>NW_008359198.1:437353-496907 GCF_000622305.1 Nannospalax galili | reverse complement strand
TTTCTTCCCGCCACCAGCTCCTACAGTAGGTCACAAAGACCCCTGTGGAGAATAGTTGCCCAGACTGCAGATGCTCCTTGCTGCTGATACTCTTGGTTACACGTGCTAGTGGGCCCTTTGGCTCTCTGCTTGATTCCTTATCTTTGGGCTGCTTTATCTTCTCTAGATTTGTCTTTGGGTTATTTCACTCAGCCTTTAGGGAATCAGTAGTGGACACTCTTGTCCTCCTGAAGTCACCAGCTTAGGGGGCCAGAGGCTGAGTCAGGTTAGTGATGACTGCTAGGCCCTGTTTTCCATTTGCCACCATTTCCTTTGTTATCTTAAAAACAAAACTCTTATTCTGTGTTTCAGTCTTTTCTCCTTGACGCATCATATACTCTATCCTGTAGTGTGTGGCTCTCAGCCCTTTGCATCTTGTTATGGGTAGAGAGTTCTGGCCCTCTGGATATGGAATGGCCTCAGGCTTTGTTGTTGTTTTAATGGAGGGATATTTTTGTACAAAAAGTGTTTTGAAATCCTGGAAGCTTAATGATAACGTTTTAAATAAAACTCAGCCTACTTTAGGGTAAGCAGGTAGCCACAAAGAGCAGGTTCTGAACAAGACCTGTGTGTCCCAGTAGGCCTCTTCTGCTCTTTTGACTCCCTGATTTTCTGCACCATAGCAGGGTAGTTGGTTTTGATCCTTAGGACAAAACTCCCTCTGCTTACCATTGTACTAAGTGCCAATGTGCTCCTAAAGATTTTGACTGTTTCTTAATGCTTTGATTCCCCTCCTACCTTAGGTAGTATTTTCCAGTGACTAGAACTTGGGCACTGGTGTAGACTCAAGTTAATAGCTCTGGAACTAGGGAACACTATATAACCTCTCTGAATTCCCAACAGTTTGATTCACAAGATGGAGATAAACATGGTACCCAAAGAGCTTGCAGACCTGACAGGGAGAAAAAAATAAATATTCAGCACATTAGCTAAGGTCAACATGGTGACTTTTAAAAAATATTTATATTTTTATTTTATGTGTGAGTGTATTGCCTGCATGTAAGTACATCCATGTCATGCAATGCCCCCACAGGTCAGAAGAGGGTGTCAGATCCCCTGGAACTGGAGTTACACACAGTTGTTAGCCACCACGTGGGTGCTGGGAATCAAACCCAGATGGAGAAGCCAGTGCTCTTAACCTCTGAGCCATCTCTCCAGTTCCACCTTTTCTGCTTTTTTGAAACTATCATTCATTCATATGCTTAAGAACTTGGAGACTGACACACAGGTTGAAGACAGGTCATGGTCTTGAAATTGCTTCACAAGTTCAGCTGATTCAGCAAGGGATATTTACAGGGCATTAGCAACTGTATCAGCCCCCAAAGCCTACATTACCTACTCTGTATTTTCAGAATCCCCAGGCTTGCTCTTCTTTTTCTACAATTCATTTAAAAGAGATTTTCAATTTCCCATCTCAAGAAGAGGTTAAAACGTGTCCTTTGAAGGAGGAAAAGGAGGTGTGTGCCATAACCCTGAGCAGTTATCTTCCTGGGATGAGGTTTTCTGTGAATTGCTGACTTCTATGAGTAGCCACAGTAGTGACCTTGCTACCAAGGATGGGGCAGGGCCTTTCAAGAATGGAAATGTAGTTGGAAAGTTGGAGAAAGGTCTTTACTTTACCTACTATGATTACACATGCTTCTCCTTTGTGAAGGCCACTACATCATTCTGCCTTGTTGACCTTCTTACCTTCAGTGTGACCAAACCACAGGAAATGGCTGTTTCTTTGTTTACAGTTGGATAGTGGTGATTTCATATGCTTCACCCTATCCCGCTATCTTGGACAGATATTACTCTGTGTTACTTCAGTCTGCCTGTCTCCCATACTTACCTTGGAGAGTGCATCTCTCCTGTAGTCTTCTAATCATTACTTTTTCCTTTTAGTTTTTGGATTAGAATTCAGGGATTTTGTCACCATTGTGATATTTCTGAGCACTGTTGTTGATTGGTATAGTTATTCATGGAAGGCCCCTGGTAATTTGTCTTTACTTTCTGTCTTTGAAGGAAAAAGCATGTATGGAACTATATTGATGTCAGGGAACCCAGGAAGTCAGTGCACTTCTGGCTTTGGTGTGATCAGGGGATGCAGAATGCTGCTGGTTTATTTATACCTTCTCTGTTGAAAAAGTACCTTTCACAGAAACACTGGAATGAGGGTTTTTGAATGGCAAGGAAAAGAAGGTTTGTAAAAGAAATTAAATATGTCTTCATTCTTTCTGGACACCCCTAGAAAGAGGCCTGCTTCTGCTGATGGTCACTTGAATGAGTGCCTGGTCTAAAGTACCATTAACTGGTAGTGGAGTTCAGAATGGAAATGGGTCCTCAAAGCATCCACAGGAAGCTTTGGGAGAAGCTATGCGAGGACTGTAAAGGATGCCTAACCCTGGCCCAGATAATCTCCATGTGCAAGCAGAAGAGCTTTCAAAGACCCTTCTGTTTGAGTCCCTGGCTAGCCCACAACAACTTGAATTCTTATTTCTTGGCTATTCTAGAAAAGGTGTTTTAAAAATTTACTCCTCTGACCTAGGAGCTTGTTAGAAGTGTAAGACTGCAGGCTCCTTCCTAGACCTACTGATACATAGGCGAAAGTCTTAGAACTGCCACATTAAAGCATTACTGCATAACAGTGTACACTTCCCCATGGAACCAAATGCTTCTGCTGAGCTTGCAGTGATTACTATTGATGGGCGGTCCAGACAAGGAGAATCTTGGAGTGTCTGATCTCATCTAAAACTCCTTTGCTGGGGCTTCGAGGTTCTGTGAATAAGTTGTAGCCCTTTGTCTTTAGGGAGACACAACCATAATATTTATCAGCATATCATCTTCTTTTAAGATGGTGACATGAAGAAATGGCAGGTAGACTTTTACTAGTACTTGAGTTGAGATCTTAGATGAAGCAGGTAATTGGTTTTACAGAAAAATGATAGACTATAGTAAAACAGGAAGAAAATGAAGCTAAATATCTCAAATCCTGTGCTTTTATTAGAATTCCATAATAATATAATGCCTTTGCTGGTCAGTAGCTGCAGCCAGTCAAGCCAAGGTGTTACATTATATTATACCGTTTGTTTGCAAAGCACATAAGTTCTTAGACTTGAAAATCAGGAATCTAAATCAGATAAAGCTTTATGCATGTTCTATTTAAATGGTTCTTTTGAAATAAATGGCTCTAGACACAGAAAGATTATCCTGTAATAGGATGAGATCTTTGATCATGTTATTTTGTTTTTCTGAATGATATTAGGTTTTGTCTATCTTTCAGCATATTTATCATGGTAGGCATATCATTTTGATTTGGCCTATTTAAAAAGTAAGCACAAAGAAGACAAAAAGTCAATTTTTTCTCCCAAAATCATCTGAAATGAAAATTTTGATCCTTAAGGTCATAAAGAGGTGAGAGAACAGACAGTCAGGAGTGAGTTCTCTTGAAACCCTTTGGCCTTAATTACTACAGTGTCCAAGTACCACCCATATGTTTCCAAAGAACTAGATCCCTGCAGTGCCTTTGTCTCTAGACTTTTGAGTCAAATGGTAGGGTGTGCTTTGCAAAATGTCATCGTTGATGCTGAGTTTCAGAGTCTTTAATTAGGAAGCTGAAATCTGTATATTGAGATTTGTAAATCATCTAAATTGCAGAGCAATGTTTTCAAATACTGTTTAAGAGATTGACATTAAAGCTCTTTTTTTAAAAAAAGAAATGCAATAATTTCCTCAACTCCTCAGTCATTAGACTTCTACTAACTATAGTACTGACTTTTTTTCCCCCTAAAGTCTGTGAATTCCAAAGAAATGCTTCACCATTTCCTCCATTATTATAGCTACCTGGGAGCTACGTTCATGTGGAGGACTAAAACCACAACAGCTAAGTACAAAGCCTTGTTGCGGGGTGTAGGTGTGGACATGACCGCATAACAATGGGAGAAGAGACTGCATTTTTACTTTAAAGATGACATACTTATTTTTAATTTTTACAAGCTGACAGTTAAAAACCCAGGGCCATGGGTAGGAGGCAAGCACTCTGCCTCTGAGTTTTACCTTCGGTGCTGACATTATTATTTTCTGGTTGCAAACTTTTACATAGTTTAAGTCAAACTGTGCAGTGAAGTTTAAGAATTCTCCTAAGGAATTAAATTACCATCACTCTCTTACTGAATGGTTTTCTCTTTCTCTTTTTTCCCTCCTCTCCTTTTATCAAATTAGAATCCTTAGAAGAACTACCAGAAATGAGTGGAAGAACTACACGCCGGTTCTTCTTTAATTTAAGTTCCATCCCCAGTGAGGAGTTTATCACATCTGCAGAGCTCCAGGTTTTCCGGGAGCAGATACAGGAAGCCTTGGGAAACAATAGTTTCCAGGACCGAATTAATATTTATGAAATTATAAAGCCTGCAGCAGCCGGCTTGAAATTTCCCGTGACCAGACTGTTGGACACCAGGCTAGTGAATCAGAACACAAGCCAGTGGGAGAGCTTCGATGTCACCCCGGCTGTGATGCGATGGACTGCACAGGGACACAGCAACCATGGCTTTGTGGTGGAAGTGGCCCACGGAGAGGAGAAACCAGGTGTCTCCAAGAGACACGTGAGGATTAGCAGGTCTTTGCACCAAGATGAACGCAGCTGGTCACAGATAAGGCCACTGCTGGTGACTTTTGGCCATGATGGCAAAGGACATCCACTCCATAAGAGAGAAAAGCGGCAGGCCAAGCACAAACAGCGGAAGCGCCTCAAGTCCAGCTGCAAGAGACACCCTTTGTATGTGGACTTCAGCGATGTGGGGTGGAATGACTGGATCGTGGCCCCTCCAGGCTATCATGCCTTTTATTGCCATGGGGAATGTCCTTTTCCCCTGGCCGATCACCTGAACTCCACTAACCACGCCATAGTGCAAACGCTAGTGAACTCTGTGAACTCCAAGATCCCCAAGGCATGCTGTGTCCCAACAGAGCTCAGTGCTATCTCCATGCTGTACTTGGATGAAAATGAAAAGGTCGTGTTAAAGAATTATCAGGACATGGTTGTGGAGGGTTGTGGGTGTCGTTAGCACAGCAAAATAAAAAGATATATATATTTTAGAAAAAAGAAAAGAACCTACCACCCCCAAGAAACCAGCTGACACTTTAATATTTCCCAATGAAGACTTTATTTATGGAATGAAATGGAAAAAAACACAACTATTTTGAAAATATATTTATATCTACGAAAAGAAGTTGGGAAACCAAATATTTTAATCAGAGAATTATTCCTTAAAGATTTAAAATGTATTTAGTTGTACATTTTATATGGGTTCAACTCCAGCACATGAAGTATAATGGTCAGATTTATTTTGTATTTATTTACTATTATAACCACTTTTTAGGAAAAAATAGCTAATTTGTATTTATATGTAATCAAAAGAAGTATCGGGTTTGTACATAGTTTTCCAAAACTTGTAGCTGTTCTCAGTTGTGTGTATTTAAGATGAGAAGGTCGACATGGAAGGTTACTTAGGCAAAGTGCTCAGCATGTTTGCTTTTGTTTTTTGTTGTTTGTTTGTTTGGGTTTGTGTGTGTGTGTGTGTGTGTGTGTGTATGTGTGTGTGTGTGTGTGTGTGTGTTTTGCAGTGCTACTGTTAAGTTCACAAGTTCAAGTCCAGAAAAAAAGTGGATAATCCACTCTGCTGACTTTCAAGATCATTATATTATTCAATTCTCAGGAATGTGGCAGAGTGGTTGTCCAATCCATGAGAACGTTTATTCTTATTAGGGGGCTATTTGGATAAGAACCAGACATTACTGATCTGACAGAAACAGCTTCCTCTCCCTTCTTGCAGAAAGAATAAGTTAGGACCAGTGAAAATATGAGGAAAACTATGAACACATAGGAAAGCGATGGTGGGTTGTTCTTTCCTAAACTGGCAATCCCTTCCAGGGGACTGATCTGGCCAAAGTACTAAATAAAACATTAGATTTTTCTTTATTAATATCATGGTTAAATATATTTACAATTGATGTCTTGTGGCCCTCATCAAGAATTGGAAACTGATTTGTACTTTGCAATTACTCTGCCTGGGAGCTCTTTATTCTCTGAAGTACCCAATTTTCTACGTTTGTCAGACACTCAGTAAAATCACACACGTCATGTTTTCTGTCCGCACTCTGTTCTCTAACCGATCAGCTTGCTTTTTTTTCCAGGGCTGTGTGTTTGAACACATTTCTCCAAATGTTAAACATATTTCAGATAATAAATATCAAAACTCTGGCATTTCATTCTATAAAGTCTAACCCATGAGAGAAAATGGTCCATTTGTACAGTGTTCACAGTGACTACCTTGTGTTTGTGGTTTTGTTTCTCAAGTGACTGATTTTAGATGGGAGGGGGTAGAGGAAAAGAAAAGGTAAGGGATGGTTAGAAAATTGCAAGCAAGTCATATTTGCACCAAAAGAATTACCAATGACTATTTTTCATATGAACTCTTTTGGAGCAGAAAATTTGAGGGATAGTCAATGCTTTAAAAATAAGCAAAACTTGGGGAACCTAAGGGGAAGTTTCAGAGATGATATATCCCATGCAACAGAGGCCACAGTGGCAAACAATGAGAGAGAGAGAGAGAGAAAGAGAGAGAGAGAGGGAGAGAGAGAGAGAGAGAGAGAGAGAGAGAGAGAGAGAGAGAGGAGTCTGATCAGCTTCTGCAAAAACATCTGCCAACTGGCTGGAAGCCCAAACTGGGTAAAGTCAAAGGAGGTTCTGGGAGTGAATTGACAGCAGGGGCAGGGCTTCTGCGGTGCCCAGGTTAGAACTAAAACCTAGGAAGGGATCTGTGGCTATGTTTTTAAACTGGGGAAGCCACAGCACTGATTCTACTGGCAGTGTTTTAGGTCAATTTCCGGAGCTGTATGTGCCCTCTAGTCCTGACATCACCAGTAAAGCCCCATTCTAACCTCCTTTCCCAACCCCTACCTTAGAACTGGCTGGAAAAGTAGTGTTTGTAATGGAACATGCGGTTATAATTAAAATCTTCCTAAGAATTACCTGCAAGCCCTTGACACAGTTACCTTTTGGAGGCCCAGAGGTTCTGAAGGTCTCATTTTTGAATGAATGTGCTTAGCATCTTTTAAAGCCTTTCAGCTTCCTTTTGTCCCCCCGCTGTTGCTTTCACACAGGTAGAAATCACTGGACCCAGCCGTGGGCAGCAGCACCCTCCTCACCCCTGTCCTCCTTCGCCCTCTAGTGCTTTGGGCTCTGGTGACAGACTACAGTCTTAACACCGTAAAACAATGACCCGTGCTTTTCCATTTACAAATTCCCCAGATGAGCGTGAGCATATGGTACCGGAGTCTCATCTGTGGCCGGTCTATCCTCTGCTAGTTCTGATTTTCTCTGCTAAGATTGATTGAATACCAGTTCCAATGGGCTCTGTTGATTTATATAATATATATGCATATGTATATAGACATTAATGTATGAATCCATGAAGATTATATTTATTATATATGTGATGATGGCATTTTCAGTTTCAGAGTTTTCACTGTAGATGAGGGCTGACCCTCCCGGCAGCTTCCCTAAGAAGCGATATTCTTCCATTCACCTTGCCTTCCTCCAGACATTTTTACTCACATTCTTCAAAGCATCATAACACTATGACACCATGTTTCTTGAATCCCGAATTTCTATGATCCTTGAATAAACTTTAGAATTGGTTTAAAGGGAAAAAATGCAGACGTTTCTTAGTTTTGAGAGCTTGGCTTTCAAAATTGATCAAACTGTCCTGTGGTTCTGTGCGTGCTTGGTTCTGTGGCATCTCTGGCATGACGGCAAGTGAATGGAGCATTAGGTTACTCCGTTATCTCTTTGTACCTCCCCAAATTGTGAAGGAAAAGGGCAAGTGGATTATAGATCCATTTGTCTCTGCATTTTTACTAATGTCTGGTCCAATCACGACTTTCCA
Organism: Nannospalax galili; assembly: GCF_000622305.1. Taxonomy (NCBI): domain Eukaryota; kingdom Metazoa; phylum Chordata; class Mammalia; order Rodentia; family Spalacidae; genus Nannospalax; species Nannospalax galili. The sequence goes on along the minus strand of NW_008359198.1, from coordinate 488,943 downwards.
CCTTCAGAGGCCAGGAGAGGAGCGATCTGGAAGAGTGGCCTGCAGAGGGAGAACCTCCACGCCATTCTTACAGAACCTAAGTGCTTTATGTTCTCCCTCGGGTTATTATTGTTTTTTCATTGAATGGATAAATTCAACTGTACAATCAGAAGTACACTGCACCTAGCGAATTTCTGTTCGAAGGGCATACTGTTAAGACACTGATTTATGGGATGTTTACATGCCACTGCCTTCCTATCAATCCTAAGGCTGAAGGAGCAGAGCTTTGCAGTAAAGAATGATTAAAGTCAAGAAATGGGGATGTGGATTGGCAGCCCAGGGAAATCAGAACTTCTGTGCATGATTTCTGTTTTATGTCTTGTGGGGGATGGGTAGGGTGAGGGGTAAGCATGTACGCCTGCTCCACACAGGTAAATTGCTTTTCCTCTTCCCTCCACCCTGCTGACATAAATTACAGCCTTATGATATTCTCTAGGGCAGAATTTTCTGACCAGTTCCCTGCCATGCAAACTTCAAAGTGTACCTCTACCTAACTTGGGTGGGGGAGGGCAAAATTCTAAATAAAACTTCTTGGATTTTTAATGTGCACCTGAATCACCAACAATGCCTTGAGGAGAGTGAACCCTTGATGTGTATATAGCCCCCTTGGAGTCACGCTGCCTCTGCCATATGAATCCTGTCTCAGTAGGTCTGGGTGGAGCCTGAGGTCCTGAAATTCTAATGAGCTCTCAGGTAAAACCCTGACTACAGCCAGAGGACCAGAGTTTGATTAGCAAGGCTTTAATGAATGCTCTCTCAGTTATAATCACAGAAATTGGATCAAGTGTGGACCCTGCTCTATGGAGCTGCACCTAGGTGAAAAGAAACACACAAAGCTGTGTAGGACAGCAGCTGAATCTACTCACCATATCTGAAATGATGCCCTGAATCTTTGTTTCAAAGGCATTCTTTTCCCCCACAAGATGACTGGCAATCTTGTGTTCTAGCCTCCCTCAGACATGAAAACACTTGGTTGCTTATCTTGTAAAATCTGCTCTGCTTGCCTGCTTGGGCACGCATGCAGTCAGTTTAGTCAAATACGTGTCAGTACATCTATGGATGGGGGAGCAGGTGCAAGCCCTTAAAAACGTACTTTAAAAAACTTTAACACTTAAGTCAGTCCACTGAGCTGATTCTGTGTGATCTTAGTGCCAAGTTTCTAAGTTAAAGGTTTCTCTTTGAAGGCAGCAAGTAGATGCCATACACTTGAAGCATTAGTTTACACTAAAATGATGCTCGGTTTTCTTAAGTTATAAAACAGTACACTGTATAACTCCGCTGAGCCTAGAGGGTGGCGTCTGACTCCAAAGCTGGTATTTGAGGTTTGATCTAATGGATGCTGGAATTTTCTAGGCTGCAGTGGCTTGGAATTACTTTGCTTAAGTGAATAGGCTCAGGCTAGAAAAAACAAAAGAGGTTTCCCTCTGCAAAGGAGGTCAGCAAGGAAATCTCTTCCTGTCTTTGCTTGGCACAGGTGCCTCTCTGGTTGGTAGAACATCCTTTGAGAGTTGAGGGTCATTTGTGGACCTTACTCAGCTTTCTGAAGACATCTTACAAACAACTCAGATTTGATTATTTGTTGAAGAAGTTGGAATGGATAAATTGTTAGTCTTTTGTTGTGCAACACACACACACACACACACACACACACACCTGAGAGAAAATTTACTTTGCTTCTGTCTGGAGTCTAAATGCTGAATGTGGGGCACCTACTCCCCCCACCCCCACTGGGTTTATCATTTTGTTTAGGTCTCTGAACTTTGAATCAAGTTTCTCTGAGGTGCTACAGCAAATGCTGACTTTAACAGCACTTAAAAGCTTGTGTTTGCCTGTGTCCTGGGCCCCAAGCCAGGGCATTGCCAGGAGTCCATTCAGATGAGGGGGTCTCTCAGTAAAGCACCGATCTACTCAAAGCTTCCCTCACAAGGCTCAGGAACTCATCTGGACCACATTTACCCTGGAACCACTTGGCCACAACACTATGAGAGAATAATTATTGAACTATTTTACTGTACAACTATTTCCAAATTGTTGATTTTTTATTGATTTCAGGAGGCAAGCTAATTGCCCCATGGCAACTTGATGTTAACGTTTAATGAAGATCAGGAAACAAAGTTTATGAAAAGCTTTTGTATAGTGACTGCAAAGCTTCAAGAACTGTTTTATACTTCCTGACGGTGCTGGGCCTCGCTTAATGGTTTGTTTTTATTGCTTAAGAGTGTAAACCTTACTTTAGCCCAGTGTGTGGAAACTATACCCTCATCCCACATTACACATTTTGTCATTGCTTTTTACTTGCTCTCACGTCTTCCTGTCATCTACAATCAAGACTTTCTCAGCTTTAATTGTCTAATAACAAGTTTCTGTCTTTGAATAGTGAAAATATCACACAAGCACACGTGCGTGCATATACAAATGCACACATAAACTCTGGAAGAGAGTGTGTTGTTTTACTTTGTTTTGGGTGGAGTTTCTGTTCGGCACTTGGTTGCTAGACAACCAAGCAGACAAAAGTTGAAGACTGAAAAGGCATTTTTAAAAATGCCAAGCTTTGGTGGCTGAACTACTTTATCTCTGTCTTTATGTGGACTGTGCAGTTTTCTTACCAGTTCCCTTTGCCTTATTTTTTGAGGGGGGAAGTAGATGACTGGCTGGTAGAAACATTTTTTTTTCTTTGTGTGTGTGTGTGTGTGTGTGTGTGTGTGCACAATGTTCATGTGTGTGATGTCTGTGTATGCAGGTGCACACACATATGTGTGCACATGACTGAGTAAGCCAGAGGTCAATGTCCACTGTCTTTCTCGGTAGCTCTACATCTTCTTTTTTGAGACAGGCCTCCCATTGCATCCGATGTTCACCAAGTCAGCTAGGCTGGCCCGCCAGAGAGCACCAGGTATCCTCCAGCCCCTAGTCTCCAACCCCAGCACTAGGTTATCAAGACTTGGGTCACCACCACAGCTGGCATTTTTTTCTTTAATGTGGATGCTAAGGGATGTGAACTGAGATATTTATGCAGAAAACACTCTACTGACTGTGCTTTCTTCCTAACCCAAAGAATTCTCTTGAAAACTGACTCTTACAGCATTATGTGTTTGAGAACTCTGTGAACGTTGTTCCCATTTGCTTGAACACACTTCCTACCTGGAAGGACAGAAACAGCTAGGCTGGTTTTCAAGGGTGGGTTTTAAAACACTAATAAAGCGGAGCTACAGCTCTGGCTGCTTCCATTGCTGCAAGGAGGAGAATAGACTCCTTTCTGAGGCAATGTTAAGAGCACAAGATCTGGGTGTGACGCTACCTTGGGTTTTTTTTGGTAGATAGTGTTGAAAATGTTTTTGCAAACCTTCTTGAAAGCCTAATTTTAAATCAAAGACATTTTCTGATTTCAGTAAGATGCTCCAGGAGCATGTTGTAAAAACAGGATCTTTATAGATCAGCCAAGTTGGACGTGTGTTCACAAGTCCAGTCGCATGCGCACAAAGTTGGCAGCTGACATGCTTGCTGCGGAGGGCTTCTTTCTTCCTCATTCGCCCTCTAACACACCGCTGCCCGGCTGTCCTCTTTGTGGGGTTCCCTGAGCTGGAATGCAGTCAGATCCTTGGAAAACTTTAACCACTTTCCTGATTCGTTTACAGGCCGGATTTCCTGGCACAGGGATCAAGGAGGGAGTGCTCAAGTTGGTTCATCACAGACTGTCCTGGAAATTAGAACCGTCTGAAGCCCATCTGGCCTGTACAGAGAAATTTGACGAAATAGTCTCTGATAAAGAAACCTTGCCATCTGACTAAAAATTGCCCAATCATTTGGTTTAGCCAATAAGTCTGCAGTTGTCTAAGGCACATCAATGTGGAAAATAATCACACTTAAATTAAGCATCGAGGCCCTGGGATGACCTGGGCTGCAGACAATAGCAATCAACAGGGAGCATAGAATCTAAATAGAGATGATAGTCTTGGGAGAAAACTCCCATTTCCTAATCTCATTGGATTCAGTTTGGCTAGAGAGTAGGAAATGGGAAAGATTGTATAAGTTAGGTGACTTTTTGTTGGTTAAATATATATATTATAAAGTATATTACACAAGTGTATTTGCACATTCATGAGATTGATGTCCCTTTCCAGAACAGAACCGTTCTAAATAACATTGAAATGTGGTAACTTTGCCTCCATTTTTCTTGTGCAGAGAAGGCCTCAGAAGTTACTTTTAAGGGTTTCCTCTTCAGAGAAAGAATAGTTCTCAATGAAAAGAAAACTGTCATGAACCATAATACATATTCGAGAAGCAAGCATGTTTTGCATGAATGGATTACCGTAACACAAAGGGTTTCAAAAGGACAAGTTACATGAAGATTTAGAAGATTCCTGCTTCTAAAATATTAAAATATGGATGTAGGTTAGTTCCTGTGATGGTTCTAAGTGCCTGCAGCTGCTGCTTTCTCATTTGTATTAAACTGTGGTGAAGACACTTAAAGGAGAGTATGTGTGCCTAAGAATATCTATGCATTAAATTGCTTTGGTCATTTATCATATACCATATCACACAGAATCTCAATTTGCTGTTTGTTTATCTAACCTTGTTGGCTCAAGAATGCAGCCCACTGGCATGACTGGGGTCTCTTTCTTACATCCTCTGATTTAGATTTTATAAATGTTTCAGGTTTAATGAAAATTGCTTCCACCTTTGACTTTTCATTAGTCTTAATTCCTATCTGCATGATGTTAGGAAGGAAGGAAGGAAGGAAGGAAGGAAGGAAGGAGGGGAGGGGAGGGAGGGAGGAAGGAGGAAGGAAGGAGGGAGGGAGGGAAGGAAAGAAAAATGAAAGAAGAGAAGAAAGAACTGAAAGTTAATACATCTAAAGTCCTCTTACTGGAAACGGCCACTCAAAGGAAACTCTATCCTTGCCTGACACAAGTTTCTGATTTTTTGGCATTATTGTATTTTTCAAGAATATATCATTAGTAGACTGTCCTATCAGACTAATAAGCTCTAATCTTCACTCTCTAATCCCTTTAATAAAGACACAGCAGATTGAAGCCAGGATGATGGAAGGATGCTCTTTGTACTTTATACACCCTTGGTACACTTACATGTTCACACATACTTTTTAAAAATGGGGCATGAGGAAGCAGAGAGGATAGCATTGGATGTTCCTACAGCACATTCAGATGCATTCACACAGCATGGCAGATGGTGTCCAAGGTACTCCCATTTCTAGAACCATTAAGGATAGGACTTTATGAGTGTAACAGTGCTATTAATCCTGGGAAGATGAATGAAGGAAATCTGCAAGGCAGAGGGCTGGGGTCAAGTCCACTCATTACGCACGATTCCTAGAAAATTCAGAAGGTAGTGACATTCTAATCTCAGTGGTGAAAATGTTAGGCCCTTTACCCCTGGCACTTATGGGCCAAATGCAGTGCTCTGGGAGTCCTCTGCCCAGGAGGTGGACAAGGCTTCCCATGCAGCATGAGTTGGTGTTGGTTCTTGTTTAGCAGTAGAGATTGGTCTCTGTAATCATGTCCCCATCTCTTAGCCGGTCCTTTAAAGAGACTGTGAATTAGATACATTGCTGGCCAAGCTACTGGGCTACAAGGGAGAGGGATGTGGTCCCACATCATTACAGACTAAGAGTATGCTAGATATACGCAAAACTGTGATGAAGGTCTCCTCCAAATTCAGTTTGGACAAAGAACAAGACTTTATTGTTCTTCCCCCTTTTCCAAGATGAGGCCGAGTTTGTGGGGAAGAACAATTCCACAGCCGCTTTCCTACTATCCATGGAACATGACCTCGGTGTTGGGGAGGTGCACACAGATCAGAACAAGCGTTCACAGATCAGAACGAGTGTTCATAGATCAAAATGAGTATGCAAAGATCAGAGTGAGTACTCACAGAACAGCATACATGGCAGAGCAAGTGCGCCCAGAGCAGGGTGAGTGTACACAGAACAGTATGGGTGTACCCAGAGCAGTGTGTACATACAGAGAGCAGAGTAAGTACAGGAAAATGAATATGTGAAGAGAAGAGTGAATGTGCACAGAACAGTGAGCATACACTGCAGAACAGTGTTAGTGTGCCTGGAACAGAATGACTGAGGACAGAGCTGAGTGAGCTCACACAGAGCAGAGTGAATGTGCACAGCACAGTGAGTGTGCAGTCGAGTGTGCACAGCAGAGTAAGTGTGCACGGAGGAGCGAGTTTGTAGCAGTGAGTGTGCACAGCAGAGCAAGTGTACACAGCAAAGTGAGTTTGCACAGAAGAGTGAGTGTGCACATTGCAGTGAGGGTGCACTGCAATGAATGTGTGCAGCAGAGCAAGTGTGCGCAGTAGTGTCATTTGACTTTACAGCCAGAGTGATTCATGTGATTTTAATTTCAGTGTTAGCATTTCTCTCATGACTCACTGATAATTTAATGTGAAATTTTAAAAGGTTAAAACAGTTGCTTACTTTTTAGGAACTTAGACGTTCAGCAGGTAGAATACACGTTTTCTCTTTAAAAGGGAAGGTGCAGTAACACTTCATTAAACTAGGAAACAAGGTTTTCCCTGGCCTACCTTCCCACTCCCACCTGCACTCCAGTAAACACTGACATTCTCTGCTTGCCAATACTGTCTGTCAGCCAGCTCACTTTATCTTAAAGATTTCCCTTATCTTACACTGCTCTGAACCTAACTGCAGTAAATTCCATCATTGGTCTCCGCTGGTCTTTGTAGCACTGCTGAACAGGGTAATCTTTTCCGTGTTTCTGTTATGAATCCGATCTTCATCTGGCCTTACGGAAGGTACTGTAGGAACACTGAAGAAGGGGGAGGAAAGATGTGGGCTGGCACAAGGATGAAACTTTCATGAACATGCACAAACATTTTACTACTAGTATTCTATGAATTGCTGTTATTTTTGTGATAGATACAGCTTATAAAGAAGGCTACACAGAACTGGTGAAATGCAGGCTTCATCCAACAATTCCAGCTTCGTAATTTTGACGTGTGTCGAATAAGACCGCCAAACTGCTGCTTAGGATCTTACTTTATTGAACAGTTGCAGGTTTTAGATAGCTTAGCGAGTATATTTTTTCATTAGTAGCTAAGGACTGAAGGAGTTTTCAGAAGCAGTGCAGACATTTCCCTTGGGAATCTTCATACTTGTTTTTCTGACTGCTCTAAGGACACAGAGCATCCTAGGTCACTTCACACAGGATCCTCTCACCAGCATCTTTCCTTCTTCCAGACCAACTCTGTCCTCCAGGAGGAGGCATTGTGGAGAAGACAAACACACAAGAGGAGTTTCCTGAGGCCCACATTCCCATGTGCCTAAATCGATGGGAAGTGTGGCTCTAATCATATATATTGAAACAGAGTATATTTTGTACCTGTTAAAATTTGAAACCCACTGTCCAACACAGCTTATATATGAGGCAATTAAAGCTCTGCAGTGGCTATTGTGACACTGAATACATCATTGATTGCATGTAGTAAGAAAAAAAGAAAGTGAACCATTACAGAAATAATTGCTACATTTCTCACATGTTGGAGTGATGATAGTTTGGCTATATTAAGATTGAATGAACTTTATTTCAGAATTTTATTTCATTATTTGTAATGTACTACTTTGATCTGGCTATACAACTCCTTGGCATATAACCAAGGGACTCAGTATCCTACTAGAGAGATACTTGCTCAGCCATGTGTGTTGCTGCTCTTTTCACAGTAGCTGGGAAGGAAATGTAAACTACTGAAGAACAGATAGTGAGAATGTGGAACATTTATTTATACAATATAGTTCTCATCTCAGCAGTAAATAAAAACAAAGTTGTGAAATTTGAAGGTAAATGGATGGAACTAGAAACTGTTATACTAAGTGAAGGAACACAGATTCAGAAAAACAAATGATGTATTGTTGTTTTTTTTTTTAGCATTTGTGAATCGTTTTTTTAACTTTAAAAACATTTATTGAGAATTTCAGACATGCATGTAAGGTGTTTTAATTAAATCCACACCCACCCCCTCCCCTCCAACTCCTCCCATATCTCCCCATCACTTTTTTTCTGACAACTTCATGTACTCTTTCTTTCTTTCGTTCTTTTTTTAATGGGGCTTTTGGCTACTCTAACATTCCCCCCTCTGAAGAGGTCACCTGAAATCTTTTAGGGATTAGATAGATGCTCCCAAATACTTTTGACATTTTTGTCTTTGGAACAGAGTATGTTGCTAAGAGGCCTAAAGATATTTTGACTTTTAGCCAAGAAACTGGCTACTTTTCTTTGGGGTTTTTTTAATCCTAACTGGCTAGCCAATTCCTACCACCTATTCTTATCACACCATCCTCTGGAGAGGTTACCCAGATTACCAGTAGGGAATCAGGATGCAGACCACTCTGGCTTCTTCCATGCTGAACAGGGACACAGGGTAAGGCAATTGGAGTACCCCTTCAATGGGTCTATCTAAAAGATTCCCTAATTGCATAACTCTTATCTCTAAGGGGAAAATAAAGTCCTTGAATTGTGAATAGGAGATGTGAAGGAGAAGTAAAGGCAAAAGTAATTAGCCTTACAAGTTCTAGACAGGGAACCAGAAAAAAGTCAGAACTTTGGGGAATTATCTTAGTCAACAGGTCATAAAGTAAGGTTAGGAGGAGGCTTTATCATATCCCTCTGCTAGTCTAAATCCAACTGAAAACCACTTAATATCCTAAAACGGAGGGGTGAGATTTAACACATTTCAGTGAGTTTGTGTCGTTAAAGTACTGTGATGCTGTGTGAGGAATGATTGGAGAAGGAAGAAGATGAGAATAACGAGGATTCTGTGGAGGGAATGTTTCTAAGATGCTCACCAAGATTCCTGACGGAGTGTCTAACCCTCCCTTCCTTGTGAGTGTCCTGGGCCTGCAAGTACGCCGGGAAAGAAAAACTCGGTGAACTGTGAGTTGATCAAGAGGAAATTATCCTGAGAAGCATGACATAAGCAGGTGAGATATTTTTAAGACGATGACGGAGGAAACACACCTTCTGGGCAGGAAGAAACCAGGCAATGGTCGGTCCTGTGAACTGCCTGTGGCCTCAGGTGCTGAGGAAATGCAGGGAACCTCTGAGAGCTGAGAGCGGCCCCTGGCAACCAGGCAGAGAATTTAATAATAAACGCTGCGGACAATCAGAAGGTCTGGATGAGGAGCCTGATCTGCAGGTGAAGGCACAGTCCCACTCAGCACCCTGAGACCTTGAGCAACAGGCCAACTCTAATCCTGGACTTTGGCCCATTGAAAACTGTGAGGTGATAAATTCGTGTTACCCGAAGTCATTGCATTGTCATTCAGTAGACAACGAACGGAATGAATAAGTTCTTCCTGATACTTGCAGTGAGGAAGCTAGAGAGCAGTAAAGACATTGAGACCTGCTTGACAGGTGTAGTTCACATTACTGGATGATGGACTAGACATGTCAAGGGAGAGGAAAGAAGTAAAGTGGATTGTTTAGGATATTTGAACTTGAGCAATTAAGTGTCTAGTGGTGCACTTTGTTGAAGACAGGAAGTATGGCAGGAGGAACAGATTTCTAGGTTCAGTCTGGATATTTTGAAATTGAGGTAAGAGGGACGTCTAAATAGACTGACTGCTAGTGGGCAGGAACATATGAGACTTAAACTCAGAGGAGAATACCAGGTTAGGAACGCAAAATCAGCACTCATGAGCATATAGATAGTACCTAAAGCCAAGGAAATGAAACAGGATAGAAGGAAGAAGAGGAAGCTTAGATAAACTAAGGATTTTTCACATTTAGAGGCTAAGAAAGAAAACGAAAACCAAAATAAAGATGCCTGAAAGAACAGTGAAAAGAAGTGGTTTGAAAGAAAGGAGAGAAACTGGCACATGCAGAATCCTGAAAACCAAGAGGCTGTCTTCTACAAAGGAGGCCTCGTCACAGCATCGCCGGAGCGGAGTTGAGAACACACAGTGAATGGGGACAGTTCTTTGAAGATGTTTGTCTGCATGGAGAAGGGACAGCACAGTACTATGAGGGATTTGTGGGGTTGCAAGAAGTTTGTGTGTCTCTGTGTATGTGATATGTGTATATGTGTGCATTTGTATATATGTCTTTATAGGTATGTGTGTGTATGTGTATGTGTGTGCATGGAAGCATGTTTGTCTAATGTGTGATATTAGCTCGTCAACATCTGCTAAGAAGGCTGATAACAAGGGAGAGAAAACGTTTCAAACTGAGCCAAGTAACTGAACAGTTTAGAGGAGCTGGATGGATCCGGACCACTGGGAGAAGTATTGACTTGTCTTCAGGTGACGCCAGGAAAGAAGAATGTGGATATAGAAGTAGGTAGTTGTTCTTTGTAATAATTAGAGGTCCACCAAATGGTTGTATCTATATCATTAAAGTACAATAGTCAAACTCAGAATGTGGTGCTTGTACATGTGTGCCTGTTCCACAGCATTTGACCCTGCGTCAAGGTTTGTGCAACATCACCACAAAGCAAAGTGTCCCATCACAGAGATCTCGTCCACGCCACTCTTCACAATCACACCCACCCACATTCCTCCAAGACCCCTAACCCTCTGCACCCATGAATCTGTTTTCCAGATTTACGATTTCCTTGTTTAAGGAAACCTTGTGAGAATGGAATAAGTGGTGTCAGAGCATTTCTGGTTGGTATCTTTCACTCCACCTAACTCCCTGGAGAGTCACCTTTGTGTTCCTTTCTGAGCATCATGCCATTAGATGAATGTGTTACAGTTTATTCAACCATTCATCTGAGCAGATTCTAACTTGAACAATTACAAATAAAGCTGCTATGAAAAAGTAGAGTTCTAGAGCTGTTCAGAAGGATTGGATTTTGATATGAATATACATTTTTATTTTTCTGGGATAAACACCCCAAAGAACATGCTTTGTTGTATAGTATGGTTATATTTTCTGTCTTGTCATGGAAGCACCACTCTCCTCCAGAGTACTTAAACCTTTCTGTGTACCCAGTAGTACTGTGAGTGCCTTTCTTCTCTGTCTCCTTGACAGCACTGGCCATCATGAATATTTATTTACATTTAAGCTATATGAAAAGTTGTGTTCCATTCTTGTTTTTCTTTAAAACAGTTCAATTAATTCTTTGGGAATTTTATACAATATATTTTGATTGTGTTTACCCCGCCTCCTCCCATATCTATCCCCCAACTCCAAGTCCTCTTTTCTATTTTTAATGTATATTTTAAATTGAGGTTTTGTGCATTTCATATACTGGATATTAATGAAATTTACAGCCCCCATCCATACCCCCCAACACCCCTCACTGGTTCTCATGCATTCTATCGTATATGTTAAGTCCCATTCAGTCAAACATTTGTATCCAAATGTCTCTCGGTGCCACCCACTGGAGTCTAGTCAGCCTATCTCTGTCACTCCCTTAAAGAAGATCTACTCTCTGTCTTCCCACTATAATCAGTTGCCAAAAGTCTCTCCACTAGGGTTGGGGCCTGCTGCTTATTTCCCCGGTTCTATGCTGAGTTTTTGTCTGACTGAGTCCACCCGGATCTTTGTGCATGATCTCATTGTTGTTGCAAGTTCATATGAGCAAGTTCCCAGTGACCTGGAAGCCTCTATTTCCTTATGATCATGCAGCAACCCTGGCTCTTACAATCTTTCAGCCCCCTCTTCTGCAATGAGCCACGAGTGGGTGAGGTTTAATATGGGAGTCCTATCCAGGACATGCACTCTGCAGTCTCTCATTCTCCAAAACTTGGTCACTTGTGGCCTTCTGTGTGCGTCCCACTCTGTTGTACGGGGAAGCTGCACTGGTGAGACTTGAGTGCTGTGTTACTGTTCTCTCTACCCACTATGTTCCATGAGCCTTGGGTGGAAGTGTTCCCCTCCAGATATGTCACTTAGGGCTGGGCATCTCTTACACATATATTCTCTGTGTGTGATCAGTTGTGCAACTCTGCAATAGTCTCCATCTGTTAAAAAAAGAAGCTTCTTTGATGAGTGGTGTATGGCACGGTATACTTGTCAGGGTAGTGGGACACCAGGAGGCCAAGCTGTGTTCCCCAACACCGCATGCTCCAGAACATCCCTTCACGTGCTCTTTGTTGCTTTCTTCTGTTCTCTTTGGTGAAGCATCTTTCCAGGGATTTTTCCTTTTGCCTTTTCATGTTGAGTCCTAAGAGTTTTCTGTATATTTTGGTGTCACAGTTGTATTGTTTATAAAGATTTTTTTTGAGACAGGGTCTCCCTGTAGCCCCAGCTGTCCTGGAACTCTTTATGTAGACCAGGCTGGCCTTGAACTCACAGAGATCCACCTGCCTCTGCCTCCCAAGTGCTGGGATTAAAGGCGTGCACCACCACACCCTGCATACTCTAGCTCCTCTCTCCATTCTCCTTGCAGGTTATTTCACAGAAAAACCATTTGATTTGAGATTAGATCAGTTTTTCTTCTGTGGACTGCTATCATGTTTAAAACCTCTTCAGCAAGTTCGAAGTTTGAAGATTTTTCTCCTATATTTTTTTTCCGAAAGGTTTATTTTTACATTTAACTCTGTCATCCCTTTTGAATTAGTTTCTGGATAATATGTGATATTTAGATAAAGGTTCTTTCTTTTTTGCATCTTTCCTCTCCCCCACTTCCTCCTCTGCTTCCACCTACAGATACCCAATTACTCAGCACAATTTGTTAAAAAAAAAATGGTCCTTCCTCCATTGAATCCTTTCTGCTCCATTATCAAAATCAGTTTCCATAGTTAGTATAATGGTTCGTTTTGTCAGCTTGACAGACTCTGGAATCATCTGGTCAACAGGCATCCTGGACATGCCTGTGGAGGAGTATCTTGATTGGATTAAAGTGGGAAGACCTGTCCATGGTGGGTGGTACCATTCCCTGAGCAGTATATCCTGGAAAGTAGACTGAGCACCAGCAAAGAGGTATTCACCTTTTATTTCTGATCGTGAATGCGATACAACCAGCCGGTTCAAGATCCTGCTTACTCTGACTTCTCTGTCGTGATGGACTGTACCTTGAACTGTGAGCTAAAATAACCCCTTGCTTTATTCTTTAAATGTTCTCTTTTATTTGTAGGATTTCAATTGGATGCTTTACAATTTCTGCAGGGCACAAGTGAAGGCACACTAGAGTTGTAGAAGAGTAACAGAAAAATGATGGAAAACCTCAGGGTGCCTGGGAGTGGGGAGGCTCTGATGTCAGGGACTGGGTGCCCAGGACCACATGTGGAGCCGAAACTGTAGATGGTCATCAAGAGAGGTCCATTTTTGAGAATCAGCCCTTCAAAGAATAGAAGCTGCAAATGACAGAAACCTCCCCTGTCCCTATCATAAGTCCAACACAGTGGCAAAACACTGCTGTACACAACTCGGGACCTCTGGGGAAGGACTGTGGGCAATGCAGCTAGTCAAAGACGGCTAAAACTAATGCTTCTATCCTCAAATCTGTTCCATCAACCCTCCTTCAATAGAATGTGGAACCATGGTTCGACGTTGGGGGCCACAGCTCCAGGTTCATGGGATGGGACCAAAAGTCTGGATTGTGGGAGGGGACCACAGCTCCAGCTTATAGCAGGGGACCATAGCTCCGGGTTTACAGGAGGGGACCTCAGCTCCAGTTCATGGGGGGCGGGTCGCAACTCTGGCTCATGAGAGGGGACCACAGCTCCAGCTTACAGGGCGGGGACGCACGGATCCAGGGTACAAGAGGTGACCACAGCTCCAGTTCATGGAAGGGGACAAGGGCCCCAGGTTTACAAGAGGGGACTATAGCTCCAGTTCATAGGAAAGGATCAACCCTTGCTTTCTTAAGGTGCTTTTGTTAGAGTATTTTATCAGAGGAAAAGAAACTAAGACACATAGGCAAAAAACTGTGTTCTCTAACCTGTCTCCCTTAATATCCAGGAAGCAAGAGGGTCCTTGTCACTGCTACGCTATGTCGGGTGGACTTCGGGTTGTTCAGCCATGTGTGACTTCCACTGACATGGTAAGTGCAGGGGTCTTTGTCCTGAGGGAGATAAGCTAGCATATCTTGTCTCAGCTGTCAGTCGTTGACACCTAGGATCTATACTTGGTCTTGGAGGCAAGAAGTGTAGGTTCTTTTTAGAGCTATTGTCTGCACATTTTTGTCCTGCTATATTGTTTTCCTGTTCCTTTGGTAAAAGAAAGAAGATCTCTCTCTCTCTCTCTCTCTTTCTGTGTGCATGTGTGTGTGTGTGTGTGTGTGTGTGTGTGTGTGTGTGTGTAACAGGGAGGGGTAAGGGAGCACATTGGTGTTTCTAGGCTACCACTTTTGTGATATCTAGTGTGGGGCACATAAAGCAAAAAGAAACCCCAGGAACTTGCTGACTGTGTCTTTCAGGCCTTTCAGTTGGTATATATCCTTATACCAACTGCCTTTTCCTACTCAGAAATTCTATCATCTATCTATCTGTCTGTCCATCCATCCATCCAATTATTTATTTATTTATTCCCAGGGATTTTAGTTGTCCTTGAAGAGGACAAAGTATGACTCGCACCTCTTCCTTCTTAGAAACAGAAGTCCCAGTTGATGCGTTTTATTCAGTCTCTAAATGCTCTGACAAATCTTCACATCAAAGGTAATTCATTATTTCAGTTTTCTAGAGGGAAAATTTGAGACACTTAGAGGTAATTTACTTGATCAAAGTTTCTTAGAAATGCAGCCATGGTTTCAAGTAAAACCTTGGAATTTTAAACAGTTATTTTACTTTTCCTTTTTTTTTCCTCTACATTTCTAAAAAAAAAAAACCTGACTGGTGAGGGAAGAGAAGGAACTAAAGAAAAAGCTGAAATAACTACTTTTTGGCTTGGAAGGAATAACTGTCTGCAATTACTAAACTAAGATTTTACTGAACGTTGAAATGTTAATTTCTACAAATTGACTTTATGATCATTTTAACTGCAGCATATCTCATAAACAAACAAGTCAATTATTTGTACTATCTCCTGAAAGTAGATAAGTGGCTTGGTTCACTTTAGCAATCACTGTCATTCCTTTGATGAAAGACTTCCATAGAAACGAGAAGACTGAGAACACACACCGTCACCTTCAACCTGTACTTTCCAGCAGCCCAGCTGTGTGATGAATGATGAATATCACCCATAGGCTCCAAGTATTTAAAAGCTTGGTGCCCCGTTGGCTGTTTTAGGAGGCTTAGGAGGTGTGTCATTGCTGGAAAAAGCCCATCACTGGGGGCAGGTTTGAGAGTTTATAGCTTTTCCCCATTTAGAGTCTCGCTCCTTCTCCTTGCTGTGCCTGCTTGAAGACGTGAGCACTCAGCTCTCTGCTCCAGCTGCCTCCTGCACTCCCCTCTCTCCATGGTGGACTCTTATCCTCTGGTCCTCTATAGCCCAATAAACTCTTCCTTTTTAAAGTTGCCTTGATCATAGGGTTTTATCACAGCAACAGAAAAGTAACTAATACAACACAGAAACCTCTAGTGAACTTCGAGTAAAAGCTACGAAAATCAGTGTCATTTTGGCCTGAGATGTTCCGATTCCCCACATCCAGTGAGCCATCACAGAGTGTGGGCATTCTCCTATGGTGTGGTAAGCAAAGACAAGGGACCACTCCATTGCTGGGGTCAAAGGACTTGTTCGGAGCACAGTGTAGGAAAACACAGCATTTTGAATTGTTACTAAAACCAGTGTAATTCTATGGCAAACAAACAAGGAGGGCCAACATTACAACTAGCTTGGAACTACAATTCTTGTGGGAAAAAGAGATTTAACAAGGAGAGCCAAGGGTAAGACAGACATGATAAGATGTGATAAACTCCAAAGTACCTGTGACCATCAGGAGGGCTGTGCGCACATGCAGTTTGCGGTCAGGAGAGACTGAAAAAGTCATTTAGCTAGACGTTCGCTGGGTCTGACTATGGGGTTTTGCACACATAGAAAATAAAAGCCAGGGCAATTTTAGAAATGACTTGAACTCTAAATGCATTTCCCAGTCCCGGTACATGCAAATCAAATGGCAGAAGTATTAGTGGCCCAAGGTATTTAGTCTAACTTCTTCCAGTCAGGGAGTTTTCACTGAGCTGTGCTGACACAGGACAATCCCAGGAGGCTAGCCAACAAATCAACTCAAGAACGAAAACAACAGAGGTGTTAGAAAGGTAGGAATAAGCTACCTACTTAGGGGGGCAGACACCACAAAATTAGGTCAGAGAAATTACCAGACAGAGAAGCAAAAAACAGTACAGTGACAACTCCCAAATAAATAATAGAAATATTGAGTTGCTGTAATATGTTACATAACATTTCCTTTTTTAAAAAAAGTTGTTTACTATTTGTAAAATATTTTCATTGAGTTTTTGTGCATTTCATATACTAGCTCTTAATCAAGTTTAGACTCCTCCCCTATCCACACCCCCCATAAATCCCCCACTGGATTTCATGCATTCTGTCATATGTGTTAAGTCTTATCCAGTCAAGCATTTATACCCAGATGTACTTTGGTACAAGTTCATCTATTGGAAACTAGTTAACCAAATAAGGCAATAGAAACCTGAGTCGTTATAATGTTACCTAACATTTTTTTTCAATAATAAAAGGCAAGACATATAGGGAAAAAGGAGAAATCAGAAAAAAATCAATTCCTACTACTTTTGAGGGGTCCAGGTGATGGGCTCCCATAGTTTAAAAGAGCTATTGAGAGAAACAAACAATCATATGCAACTTTTAATGATTTAAAGAGTAGCATAAAAACATGATCAATCAAATAGAGTCTTAATAAGAGACTATATATTATATAAAGCAACCGAGTTGAAATTCTGCACTGGAAAAGGAAAACTAAAGTATTACTATAGCAGATTTGGGTTCATAAAAGAAAGAGGTGACAGCGTGCACAAGCCCTATGCAAGCTCAAATCAGAGAAAACCCAGCATAGACATGCAACCTAAGGAACTTTTGGCAATTGATGGCTTCTGGGAGGGGAAGAGATAGCATCTTACAGGAATGGGACTCTCTTTGGGCCCAGAGAATGAACCCATATTGAAGGACATTTGGGGACACAAATCAAACTCTATAGACCATATTGTGTGTGTGTGTGTGTTTGTGTGTGTGTGTGTGTGTGTGTGTGTGACTGTGCATTAAATTGGGCAGGGGAAGTAGAGGGAGGTGGAGAGAAAGGAGTGGCTCTAAATACCATCAAACTATATTGTATGAAAATCACAAAATTCAATAAAAAGAAAAAAAATAAAAACAATCAACCCATTGAAGACGGAGCAAGAAAGTTATTCGAACCAAAAAACAGAAAGAAAATGTTTTACAGTTGAGAAAATCCTCACAAACCATCCCTGGGATTCTCAGTTTATCTTGCAGAATGTTGTGAGTCACAATAGTTATCAATCAAATCAACTGGGTACTATTAATCATACTGACATATGCATGTTGAAGTCTCAGGAGGAGAGGAGGGCAATTAAATGTCAGGCCAAAATATAACATATATGTAGCATTATGTATGTATATACACATGTATATCAATTTGATTCTTATTATATGAATTGCCTAGTAAAAGAAATTCACAGAAACAGGAGGCAGATTTGTGGTTGTCTAGGGAAAAGACTGACTACAACTGTCATGAGAGGTATTCTTGGTGGGTGATGAAAGGATTCTAATGTTGGATTGTGGTGATAGTTAAACAATACTATACGTATATTCAAATTCCTTTAATTTCTTAAGGTGGGTGCATTTTGGTGAATGAGATCTCACTAAACTGGGTAACAGTTATAAAAAAAGTCTAGAGTCCGTCCAACAGAAAAGAAAACAAACCGAATACAGAAAGCTGTGGTATCAAAATGAATCCTCTAAACATACATGCTAACCGTGTCTTGGATGTCTTGGTCAAGATCGAAATAATGTTGCAGAAACAAGGCTAATTTTGTGGCGTGAAACATCAACATAGTGCTCTGTCCTTTACAAATGTTAGGTGAGGTCAGGCACAGTGAGTTCACCAGTTGTGAGCAAATCCACACGCCCATTACTTCTATTTATTTGATTGCCCCAACCTCCCTCATTCTAGGAATCAACAAAAAGCCAGGGCTAAGTCAATGTTGACTGACACCCCTGAAAGAGCATGCAGTCCCCTCCCAGTTGGGGGAGAACTGCAAGTAATCCTTTCCTAACCTAAATTCTTGTGGGAGGAGTAGGAGGGCACAGAGCCAGTATTTGATGAGGATGGAGTCTCAGGTGGCAGCCAGCAGGCCATTCTGGTCCGCAACTGCAACTGTCACACGTTCTTACTCCAAAGGGGACTTTCAGGGGTTACCTGGCTGAGCTCCTGCCTGCCAGTTGGTGACCACCTGTCTCAGTGACTTTAACATTCTGCACAGAAAGTTGTCAAAACTTGTGCTCTTACTTTGGCTGAAGGCAAGTTTCAGACACTTAAAGATCCCAGGGTCTTCTGAGTAAGAATTTCTCACTGTAAACACAAAGAACTCTTATCATTACCAAAACATTCTAAAAACAATGCTGTTTCTGGCATTTGACCTAGGTTCGTATCTATACACCAGATAACTCTGCAGGGCTGCTTTCCTATCTCATGTTCTCAAGGCTCCAAACAGCAGGAACATGCTGAATAAAGGGGATATTCCAGATGGAATTCCTCTGTAGCCTCTGAAAAGACCACAGGCAAGCATGCTGAGAGAAAGCAGCCTCAAAAATCCGTGCAGTCCTGCTTTCTGGTCCCAAAGACCTCAGGCTTAAAGACCCCAGGGAACTGGCAGGTGCAGATTTCCATGGAAACCAACCCTACAAGAATGAAAACCCAAGGGAGTGTTGTGTGAAGTTCCCTCACGCCTGTGTAATTTCCTTGCCAACAGTTTTTGAGGTCAACCTGGCTTATTTCATGAAATTAGAGGCCCTGCTCTCAGGATTTCCCCAGGCAAAAAAAAAAATTCTTTTTTTGCTTAGCTCCCTGCATTGGAAAAGCAGACTGTGGATGTTTTCTGACTTTTCCAGAACAGCCTTCACTGTTCTCCTGGACCCCCAGACTCTGTCATTCTGGACTCATTCTACTCACCCTGAGGCATGCCATTTCACATTTAAATTGTTTGTGCCTCCTTTAAGAATATCATTTAACATCTAGACTATTTAATATTATTTAAAAATATTACAAAAGTCATTTTTCCATTACTGTGATATTATCATCAAATTTATGTGCCCCTCCCCTATTCACGCCTCCCCTTACTATCACCCCTCTTGGATGTACTCTATTACATACATAATAAGGCCTATAGAGTCCTTCAGTATGGATTCACCCACTGGAGTCTGCTTAACCTACTAAGAGTCACATCCTTGAAAGAGACTAACTCTCCCCTTCCCATCAGCCATCAATTCCCAATAGTTCCTCGAGTAGGGTTGGGGTTTCTTACCCTCTTCCCCACGTGTGTACTGGGATTTTGTCTGGTGTGAGTTTGCATGGGACTTGTGCATGTTGTCACCATTGCTGTGGGTTGATATGAGTAACTTGACCAGCTGTCTTGAAAACTATTTCCTTATGGTCATCCACCACTTGGCTCATAAAATCTTTTTGCCCCCTCTTCTGCAATGATCCCTGAGCCTTGGGAAGAAGAAGTTTGATATAGGTGTCCTACTGAGAGATAAGCACTCTGAAGCCTCTTATTCCCCTACATATTGGCCAATTGTGGGTTTCTATATTAATCACCATCTGCTGCATAAGTAAGGTTCTCTGCTGAGAGCTGAGAGACGCATTAATCTATGGGTACAACAATGAGTCATTAAGAATCAGCTTAATACTATGTATAAATATATATAAATAAATATATATATTTGGTCTCTTTGAGACAGGGTCTCCCTGTACCCCCAGCTGTCCTAGAACTCACTATTTAGACCAGGCTGGCCTTGAACTCACAGAGATCCACCTGCCTCTGCCTCCCGAGCACTGGGATTAAAGGCATGCACCACCATGCCCAGCTAATACTATATATATTTTGTAGAAAACTGGTATTGGTCTTTCCCCTTTCCCTGTAACCTGTTTAGCCTCAGAGTCCCAAGGTCTGATATCAATGTATATGGGCTCCATCCTATAAATCAGACCTTAAATCTAATTAGAAGGTAGTTAGTTGTTCCCATAATATTCATGCCACATATGCATATCTTTCCAGGCCAGTTGTTTTATCTCACAGAATTAACAACTGGGTAAGGTTGATGATTAATTTTCTCATCAGGTGGCATGCATAGCACCTACCAGCACCGTGAAAGCTAGCTAGTAGAGATGCGGCTTTGAAGTCAGCACCAGCTTGATTTCTCCTTGTTTGTTCTACAGCTCACGTATGTAGTGTCTTCAGTGATAGGGCCTTATCATTGTTCTGGTGAGTAACCAAGAGCAGGGGCAATGGCCAGTATTGTTTGAGGGTCTATGAGACTCCTTGTCAACAGCTTCAAGAGTCTGTTCCTGGCACTGCGGTTTTATTTTGTTAACCTATGGTTCTAGTAGGGGCAATGGCCCCTGTTATAAGGTAACTCCTTTTAATATCTTTTTATCATGCATATGTATTTCTTTAAGAAGCTTCTATGACGACAGGCTTCCATATGACTTCTTCTAAAGGCCTTTACTGTTGGCTCTTCCTCTCTATACGCCCTCCTCTGCCCTATCCTCCATTTCCCACTCCATTTAACTCCCTACTTTGTTACTCCTGTTCTCCCCTTTGTATCAGTGCAGCCTGCTGCCCCTCCCGGGAGCCTCCCTCTACATGTCCATTTATTATTTCATCATTTCTCTGGGTTTTCAAATTGAAACGTGCATGCCTAGGATTTCAAAGCTAGTATATTCAGCTATGAGAGAGAAGACATGTTATTTGTCTTTCTGGATCTGAGTTACTTCATTCAGGATGATTGTTTCTAGTTCCTGTGAATTTCATAATTTCATTTTTAAGAACTGAATAATATTCAATTGTGTATAAGTACCACACCTTCATTATCCACTCACCCATTGATGAACATCTAAGTTGTTTCCAATTTCTGGCTATTATTTTTTAAATATATTATTTCAATTAATTATTTTTTAATATTTTATTATTTTTACTGTATGTGTATGAGTGTACTGCCTGGTTATGTGTGTATGTCCACCCATGCCATAGAGAAGAGGCAAGGTCAGAAGAAGGTGTTGGATTCTCCTGGAACTGGAGTTACAGATGGTTATGAGCCACCATGTGGGTACTGGGAACTGAACCTGGGTCCTGTGCAAGAGCAGCCAGTGCTCTTAACCACTGAGTCATCTTTCCAGCCCCATATTATTTTTAGATATTCAAAAAAAAATCACTTAAAGTACTTTTTAAAAAAAACCACATGAGAGCCCAACATGGCTTTTTCCCCAGCACTTGGGAGAAATCAGAGGCAAGGAGATCTGTATTGAGGCCAGCATGGTCTACATATGAAGTTCCACACCAACTGGGGCTACAGGATGACTCTGTCTCAAAACAGAGCAAAACTAAATAAAACAAAATACCACCTGAGAAATTTTATATATGTATAATGCAATTATGTACATATAGGTAGAAAAGTCTAACAGTACTTAAGAAAAAATAAAACATCAAGAACCTGCCTAGATGGAGAAATGGACTTCACTGGGGGGAAATCTGTAAACCTGAAATCCATTTGGAAATCCTTCTGGACCTTGCTTTTGTAACGTGTGAAAACACAGAAGACTACTCTTCAGCTCACAGATGCAATTCACATGGCAGATCGGTGGTACTGGCACCAGGAGCCCAGGGGAAGCTCCCAGAGGGCCTGGCTCACCTGGATGATCAGTGACCTTAGCTTGCCTTGCAGAGTTGCCAGGCCTGAGGTGGGTCTGTGAATTTCTTTCACTTTCTAGCTCCTGGATGTTGTGTACTGATGTGCTGCCTTTGTGTCAATGGCAGGCACCCCTGGCTGATGGAGAGACTGAAACACACCATCACATAAAGTTGTGTTCCCCATTGCAGGTCATTTTGAATGTTGATCCACTGTCTTGCTGGAATCCACACAACAGCCTTGCAATGGAGTAACAAGAGCAACCACTTCTCACATTAACATACTGTGCTGTGATAAAATGCCACAACCAAGACAACTTATGAAAGGAATAATTATTTTGAATTACAGTTGCAGAGGGATAAGAATCCATCATGGTGGAGAGGCATGGCATCAAGTGGCAGGCATGGTGGCAGGAGCCAAAAAGCTGAGAGCTGTCATCTTCAATGACAAACATGAAACAGAGACCTTGGCAGTGAGACCAGGCTATGAATGCTCAAAGCCCTCCCCTAGTGACACACTTCCTCCAGCAAAGCTACACCTCCTAAAGATTCCATGACCTTCCAAACAGCACCACCAACTGGGGATTAGGTGTTCAAATGCAGGACATTTCTTATTCAAACCACCACACTAGCTATGGATCAAACACTGCGAATCATCTTATGTTATCCTTACAATATCTCCAACCTGAAGCTATTAGCACATCTCTATTTCAGGCAGATGAGAAAACTAAACCTCAGAGAAATCTAATACCAGATGGAGGTTGAAGACCCTAAGGTAAATTGATCAGGGTCCACAGCCCAGAGTCTATGTTCTCTAGTGTATGCTCACAGGGAGTTTGCAGACTAGTGGGAGGTGTGGGATGGGAGCACACATGGACAACAGTAGTTTTCATTGCCACTAGAAAGGCGGTGGAGCAGACCTTATTAAAGAAGGAATCAGGGTATGTAGCTGAATCTCACAGCCTTGTGTTTATCTTTGCTTCAGTGCACTGCTGTTTCCATCCTGTAGTTCTCACTGTTTAAGAAGGGTTTCATGTGTAGCAACCCACATATTATATACTCACTCCTGGAAGGGTTAATTTGCTTTTCAAGCTTCAGCAACCAACAGCTTCTGCCGCACCTTGAGAACCACTGAACAGTTTGTCCACACTGTTCGTTCTTTCTCAAGGGTTCACTTAATATTGGTGTCTTCATGGTGTAGGGGGAGAACGGTTATTTTGAAAATGGTATTTTCTTCCTCCTCTGTTTTGTTTTAAAATGCAAATGGAGACAGTCTTGCAACTACCTTCACTTCTCTGGATAAGAGGTACTTATTTGTCAAGAACAAACATCAAGAAGGTAAACATGAAGTGAGATAATGCACTAGTAACTTTCTAAAATCACCTAGAACTTTTGAGGGGTGGGGGAGAGAGGGAGGAATCATTTATTATTCTGCATCTCTTACCCCACATTTGTTCGCTAATATGTTGTTAACTATAGTTCACAGCCTATGGAATTTGTTCTTATATAAAGCAGAGATTCTTACATTTTGCTACATAATCTAATTTCTTTCCCTAGGAGAAGGAATTATTCACACTTCTAAACATTGAAACTGGGAAAACGGCACTGTGAACACACTGCGTGTCAGCTATGCCCCAGGGGAGTATTGCCTTGTGTATTACATATTTCACACTGTAACAATATTGTCCGATTTTATAATTAACATTAAACTTTTATAGGAAAAAGTACCTTGTTAGAACAGTTGTTAACCTTTCGATGTATTTAAAGCTCATTTCATAAGAGCCATATGCTTCTTCATTGCCATCCTAAGTGGGTTCTGTTGCTAAGCGTTGGGGGGACTGGGGCTGAAAGATGCATACATAACTGGTGTTCTCATCACCACTGACAGAGTTAAGGGAGTAAGGGGAGCCTTAAGTCTTACATTTCCTGACCTCTGTGGGTTTCATTTCACATTCCAATATTCCCTGGTGATATTCCTTTTTCTCACACTCATTCCTTTTTATTTTCTTATGCAATATACCCACCTCCTCTCCAACCCAGGTAATAACTGTTTAAACATTCATTCCTACCACACTGGCTTTTGTGAGTAATTTATAGTGCATCAGTGCCAGCAGTGATGGGACCTGATCATTGTGTAAATGTTGTGAACACAGCTCACAGACACAAACTGGTTTATGACAAAATGTATAGTAAGAAAGCACTAGTGGGGGCTGGAGACATGGTTCAGCCGTTAAGAGCACTTGCTGCCCTTGGAAAGGACCTGGGTTCAGTTCACACCACCTGCATAGTAGCTCACAACTGTGTGTAACTCCAGTTGCAGAAGATTCAGTGGCCTCTTCTGGCTTCTGTGAGCATTGCACACACATGGTGCACATCCATCCATTCAGGAAATCACTCATACACATATAATAAAAACAAATAAATCTTCAGAAAAAAGAAAGCACTGGTGAGCTGAAGAAGAATTTGTAGTTTTCTAAAACATAAGTGGTTTATGAGAGGCTTATGAATACTCAAGTTTATATTTAAAGTAAAACGTAGAAACTGGTAAGAAATGGTAGTTTAAAAAAACTTTTACATCATTCTTAAGGAAAGGTGTGTATATATTTAACATAGCTATACTTTATTTTATTTTACTTATTTTTATTTTACATGTATGAGTATTCTGTCTACATGTAGATAACGGCATTTATGCATGCAACACTTATAGAGGCCATACAAGGAAGAGCATTGGATCCATCAGAACTGGAGTTATGGACATTTGTTACCAGCAACATCTGTGCTGGGAATCGAACCCAGGTCCTCTGAAAGACCAGTCAGTGCTCTTAATCATTAAACTATCTCTCCAGCGCCACATAGCTGTACTTTTCACGAAGGGTTAAAAAAAAAAAAAAAAAAAAAAAAAAAAAAAAAAGCCCTAAAGAACAACTAAGCCAGATCAAAAGAAGAAATATCTGTCCCTGGTACATTAGTGGAGGAAGAATGGATGGCAAGTCTGGAATGTTTCTTCTTGTCTCCTGGGGCTTACTTATTTCAGCTTTAATATTAATCATCTCCAATATTAATTTATGTTAATTGGTTGTATAGTTGTAAGGATTAAGATAAATAGTGGAATCTTAGAGAGGTTTAATGGCAGTGCTTGAATAGAATTCAACCTCTTTCTGTTCTCTCTCTCTCTCTCTCTCTCTCTCTCTCTCTCTCTCTCTCTCATATTAACTTGGTTTCCATAACTCAGATTCAGAGTTAGGGCACTCTGCCTGTGTTGTCATTCAACTTTTAGAAAAACATATCAATTCCATTAGTTGGTAAGGAGCCGAAATAAATGTTTCTCAAGCTTTAAAGAGCCCCCCCCACACACACCCCGGGAAAAAAAACCTTCTCAATTACATTCTGTATTTGTCAGTGTGAGGGAGAACCAGAGAGTCTGACTTTCTAACCAGTTCACAAGTCACACAGCTGCTGGTCTTCAGACTGAAACCTGGGTGGTCATAGTGCAAGCAGGTGAGCAGTGGGAACTGAGAAGACGCAGTGGTCAGTCATCGTACCTACCTTTCATCTTCCTTGTTGGGCAAAATATCTTTATTGCAATTTCTTTATGTGAGATAGAAAAGAAATAAAGTATTGGTCATTTTCTTCAACAAACAGATGCTTAATCCTAGTTGTAATAGATGTGCAAAACACCATGAATGTGAAGATATTTCTCCCACTTCTTTAATGTAGGTTGTAATATTTTTGGTTGAATCTTAGAAAAACACAGCACTGTAACTGTTTACAGCCACTATCAGCATAGGAAACTGGAGTTGTGAGCACTCCACACCAGGGGAAACCTCCAGCAACGGAAAACTCTTGGTTGGCTGTCTTCACTTACTTACACTTTCTTATTTACTTTAGAAGACCTGCCTGAAACTGAAATCTCTTGACTTTATTCAATAAAGTGTGGAATTTTAATTATACAAGTTAAATTAATTCTTTGTGTCTGAGTTAAACTCGGTAATGCAAAAGATCCTGTCTCTGGACAAGAACTCAGTTTAGTGAAAAAATACAAATCTCCTCATGAATACGATAGCCATGGCAGGGTGTGAATTCGAGTCTTGAGGTTTCCTTTCAGCACATCAAGACACTTTATATGGAGTTTTCTTCTTATTATTTTTATTTTATGTGTATGAGTGTATTGTCTGCATGCTCGTGAGTGCATCCATGTCGTGAAATGGTGTGGAGGTCAGAAGAGGGCTTCGGATTCCCCTAGAACTGGAGTTAAGGACGGTTTGTAGCCACCATGTGGGTGCTGGGAATCAAACCCAGGTCCTCTGCAAGAGCAGTCAGTGCTCTTAACTGTTGAGCCATCTCTCCAGCCCCTTATATGGAGTTTTTAAACTATGCAAATTCTATATCAAAAATATTATGTCCTGTAATGCTCAGTGCTGTCATTTGTTTTCCTGTAGAATGGGGCATTCCAATAGACCCTATCGAATAATTGTATGTTATCTTTTATTCTGTAAAATATTTTTTCAACAGCATCCTTTTATTAGACTCCCTAAAAAGACATCACCAACTTTGATAGAGAAGCACACTTCTAAAATACTTACAATTATTTTTTATTTTAGGTGAAAATACTCATCCTCGAAGATGGAAAATAACATTACAAGCTTAAAATAAAATTTAAATTAACGAACATAATGAAAATAGTCTTTTTCTTTGGGATAAGTAGGCTTATCACCTATGCTGTTTCTCTGGATGCGGCTACTTTTGGACTTTTGAGTTCTCCTGGTCTTTTATCAGAATGAGAGAAGCCAAGGTGAGGGTGGGTGGAGACCTAAGGCTGTGGAAGGGCGATGGTCAGGGTGAGGCTGCTGACCAGGGTCCTGAGAGGGGAAGTTCTTAAGGATGCTGCTGTCATCAAAGGAGTTGGCCACAGCTTTGCACAGACCCTGATGGTCTTCCTAGTGAGTGGTATAGAGTTCACGGGACTATGTAACAAGGGCAGTGGCCTTTATAAATGAAACAACATTAAACACAATGTTGTATCATGATAAGTTCCAAGACTTCTCTGTAGGAAATGTCCAATATTTTATATTTAAAAGATGCATAAAGGGCCGGGCATGGTGGTGCACGCCTTTAATCCCAGCACTCAGGAGGCAGAAGCGGGTGGATCTCTGTGAGTTCAAGGCTAGCCTGGTCTACGTAATGAGTTCCAGGACAGCTGGGGCTACAGGGAGACCCTGTCTCAAAAAAACCAAAAAAAAAAAAAAAAAAAAAAAAAAAAAAAGAGATGCATAAAGTACATTTTAGCCCATGCCTTTCCTTAAGTATATGATCTTTCATCAGACTAGATGGAAACTCAGAGACATTTTTCTTAGGTCCAAGTCCTTTGCTGCATACAGTTAAAGAATCTCACTGGTGCTCATACTATGTCCAGGCTGTATCATTTGGGAATTATATTTTCAAATATTTTTGATTCAAACCTAGAGTCTCAAGTCACATTGCATTAAACCAACTAAGAATTATTTTTTCTTCTTTAACTCTGTTTGAACTTTTAAAGAATGTAGTACAAGAAAGTAGTGAGTGATCCCTAAGCCTACCAAGACCTTAAGCTTGTTCATTCCTTCTATTTCAGAATAATTAGCACATGTCTTCTTCAAGGTTACCTCAGAATTGAAAGATGGGTGCCACTGAACCAGTCACAGCAAAATCCACTCTGTGGCATTAAAAAAGGCCAAGAGACCTACCAGTCCATCAAGATTTCTTTAGAGACATTTCTTGCAAGTTCCACTTACTGGTTTCTTTTTCTATCTTAGCAATCAACCCGACATTCCAGGAAAACTTGGACATGTAGTTTATACTTATCCTCAACAACATACATATAAATTTGTTTGGTAAGAGAAAACAGGATATGAATATTGTATAGGCCACTGGCAGACCCTTGCCACAAATGCTTAGCATCGTAGTAAAATATGACAAAATGCAGTGTTTACTCTTGGGAAAGATCATTCAAGATGATGCTGGCTATGGATTGAATGGTTGTCCTTCAGGGAACCAGAGTCCCCGGACACATTCCTTGTAGTCTGTAGAAGGAAGAGAAGAAAAGTAAGAAGCAATTGCTACCTCTCTGGTAGAACAGAGAGTGAACCCTTCAGTGTGGTGCTGCAATGTGGAAGCTGGAGCTGATCACCCCATCAGTTCCCCCTTGTGCCCAACACTTTATAGCAGGACAGACCAGCTGCTATTCCAGCACCCCAGAGAGGGGTTGCCTGGAAAGTCCTTTAGTATAGCCACGGCTCAAGCTGTCATAGTGCAGAGTTAGAAAGGTAATCCAGAGTAACAATAGCTCGCTCTTCACGATAGCAGAACAAAAGCAATGATACTGGACGTGTATTTGTCCTGCTAAGTGGAAAAAGGATATATTTTACTTACATTGATTTAGGAGTTTGTTTCTCTGCTTAAACTCATTTTGCCTCTCTTAACTTATCCCTAGTCTACCAAACTGCCTCCATTCCTACACGTGAACGCACTATAAGCTAGATACAAGTCTTTTTAATTTTATTTTGTTTTAGTTTCCTGTAGCTGTCCACAGAACATTGGATCCTGTGTCACAAAGGGACCAGGAGCATAGTCACCCATCAGTTCATAAACATGTACAACAAACACAGAGTTCCCCAGAGGCCCAGACTGGTAAGACACACTGGTGTTGACTCTACTGATCTGGCTTCTCCTGCTGTACTAAGTTATTTCACAGAAGTGGCATGTGGAGCAGGTGAGCATCTCTGCAGGTGGACTTGCCCAATTTCCTCTTCCCATGGAGCAGAAACAAATCCTCTCACAATGTCACAGTCCAGAATGAAAGCAAGAACTCAGACTTGTCCAGAGTTCTGGTAAATTCCATATTGTTTCCACTGCTCACAGAGGCTCAGTGGTGGCTGTTTGCAGGAAAGAGAGTGAGTGAGAGAGAGGCCACTCCACGGAGAGCAGGGAAGGAGCTCCTGCCCTGACTAGTTGTTCACTGCTCTTTCCTGTTCCTCCATTACCACTTTCTTGGACAGGGAGATAATCCATTCTGTAACTCCATGGAAGAAAATGGGTCTTCCTTGAATGTCATTGGCTGACATTGCCCAATGGAAAAAATACCAGAAATATACTTTTGTCCTTTTAAACTGTAGTGGAAGAGTCACTCACCACCAGGGAAGAGAAATGAGAACTTTGGGAACTGATTTTCAATAAACAATCCTGCAAGTTGTAGAAAACTCCCTCAACTTTGTTTTTATTGATGCCCATTAATGTGTATACTTGAAACAAGGGTATGAAGCTCTCAAAATCTTCACTTTACAGACTGATGCAGGGTAGTTATAAGTACATAAGATGTGAACAGCCGCCTCTCCTTGGGAAATTCACTCTAGGAACAGTGAGAAATTCTAACGGGAATGGTAAGAGGGATAGAGCTCTGCCTGGTGGTTTATAGGGGCGAAAGAGGGAGGGAAATGCCCAGTACTGTATTCTTAAAGAAAAGACAGAAGAGGAAGGAGGGCAACACATTGCCAAATGATGTATGAAACCATCTAACCTGAAACTCTAACTTTGGGGGGAAAAAAACCCTTTACTTCCCCCGGCAATTTAATCATGTCCAGCAGTTCTGCAAAACTTAAAAATAGACAACCTTGGGCTGGAGATTTAAGAGGGTTTGATGCTCTTCCAGAGGCCCCACATTCAGTCCCAGCACCCACATCTTTCTGCAACTCCAGCTCCAAGGGATCTGGCAACTTCTTTTGGCCTCCTTGGGTACCCACAAACATGGAACACACACACACATGCACACATGAACAAACAAAGGAATAAATAGAAATTTAAAAATAGATAACCTTTGTGCCTGAGGACAGTAAAAATCTAAACACAAGTGAACTAGCTTTGCTTGTTCTTCACCAATGTAATAAGATCACAAGTGGAAAAATCCAGTCAAGCTGTGCCTCATTCCATGTAACCTGGCGTTTCTCTCAGGGATGGTACACAATCTCTTGACATTTCCGCTTGTTCAATCACTATGATGTTGGTCATTTGCTCACCTTATTATCCACGCATGATGGATCTAGCCTTGTTTCAATGATGATTAGTTGATGAGTGAGAAAAGAACCCTTAACACCCCTCCTCTTCTCAGTGGTGTCTTTGTACGATGTGCAGACTGTCTCAGCGCTATGGCCTGGGAGCTGGTTCACGAGCTCGTGCTTTGAGCCTTCATTCCAACCTGTGACTTCAGAGAAAGCACTTTAAAGCAATCATGGACAAGTTATACGCACATTGAAGTTTGAGACACTGTTGTGGTCCCTGTGACACACAGAATTGCTGATTGTGAAGTAGAAGTCTAAAATATTGTCCACATGCTTACCTGCCCACTGTGAGAACTATTTAAGAATTCCAGGAAATAAAATTCACTAGCGGATCTGTGAGTATACATGCTTGCCTTCTTATTTATTTGGTATTTGATGCCCAGAACCACTGTACTGAACTCACTTGGCTTTCTGATTGGCTAATGGACAATCACTACACAAATCACTGTGCTCCGGGAAGAGTAAACAGGTAAGGAAGACAGGTTCTTCCTGCGTATTTCACTGGCAGGAGGAAAATATTAGCATTTCTAGCATCCATTCCCAGACAGCGTTATCTGCACAGCCTTTCTCAGGAGTGCTCAGGTCTCAACCCGCTTTGGGAGTGCGATGGAAGCCAAGAAATCTGCCAGGAGAACGTCTCCGCTTTTGAGAACTCGGGGTACCACTGAGGACCTTCGGTGGAATCCCTCCGGGAGGTTTTCCAGTCTGGGTGGCATAGGTGTTGGGGGGTGTGGCTTTTAGAGTTATCCTGCCCCTCCACCATCATGCATAAAGTTCTACGTTTATGCCTGTATTTCAGGAAGGAGTCATAAATTCAGCTTGGTTAACTAAACTCTTAGTGAAGAATAAGAATTTTGAGGATTAAATAGATTTTTCGTACTTGGAAAAAGCACGCCATGTATTATTAGTACGGAATCACCACCGTGAGTGAGCACACTGTGGATTCAGGGCTGGAGTTGAAAGACTATGACTGCAATCAGCCAGCTCTGCACAGCATTCTCCTTTACCTCTGCTGACGCGCCCTCGAGGGGTTTCTTCCTGACACCCACAGCCACCACGTTCACGAGTGTTTCTGGAGAGCTCCTGACACCCTGAACATTGTCATCAATGTCAGCTTCACAACATTAGCCTCCCAGGTTTCCTTAAACCGCAGGCAGGTAGAGCATCTGCGAGGTTGTTCATGGCCAGAAATAGAGGACAGGAAGGACTGTAGCTTAGACGGAAGCTAAGGAGATTCTCATTCACAGGGGGCATCCAGATAAAAAGAAGTATTTGTTTAAAACATAGCCGAGTCGTGGGCAACTGTTTCTTTGGCCAGGGTGGATTTTAAAATAGTTTGAAGTTTAATGAAATTCAGTGAAGTTTTTTACATAAAGGCCCCGGCTTGTTGAGATTACACAGAACTTCAGCTGTATTTACTTTATACTGTGAATGTTTCAAAACTTAGCTCTTTGCGTTCTCTTTGCCTTTAATGATGGTCGACTTCACAAGTATCAGCAGTTGCATTATGGTTGTCTGGGAAGTGTTTTATGCTTTAAAATAATTTTTTGATCTTTACTGATAGATTAACTAACAGATACTCAGATTTTTCTTTAATAGTCAATTATTTTTGGTGCAATGTCGTTCATCTATATATCAACTAGGTTTGAGAACCAGGAAACCTTAGTAAAAGTTGGTATGATAGTTCTTGAATTTAAATTTATTCTTAGACCCTTAAAATTTTGATACATTGTCCTTTTAAGTAGAATCCTCCTGGATTGCTTCAGAGCACAGCAGGTTTTTTAAAAGTGTTTTAAACTTGGATTTTCAAGTTTGAAAATGAATTACAGTGCCTAGAGTGGTCTCATTATTTTGTTTTCATTTACCTAATAGTAACAATTTACTATAATTGAATCTTTTAATCGAGAAATACCAAGAAGCTTTATAAGTGTTAATTAATGCACCCATCTTCTCCATGTGGTAGGTAAGTTAGCCTGGTTTTATGAATGGAGAACTTAAGAACAGATTTAAGTGACTTGCCCACGGCCACCCAGAGAGCCAGGGGTGGAAGGTTGAGCGAGAACTCCCATTGTTGGCTCTGGGCCCAGACTCACTCCCCTGATTGTGGAGGTTGGGGAGGCCCTGTTCTAGTTCAGGTACATTAAGACGACAGACAAAGCATAAGAGCCCTGTCATCCCCACACTGATTCAAGATAAGGAAACTGAGCCATAAAACAGTGACGTGTGGGGCTGGAGAGATGGCCCAGTGGTTAAGACTACTTTTGCAGAGGACCCGAGCTTGATTTCCAGCACCCACATGGCGGCTAACAGCCATCCATAACTCCAGTTCCAAGCACTGCAGTACATGGGTGCACTTACATACATGTAGGCAATACACTCATACACATAAAAAATAAAATAAACAAAATATACTTAAAAACCAGTGATGTGGTGGGATTTCGTTACCCATGTTTTCATTCCTTCAACAATATTGGCTGAGCAGCTGGTGCATGGCAATCATGCTTGAGTCCTGGAAAATACCTTGAGCAAAACAGAGAGGCCCCTGTTATTGAAGCTTTTCGATGATAACAACAGAAGAAGACAGCCACACATAGATAAATGCATGTATCACTTGATAGTGCTTTTCTTCAAGCCAAAACAAAGGGGAGAGAAAGAGCAAGAACTGTCATGTGGGAGGGAGAGTGATTGTTTCAGGGACAAAGGGCACTGAAGTTTCTTGTAGGCATTGCATCCAAGTGGCCATGAAGGAAGCTGTGGAACAGCTGTCCAAGCATCCGTCCCAGCACCTGCAAAGGTCCTGGAGTAGGACAGTTTCCCAAAGAAAAGCTAGCAAAGAAGCGTCTCAGGTGAGGACATCAACCGAGGCAGTGTTTCTTAGAACCTTATCAGCCATTGTGAAGATTTTATTTTTTTCCATGACAGTCTTAAAGCCTTGAGAGATTTTGGCAGTGGAGTGGCAGAAGCTGGCTACAGTTTGGAAGAATCATCTGCCTGTTATGGATCAAAGAGTCAGGGCACCTGGGCACATGTATGAACAGGGCACATCATTCATGAGCAAGGAATGATACTGAAATTGAACATGGACCAAGATTAATGCAGGAAGAGGAAGAGAAGTCCGGAGTGCATAGCTGTAGTGATAAGCTGCAGCATTAAAGCACAAGCCCTTCCCCTCATTCCAGATCATAAGGTTTAGACTTAGAAATATTTCTCCGAGGGGGGTGGTTGTTTCTATTTTCATTCTGTTTATCTCCTAGTCACAAGATGGTTGTTGTACCTGTATACCTCACAGTAGAATCAGTCAGAAAAGTAGTGGTGGGAGTCAGTGCAAGGAACTCTCTTCATCAGGTTGACTCTAATTTATCTTAAAGCACAGTGCCCAGCAGGTACCCTCTTACCTCTTGCTGGCCAGTACAATATCACAAAGCACTATTTATTTATTTTTAAGGAAATAATTTATTATTGGGGATGGAGAGATGACTCAGTAGTTAAGAGCACTTATTGCCTGTCCAGAGGACTAGAGCTCTAACGCTCACATCAGGTGATTCACAACCTCCTGTAACTCCAGTTCCAGAGACTATGATGTCCTCTTCTAGTCTCCATAGGCACTTACATGCATACTGTGCACATAAATTGCACAGGCACACACACATTCACATAAAAATAAACATTTGAACGCTGTGATCAAAACGTATGATGTTCTCAAAGAATTAATAAAATGTTTAAAATATATTCTGTCACTATTCCATGCATACATGTAAAACACTTTGATCATATTTACCACTTCCCCCTTGTCCTCTCCTGTTCCACTTCCATTTCCACTGAACCACTTCCCAATAATCACTTTCCTACTTTCATGTCATTGTATGTGTGTGTGTGTGTGTGTGTGTGTGTGTGTGTGAGACCCAGTGCATTTAATTACTGTTGCATGCATATTTACTTGAGCAAGAGCAGCTTACTGGTGGCTACATCACTAAGGAATACTACACTCCCTCTTCCAACAACCGTTAACTGCCTATAGCTCCTCTGAGGGGTGCGGGTCTTCATGCGACCCTCCCCGTCCATGATGGACTGTCGAAAGACTCAATATTGTATAGTAGCCACAGCTACTTTGAGTTCATGGCCTCAGCAGCCAGGTGATGTCCATAAGATCCCTTTTCTGTGATGGCCCTGGGCTTTGGAAGGAGTGATATAAATGCCCTGTTAAGGACTGAGCGCTCAATAGCCATTTAGTTTTAGCACCTTTGTCTTCTTATAAGTCACTGCATCCACTGATGCCCACTGCAGAAAGAAACTTCTTTTGGCCAAGGCTGAGAATATATATATATATATATATATATATATATGGCAATTTGACACTATGTCCATTTAGCAAAACGACAGTAGTAGCCCCTGACACACACACACAACAGGCCCTATGGCCTCCCCAACCTTGGGCCTTTGACCAAGTTTACTGTGCCAGGTATGATTTCCCTCCAGTGGAGTGGGCCTCAGCTCTTATCAGAAAGCAGTTGATTGCCCTCACAACAGTCATACCACTATTGCCCCAGTGGGCACATCTTTTCAAGTATGATTTTCCCCCAGAAGCCTACTTAGCACTTTCTGACCTCTAGTTAGCAGAGAGGATGCTTCTAGTTTACTTTCTGTATATCCTGCATTCAAAATATGTGCTGTCTTCAGTGTGTAGGGTCTTACCACCTAGTTCTGATGGGCAACCAAAAGCAACAGTAGCCTATACGGTTTGGGAGGCCTCTTGGGCCTCCCTGACTTACAACCCATAGGTCCCTTTACACCCATCCCTGTTTAAACTTTCACCTCTAATATTCTCTCCTCTACTTTCATACCACATTTACTCTGCTGTCCTCCACCCTATTCCCCTTATCACCTTCTTCCTGTTCCTGGCCCATTTCTAGGGTCCTTGCCTCTATAGACAGTCACTAAATCAAACATACAAATCTCAAACTTGAAAGTAGGACCCATGTATGAGAGAACTCATGTGGTATTTGTCTTTCTGGGCCTAGGTTATACCACTTAATAACTACTTCCCAGTTTCATCCTTTTTCCTAAAACTTTCATGATTTCATTTTTCTGTACACATGAATAAAATTCCACTGTGTATATGTGTCACATTGTCATTATCTATTTGTCAGTTGATAGCCATCTAGGTTAATTTCGTTCCCTAGTCATCGTGACTAGAGAAACAATGAATAGTGTTATGCCAGCATCTCTACATTTAAAGTCCTGCTTTACTGTTAACTGAGAAAGAATTGCTTTGCCTGATACAAAAAAAAGTCATGATTCATCTCCTTTGGGTGGGAGGAGATCAATGCCTCTGCCTGCTCTTGAACACAACTCAGGATTCTCCTAGCTGTAAAAATACATGAGAACAGAGGGCGGGGCTAATGGTTAGGGGAGTGTCTGAGTGAATGCTTTAGATGTGGTATCCTGGATGGTTTTTCTGGACTTGGTATTTAAGCTGTGATTTGACTCGCCCCACACCAAAGAAGCTCAACCTTCTTAGTTGGAGGAACGTGAGACTAGCCATGGTAGCTGTGAGTGGATTCAGCTGAGGTTAATAGAGAGAATGGGGTGAAGAGGAATCATGGTCTTAAGTATAGCAGGGAACCACTGGAGGATTTGAATATGAGAATCACAAGATCTTATTTGTCTTTTCAGAAAGATACTTGTGACTACTGAGAAGTACAAGAGAAGCAGAGAGATGGATTAGCAGGCTGCGTCAAGCACTTGGGCAAGAGAGGGTGGATGGCTGGTGAGGGTGGCCTGGAAATCAGCCCCATCATGTGACCCTGAGCTCCTTCACCAGCGGCTTCCTACATTGTCCTGGCTGGCTATTGCACCCAGTGAATGTACAGGAATGACAGTCTATGACTTCTGAAAAGAGGTTCTGAAACGCTTCCAAGCCTCTGGACGTCCTGCTTCCCTTCTTGTGGGAGGAAGCAAGCTACCATGTTTTGAGATTCCCATGGAGAGGTTCCTGTGGTCACCCAGTGAGGAAGCAAAAGACCCACCCACACTGCAGAGGAGACCAGGGGCACATTATTCCCAAGAAAATATGACATTGGCCTCAGCCAAATCTTTATATCCAGAACCTCCCATAAAGCCCCTTGCAGGTTCCTGACTCTCAAACTGTGAGAGACAGGAACGAAGGACCACATTTCAGAGTTACTTGCTCTGCCTTTCCAGAACTACACAAACTACAGGTGGTTTTAGATGGAGAGAGTGGTAATTTTAGGGGATTTGATGTCTATAAACTAAAGAATTCCTGATGGATTATACTCAAGGAGGGAAAAACAGAGTCTGATCAAAGTTAACACCAGGGTTTGCACTGAGCCACTAGAGATGTGAGTGCCATTTGCTGAGATGAGGCACTGAGATGCAAGGAGAGGTTTGGGGAGGGGCTGGAAGCAAGCATCAGTTTCTCTGAGCCATTTTGGTTGGAGCACTGCTTATCTCAGTTGGGCAATGTACTGTGAGCTTGGAGCCACGGGGAAACCAGAGAGGAGGGGTAGAGTTAATACTTCCCAAACCATACATGGGATTTTTAAGGTTGTGCCATTGGATGGAATTGTTTAGAAGGAATGGACAAAACAGAGGCAGGGCCTAGGGCTTGGCCATGGGTCACTCAGAATTAGTCTTATTGTGAGTACTGATGAGGGAATGAAGTAAGATCATCTGCAGTAAACCATAGCACCAGAGCTCCCTTTACAAATTAAACTCAAAACGGGAATGTAGGAAAGTGTTAAGAACCCCATTCTGGGCCTGTTCAGTACGGACATTTGTACCCAAGAAACCTTTTAAATCACTTTATGATGTGATGTGTGTGTGTGTGTGTGTGTGTGTGCGCGCGCGTGTATGTGTGTGTGTTAAAACTGCTATGGAGTCCTTACCTCTTGAACTTCCTGACACAGTATATTTTCATTATAAACTTTCCCATTGTACGACCGTAAATTTACAAGTTAAACACCTGCACAGTGACTTCCGATATGTCTATATTTTCAGGGAAACATTCCTTGGTATTGGCTATTTATGAGTATAGACATGTTGAAAGAAATATGTGTCTAGTTCATATTTTACAGCAAATTATAGCTCAAGATAGGCCTTTAAAATAGATTTGCTTTACTTCAAATAAGTTACTTAGCTCTAGTTTTTCCAGGCCTCTCAGCCTCTATACTCCCATAGGTTATTTTAGAAATGGTGTAGTGCATGGGAAATTTGTTAGTTCCAGGCTCTTTACAGAGGTCAAAGAGGTTATCATTGATTTAGTGACTTTGCTTAAGGAAAACTACAAACAACCATCCATTAGACGCCAAGTTGTGTTACACTGAAAACATAATCTTCCAGATGCAAAGATGCACATCACTGGTAGTCATGGGGATACATGCTCTGCACACTCTACAGAGGAATATTATGGAAAGGAATGGAAACTTCTGATGCCTTACACTAGCAGAATGGCAGGACTGACGCATCCCTGAGCTTCTTGAAGGTTGACTATGAATACAATCTTTTCTTTTTGCTTCCCCAACTTTTATTGTCCGTTGTTAAGATAGACGGAAAACCTAGGAAACGAAGACTTCCAATGTGCCCTTAAGCCTGCAGTCTGTATTTTCCATAAACAAATCCCAAATCCTATATGTCAATCATGATGTGCTACCAGCAGGTGGCAACAGTGAGTGCAACAGAATGGAAAACCCCCACCTCAGAGTCAGTGCACATACTTGGGCCGGGCAGTCTGTGCTGGGCAATGCATGAGGCCAGGAAGTGTCTGCTGTCTATTTGTGAGATGTACCTTACCAGTCTGCCTCACCCCCTGTTCTGACTTGTCTGTCTTTATGAGCTTCTTAAAACAACTCTGATAGTGGGAAAGGATAATTTTATTTCTTAGAGAAATTAGCCAGAGCCAACTATTTTGAAAGTAAGAGTGAGATCAGAAAGCCAGAAGACAATTTGTGAATGTGTAAGAGCCCACTGAGTTTTAAGACTGGCAGCAGATATGTCAGAGGGAATCACTGCTTGGATTGCCATGTCATTGGCAAGAAGTCCCATTTCTTTACAAGTGCCATTTCAGAGAAGGAATTGCCCTCCTGCAACAGCTTTTGTGTGTTTTCAGAACTGATGCCATGACAGATGCAATATGCCAGCAGACATGATTGGGCTTGTCACATGTATAGGGGACTCTTTGAGGAAAATTCTCTTGGTGCATATTCGTGGTTTGTAGGAATGCAGATCCTTGGAAACGCATCCTATGTATGTAGCCCATGGATGAAACAACTGTAAATAAGTAAGAGTGAACTTGCCTTGAACCCAGGGCTTTCACCTGGTTATGCGCTCAGTGAAATTGCTAAGAGTGCATTATCACCTTCCAGAGTAAAGAAGTCAATTAGGCCTGAGGTACAAGTGCGCTAAGGAAAATAAATATAAAACTCTGAGACTGTTTGCAGGCATAGCCTCATTGAGACAGCTCTAAGAATGATCCCCTCATGACGTCCCAAAGCAAGTGTGGGGATTGGACAGAACATATGACCTCCCCTCCTACTTGAGTCTGAATTGTTGGCAGCTTGTTGAGCTGCCACTGCAGTCGTCTGTGGGACCTGTTCCCACTGCACTGATGCTCTAAGACAATAACTGTCCTATTAGTAGAAGGTGGCAATCTGGGCCTACAGAACCATCTTAGAAAAGCACATTATAAGGAGTTGGACTCTGACTTTGTTTTTGCCTATAAATTATGTTTTAACTTCTGGCAAGTCATAAAATTTTGGCATTTCCATGTAATCATCTACAATCAATAGGGCAATGGTTTAGTCTTGGAGACCCTTCAGAATATGCAATCATAAGCAATTGTGATTACTGCTCATTCAAATGTTAACTGCTATGCCCTTTGACTTGACTCCTCACCCATGTGTCTCAGAGGATAATCAAAGTCCTCCTACCTGCTGAAACCCAGTAAGATTCAGCTCCCTTTCCTGCGACCTGTGACCCCTTTCCTGTTCTCCTGCCACTGGCCCACATTCTCACACCGGTGCCTGCCATTTCTGTTTCTTTAGTTTACGAGGCGCTATGTCTCGCTGTTCCCTCCATCTGGATCACTCTTCCTCTGGTGGGCACTTGGTGAAATTTCTCCAATCTCTATTCAAATGCTGCAGTTACATCTACCTGAACAGCTCCCCAGAACACTAACCTATTTCTGGTTCTACCTTGTCGAAACACTTACTTATTAGGATTGTTTACTGTCAATCTCCCCCAACTAGAGCATAAAATTTTTCTAAAGTAGAATTTTTGCCTAAGTTTCTTTTGGTTTTCAGTGGAATATGGTAAATACTGAGAAGAACTTGAAATACAAAAGTATCCATTAATGCTGGGCAGATGAATAAGGACAACACAGCCCTGTTAGGTATGCCCACATACTCTCTCTATCTCTCTCTCTCTCTCTCTTTCTCTGTCTCTCTCTCTCTCTGTCTCTCTCTCTCTCACACACACACACACACAGATACACACATACACACACATTCTTTACATTTATAAAGGATTTGGATTTAACTCCTGATAAGGTTAGCTAGTAGCATACTCTGTATTTATAACAAGGCTTATACAATTAGAAATTCAGGAAAATTTGCTTTTTACAGAAACCATTTTTTATGCACAGTGCATAGAAAATACCATTTTTTTTTTTTTGGTCTTTTTTGGTCTTTTTGAGACAGGGTCTCCCTGTAGCCCCAGCTGTCCTGGAACTCACTATGTAGACCAGGCTGGCCTTGAACTCACAGAGATCCACCTGCCTCTGCCTCCCAAGTGTTGGGATTAAAGGCGTGCACCGCCATGCTCGGCAGAAAATACCTTTTATTAGAGAAGAAGTAGCACTGTTATGTGAACATATGTTAAAAACATAGCTTTTCTACTGCGAAGTAACTATATTTATTGTGAATGAAAAATCAGAACCTAGGAATGCTTCAAGAGAAAAGCAGTTTTGATGCTTCCAAGTCATAAAGTAAAGGTAAACAGGCAACTGAAGCATAACAAATAAACAGCCTGCAGACCCAGCTGAGTAGATAAGGATCATCAAAAATTAACTCTGTTTGTATGTAGTTGGGTAGTTGTAAATGTGTTTGAAAACAATTTGTTCTCTTAAGTAAATTTAAACACCCCACCTCCACCCTTGTTTACCTTATTGATTTGCTTAATCTATTTTCCATAGACAACAGGAAAGCAAACCACAGAGACGTGTAGTGAGCAAATACCAGATGATGGCTCTGAGGTTACTATTGACCTGTTTGTAGTCACACTTCTACAGCATCCAGAAAAACCGTGGGCTTTGCTCTGTTTGTAAAGCAACATTGGCAAGAGTTGAGGAGTGAGTTTTCAGATCTGTGGATCCTCTGACAGGGGGCTTCAGTTTCTCAGTTTGGGCTGTTGCTGCATCAAGAAAAACTACCTGCATTTATTTGGAGTGAAAGGTTCTAATGTCTTTATTTCTCCTGTAAAAACTCATGGTGACTACATGGCTTGACCAGCCATTCCTTCAGAGTGTAGTGTGCATGATTGTCCCAAAGAGGACATTGTCTGATTGCAGGGCTCCAGATGTTAGAAAGTTCTTCTTCACATACAATTAAAACTTGACTCTCTAGGAGTAACAACTGTTGACCACATTTCCTTAGTATTAGCATAGTCCTGTTGACCTTTCAAAACCCTTCTCAGAAATGACATGAGTAATATTGGTAGTTAGCTTTTTTTTCTCTCTCTCTAGACAACTAAGAGTATTCAATAGATTTTAGAGAAAATGAGGATTTACATACACACAATAGTTTAAATAAAAAATTTTTAGGTTTATCACTGTCTTAAATGTGATCTTACCATTTTTGACTCCAGGAAGAAATCTTCAATTTGTAAGTAAGTCCGAGGGGAAAAGAAGAATGCGGGCAGGCTGCAGAGTATGTTGGCCCGGCTGTGTCTCAGGGTCATGAGCCACCTGTAATTGATGCATTCAGTCACATCACTGGGAAGCCTGTATGGTCACCCAGTTACCATAAAGGTTCTACATTTACCACTTTTCCTTTTACATTCAGTCTGCTCACTAAACAGCTGAGATTTATCATTACTTCTCTAGAGATGAAACCCAGAACCTGTCCAAATGCTGGGAAACCAGAGCCAGAAGTCAAGCCTGACTCTTTGGACCTGTACACACGGAACAAAGGTGACTAGAATGGGAGTGTCCCCAGGGAGAAGGGTATCGACAATGTGGTCTTACCTGTGGACGCTGAACTTTTCATATTCAGTCAGGAACCAGACGATGTGAAAGGGCTTTTCTAACTTTGATTATGTCTTAGATCCTGATTTGATTTCCAAATACTGCTGCCTTGGGAGGCAACTGGATACATACAAATAAGTTTAAGGATCAGCTTAGGTTTATGATCAATGGAGGAATCATAATTAGTAAATTAAAGTTTATTTTTCAGATTCAGATAACAGAATCATCAGGACAATATTAGGGATTTGAATGAGCAGCAAAGCAAGAATCCTGAGGGAAAATTGCCTCCAAATTACAGCTGAACAGGGTGACATCTAGGACAAAAGGAGACTGCAGTGGGTGGGACTGTTCAGTCATTGTGGTGACAGTTTTCAACCTTTCGCCCTACCTCTGCTGTACATTTTTGTTGACCCGCAGATGAGGAGACGGCCCTCCCCTGAACTTTTGGAAGCATTCTGCCTATTTTCTAGAACTACTCAGGGCCTGGAGGGCATGGGGTTGTAAATTCATGATTATTCACGACTGACCCTTGAATTCATGGATTAAACACTTTACTTCCTTGCTGAGCTGACTCATGATTCTTGCCACCTACCAACCTACTTCCAAAGTTTTGAGAATAAAGGAGGTTAACATCAAAGGTTTAATAAAATGTTTGTGAACTGTAGGGAAATACTGTTACAAAGTGATAATATTTGGAATAATTCATTAGTATGAGTGAATATTGGGCCCTGGATATAATTTTGATTAATAATGTTTTATTGAATAGCTGAATAGAAACAGTCATTAAATTTATATTCATTTTTTGCATTAAGTTCAGAATTGCCTATGCATATGCAAGATAGTGTTTTACCTATTTACCAGGTTTTTCATATTTGCCTAGTTGAAGATCAAGAAATTGATGCACATTAAAGATATAAAATGTGCCACACTGTTACGAGCATTTTTGCTTTTTTAAAAAGGCCACTGCTTCATGGTCTTTGAGAATTTGACAAGACACTTATTAAATGGAACATAAGATGCACTCAGCAGCTCCCCATTTTCCTATAGCGTACAATTACAAAATGTCATGTTTTTTCCCTACTCTCAAATGACATGTGCATTATTGTGAAAACATGGAAATTTATAAAAGGTGTAAAAAAGAAAAACTTGGATCTAGAGGGATGGCTCAATGGTTAAGAGCTCTTAATGTGCTTGCAAAGGGCCTGGGTTCTGTTCCCAGTACCCACTTTGGGCAACTCAAAACTGCATGTAACTCTAGCCTCAGGGCACCTGATGCCATCTTCTGGCCTCAGTGGGTACTGCACGCACATGGTGCGCATATAAGCAGGCACATACACCTACACACAATTAAAATAATAAATGTTTTAAAAATCAACCTAAATATTATTAATAATATTTAATGGTTCTCACATGTCTCGTTTCTGTAGCTTTTTTCATGATTATATTATTTGTTTTGTGCTGTGTTGGACATTTACTTCACGTTATGGATGTGCATATTTGGAGTTTCACATATTATTTTTCATATTGTGTGCTCTTCCTAAATATAGTTTATAATAGCCTATCAAAATAGATCTTCAGTTGTATGGATGAGCAAACCTTTCTATATTTCAACAATTGTTTAGGGAAACTTACCTTAGATGATGAAAATAAAAGAAGAATCAGTGATTCTGGGTGTGATGGTACATCCCTTTGATCCTAGCACTCAGGAGGCAATGTTAGAACTCTGAGTTTCTGGCGAGCTTCGTCTACATAGTGAATTTCAGGCCAGTCAGGGCTTACTGAGGCCCTGCTTTAAAACAACTACAGCAGCAGCAGCAACAACAAACCCTAAAAAACAATAGTTTATTTACTATACCTTCACCTTCAAAATAGCATGTAGACTTTGTTTACTTAATCTGAAAGAAATACTCAACAACAACAAAAACCAATCAAATGGAACCATAAATAACCTCTCTCACCAGCTGTTCTGAGCTCACACTTCTGTGGAGATCAGCGATCTGTTTCAGCTGCTGGGGTGACATTC
Organism: Nannospalax galili; assembly: GCF_000622305.1. Classification (NCBI taxonomy): domain Eukaryota; kingdom Metazoa; phylum Chordata; class Mammalia; order Rodentia; family Spalacidae; genus Nannospalax; species Nannospalax galili. Next base: position 445,768 of record NW_008359198.1, on the reverse strand, counting down.
CTTTTGGACTCAGGACTTTGGAGCTTTTGGATTTCCAAACTTTATTCTAGTTTTTCTGTATCCTACGTTAATATACTAAAGCTCCAAGTACGCTACTAAGGCACACAATTGTTCAAAAGCTCTAAAAACTGAGTGGTACACAGATTCTTCTTTATATTAGAAATAATGGAAAAAGATACTTGTCGAGTTTATGCTTGAAACTTTCAGAGTTTCTGTTATAAAAAATTTCAACCTTGGAGGCACTTGATCTATGTCCATCTTACTCAAATAATCTATGTTTTGCTAAACAGTAAAGCCTATGTCTCATTTTACCTAGGTTAGTTCCCATTTATGTCATTGTCCCTGGGTAATAAGAACAGAACCCTCCATTCTCAAAAGTCTCTTATCTAAATGATAAGTTATATAGTTACTAATAAAGGACCCGATCACCAGGTTGAAGAGAATGTACAGTATTAGAACTAGTTTAAGCCATTTGATAGCAAACTGGAGATGAATTCTTCATACCTCTAATCCAGAGTTAAACTGACTAGACTATTGCCATTGATTTTAGATGAGCATCAGTGAAAACTGCTAGTTATGACCCAGTGATTGCAGGTTCCATTGGTTTCTGCACTTTATCTTCCATGGGAAATCACCCAAGGAGGACTTATCAAGGCAGACTGCTGGCCCTGCTCTCAGAACTTCCTGTTTTGAAGATCCAAGGTGGGACATATCAAAGAAGCTTCCAAAGGATGTTAGTGGTGGTTTATTCAGTGGTTCTCCCTTTGAGAACTCTGACATGTGCAATGTTAAAGCAATTTTTCCACACCATAATGGTAGGGGCATCCATTCCACGTGTTCCATGGCGTTAGCTTTTTATTCACAATCTACAGTTTAGCTCATATGCACCAGATTTGTCACAGTAATATTTAGAAGAATGGAGAAGAAAATAAATTTGAAACAGAAATCAGAGAAGAAAAGTAGGGTGATGTAAGGTCATTTTTAAAATCAGGTGCACAGGACCAATCTTTGAGGGTCGCTCCGGTGGCTACTCACTCAAAAGAGAGAATTTACTTTGGAATTTATAGTTGGGAAACCTGCCATTCCAAGTGTGAGCATGGCCGGCCAGCATCCTCCCTGCTTCAGCCACGACTACTTTACCACAATGAGTAATCGCAGAAGAAGCAGGTCACTGGACTGGATGAACACTTAAAGGTTACCTTGTCTGGAGGAGCCATTCAGGCACAGTATTAATCACAAAACGGCTTCCCCGAGAGACCAGTCCAGATACTCTCTGCTTTCAAACCACCTATAGATGGAAGACTAAAGTTTACCATAAATTGATCTGAACTACTTCCATGTTTTAAACACTTTAATGAAAATCTGAACCAGAAATAAAGTAGGTGGGAAAGGCAAGAGTCTCTCTCTCTCTCTCTCTCTCTCTCTCTCTCTGTCTCTCTCGCTCTCTCTCTCTCTCTCTCTCTCTCTCTCTCTCTGTCTCTCTCGCTCTCTCTCTCTCTCTCTCTCTCTCTCTCTCTCTGTCTCTCTCGCTCTCTCTCTCTCTCTCTCTCTCTCTCTCTCTCTCTCTCTCTCTCTAAGATGGAAGGGGAGGTCTCTCTGTCTCTCTGTCTCTCTGTCTCTCTCTCTCTCTCTCTCTCTCTCTAAGATGGAAGGGGAGATGGCATCCAAGAAAAGACAGAGGAAGAAGGAAGCAGATAGGCTTAGAATTCAAAGTATTTTATCCTGTCAGTCAGGAAGAAGCTTGTTGCTACAGTTCTTGAATTGGCGTTGAAAGTTTAGTTGGGTAGGATGGAACTGTGTATTGATAATGACCACTGATATCAGAATTATCAGAAACATCACAAGATGGGCAGAGTTAATGAACAGAATTTCTGGTAGCGTTCCTTCAAATCCTGTTAGACCACAGTATGACGCAGTGGCGTTGAACTATCATTCTTTGCTTTTGTTTAACAGCAAAATCAGACCTTTCTCTGGTCAAACACATATTAAAAAAAGAATTTGTGAAGCAAAAGAGAATCAGCTTTGCAACTGTAGCCATGCTGAGCCACCATTTAAAGGGCTTCTGGCTTCTCAGAGTGCTGGGGTTGCTAAGAATGGCGTCGCCTTTCCTGGGGTCTGCTTCCAAGGCAGGCAGCTGCAGGCCACCGTTTTCCCTCATTCCTTTACTTTTGTGCACCTGCAGTTTTGAGTCAACAAAAATTGCCAACCCAGGGTGATAAGCTTCATGTAAATAATTAATGACATGGAACTAATTATTCCTGTATTAGGCCACCTGCACCCTCAGAGCTCAAGAGCGCCAGGTGTGAAAATTGCAGGGCAGCCGACTGTGAGCTGGGTTTCATCACTAAACTCTGTATAAGAGGGCCGGCTGTTTCCTGCTTATGTTTTGGACAGGGTTAAGCAGCCGAGCACGGTGGGACTGGTGTATTTGTAACTATCTCAGAAGGCAACCAGATGACACGGTAACTTGAAAATTAAGCCCTTAGAGGCCACCAGGAGATAATAGGGATTAGGTTTAATTAGAGGAAAGAACACTTTAGGATATGGTTGGAAATTGTCCCTTGAGGTGTGAGAAACCTTCCGCAAAACCCCTACATTAGAATTCAATATTTGAGCGCAGTCGGACTTCCGTATCAACGCGCAAGTAGATTTTGCCAGCGCGCTTTGGGATTTCAGTCTCTGTGAGAGTTAAACCATGCACCTCTACATCTGATGGGTGATGGATGAACTTTTTTAAAATTTTATGTGCATGAGTGTTTTACCTGCATGTATGTAAGTGTGCCACGTGCATGCAATGTACAGGGAGGCCAGAAGAGGTCGTAGGATCCCCTTAAACTGGAGTTATAGACTATTGTTAGCTGCCACGTGGAGGCTGGGAACCAAACCCGGTCCTCTGCAAGAACGGTCAGTGCTCTTATGTGCTGAGCCATCTCTCCAGTCCCTTGGATGAACTTCTTTTGGAGAGAATCTTTATTTTGGTCCATTGGCAATGGTAGTATGTATGATGTAGAGTAAGATCTTTAAACCTCTCCTTTGAAGGAAATCTGTTGGAAATGGCTGTGTATTTTTTTTATGCACTTTAAACATGAACAAAAGCCCACCAACTGTCTGATAGAGCCCTCATTATTTTTTTTCCATTCGCTTTAGAATGGAGAAGAACTTCAAATTTACCATTTGATTTTGCTTGTTGGAAAGCTTGGTCTGATAATCTAATTGCTTGTGTAGTGCTAGTATCTTAACAATGGTTAGTCCTGGAGTGTGGTTTGATGGGGAGTTGAGAAAAACAATATTTGGTTACTCATTGGAATATTTATGATGTGACAGAATCAAGGATTCCAGAAGTCCTTGAGAAACATTCCAGCTGAGTTTGCCCAGCAACATATATTTTCACACACAAGTAACATGAATGAGATTGATATTATATATACCTATTGTGTCTTGCAAGTTTAAAAATTTTAAAAACTGCCTGCTTTTTGTTTTTAAATTTTCATTCTCTGACTTTGCTCCCTTACCTGTTTCTCTCCGGCCTTTCTCTCTGTAATTAGGCTTACTTGCAATTTTCTCTATGCTTATTATTATATTTAAAGTTTTTGAAAATAATTTATTGAGAACTTCATAGAGTTATATAAGCATATAAAGTGTTTTGATCGAATCCATGCCACCCCCTCCCCTCTACCACCTCCCATATCTCCCCATCACTTTTTTTCTGACAACTTCATGTACTCTTTCCTCTCTTTTTTTAAAATGGTGCTTTTGGCTACTCTAACATTCCCTCCCCGCCTCTGAAGAGGTAACCCTAAAATCTTTCAAGGATTAGATACAAGCTCCCAAATACTTTTGACATTTTTGGCCTTTGGAATAGAGTATGTTACTAACAGGCCCAAGGACATTTTGACTTTTAGCCAAGAAACTGGCTACTTTGGGGTCTTTTTACACTAACTGCCTAGCCAGTTCCTACCTCCTGTTCTCATCCCACCATCCTCTGAAGGGGTTACCCAGCTTGTGGATAGGGAATTGGAACGCAGACCACTCTGGTTTCTTCCATGCTGAACAGGGATGCGGAGTGAGGCAATTGGAGTACTCTTTCAGTGGGTCTATCTACAAGACTTCCCAATTGCATAACTCTTATCTGTAGGGGGAAAAGAAAATCCTTGACTGGTGAATACAGGATGTGAAGGAGAAGTAAAGGCAAGAGTAATTAGCATTACAGCTCTGGACAGGGAACAAGAAAAAAAGTCAGAACAGGGCAAATTTCAAATGTTCATTTGAGAGTCCATTGGAATTTCTAGATGAGAGCTTCCAAAAGCATCCCTCTATTGGGTTCCTCCTCATTTTTCTTTTGTCTTCCAAGGCTGGACTCTAGAGTGATGGATTCAGGATTTGCTTTCAGGCATTTTGATAGCTGTTGGAGTGGTGAGAATCCATATCAGTTCCCTTTCAAAGGCTTCTACATAGGGGGAGAAAACATTTGGCCATCATTTTAGAACAATAGCTGGCTGTCTCCCTTAGCTACAGGTGGGCACTACAGTATTGCAGACCAAGATTTAAAGTCTTACATCTGAGCAGCAATTTCTGATTCAGAACAAAATCATCAAAGAGAAATAATTGTCTAAATAACTTTTTATATGGACTTAAGCCTAATATCTGGGAAGCGTATTCCCTTGAACTCTTAAAGAAATATACTGATCACTTTACTCTTTGGTTATACTTTCCTTTTCAGTGTTTAACACCATACAGTTGGCCCAAATAAATCAATTTATTTTCACACTTAAGGTCATTTGAGGATCTGTTCCTCAGAGGTCACATGGGCTTGGGAAGAGCTCCTGGCTCCTTTCTTTTACCAGTTCCATCTATGTGAAGATAAGTCAAAGGTCCTGGTCGATGGTGGCTGGCTTCACTTGGAAGCATGGAGGAAATGTTTCCTCTGTGTTGACCCTCCTCTTTGTAGACTGGTCACTGGTTCAAGTACATCTGGTGGGGTCTCCATGGCCTCCCTGAACAGGAGGACAGGTGACTCGCCACAGTTACAGGACATTTTGATAGATACTCCATAGTCCCCTGGAACTTAGTCAACCTTGGAGGGCAAGGGGCAAAAATTGTCCTTTAAATCCCTCTGACCAGATTAGTATAGGCCTCAAAGTATGGTTGTTAAACATCCAATAAGGTTGGTTTCACCAGCCTGGTACTTTTAATTGCCATGTGCTATGTAGATAAAGCTTGGGTGAAAAAAAAACCAAATGTTCTTAGACAAACCTTAACAAGATATATATTTTGTTCCTTAAATTAGTTGACTAAATTTTGACCTTAGAATTTTTAAGGCAGCAAGTTCAGGATGAAGGCCTGCATGAGCTCCATCTTACTTCACAGGCAGTTTCAGAGAAGTCATAAGAATCAGAAAGTCTATTTACAAACTGATTTTATTTTTTAAATTTTAATTAATGTTTTTTATCTTATGTGTATGTGTGTATTCCCTGCATATAGGTAAGTGCACCCGTGTTGTGCAATGCCTGCGGAAGACAGAAGAGGCTGTCAGATTTCCCAGAACTGGAATTACAAACAGTTGTTAGCTGCCATATGGGTGCTGGGATTTGAACCCAGGTCTTCTGCAAGAACAGCCAGTGTTCTTAACCACTGAGCCATCTCTCCAGCCCCTCATTTTCTTTTTTTAATAAGTATAAGACATAATAACATTAACAAATGGATTTTCTATCTGTTGTGAGAATTTTTTTCCTTGGGATACTAAGTGATGGTTATTCCCTTTTAAGGTTCTAGTGTCAAACCAATGTTTGGTTAAAGTTTTACTGGGGAACCAATGAATTTATTGAGCTTAATTACTAAGATAACTAGGGGGTTGCTGAGGTGTATGAATGACCTGAGGGTATGCACACTGGAAAGCCTTTGCCCAGCATGGGTCAAGCCTTTTCTTTCTAGTCTCCCCAGATTGTATACTTCAGCCCTCCCCAAATATAGGAGACCATGTGTGATTAGGGCCAAATTACATACAGTTGGCTGGGAAGAGTGGCTGGATACTCTTGTGAGGGTCCACTGATCCTGCTCCTTTAATGAAGAGTATAACCGACAATGAGCCCAATTGTGACGATGTGTAGCGATCAGGCCCTGCTGAAATCGTGATGATGGTAGTCATTTCATGCAGAAGAGACTGCTACACAGTATCATCTTATTAAAAGGACATGGAATTTTAAAGGACTTGGTGCTAGGATCCACAAATGAGGGAGAACATATGCCTTTTATTTTTCTGACTCTATATTACTTCACTTAGTATAACAATTTCTAGATCCATTCATTTACTTGCAAATTTCATTATGTCGTCTTTCTTTACTGCTGAATAGAAGTCCATTGTGTAAATGTACCACATTTTTGTTAACCACTCATCAGTTGAGGGGCACTGGGTTGCTTTCATCGCTTAGCTATTGTGAAAAGAGCAACAACAAACATGGTTGTACAAGTGTCTCTACAATAGGATGAGTCCTTTGGGTATATGCCCAGGGGTGGTATAACAGGGTCATTTGGTAGGCTCATTTTTAGTTTTTTTTTTAAGTGTTCTTCACACTGTTTTCCACAGGGGTTTCACGAGTTTGCAATCCCACCAGCAGTGAATGAGCACTCTCCTTTCTCCACATCCTCACCAGCATTTGGTATCATTTGTTCTCTTGATCCTAGCCAGTCTGATTGGGGTAAGGTGATGCCTTAGGGTGGTTTTAATTTTCATTTCCCTAATTGCTAACGATATTGAACACTTTTTGAGATGTTCTCTATTTCTTCTTTTGAGGACTCTGTTTAGATCTTTAGCCCATCTCTTAATTGGGTTATTTGGTTTCTTGCTTCTTTGTTTTTGAGTTCACATGTGTCACTGGTGAAGACTTTTTCCCATTCTGTGGGTTTACTCTTCACTGCCAATAGTTTCTTCTAATAGTTTCAGGTTTTCCAGTTTCACATTGAGGTCTTTGATCCATTTGGAATTGACTTTTGTGCAAGGTGAAAGATAAGGATCTAGTTTCATTCTGCCACAGGTGGAGATCCAGTTTTGCCAGCACCACTTGTTGAAGATGCTGTCTTTCCTCCATAGTGTGTTCTTGGCACCTTTGTCAAATATCAGGTGGCTGAAATTGCATGTACTCGGGTTTGGGTCTTCAATGATGTTCCATTGATCTATGTGTCTGTTTTTGTGCCAGTACCATGCTATTTTTATGACCATAACTCTGTAGCATGAGATCTGGTATAGTAATCTCCCCAGCACTGCTCTTAGTGCGCAGGGTTGCTTTGATTATCCAGGGTCTTTTGTGCTTCCATATAAATTTATGGATTTTTTTTCTAATTCTATGAAGCATGTCATGGGGATTTTGATTGTGATTGCACTGAATCTATATATTGCTTTTGGTAGGATGGTATTAATTTTTCCAATCCATCAGCATGGGAGGTCCTTCCATCTCCTGGTGTCTTCCTCAATTTCTTTCTTTAACAATTTAAAAATTTTCACTATAGAAATCTTTGGTCTTTGATTAGGTTTATTCCAAGATATATTTTTTTTTGCAGCTATTGGTAATGGGAGCATTTTCCTGTACTCTTTCTCCAATTTCTTGTTATTAGTATATAGAAAGACTACTGATTTTTGCAGATTTATTTTATAATCTCTCACCATACTGAAAGTGGTGATCAGTTCTAGGAATTTTCTGGTGGAACCTTTGGGATCCCTTAGGTATAGTATCATATCATCTGCAAAAAGTGATATTTTGACCTCTTCTTTTCCAATTAGTACTCCTTTAATTCCCTTCTCCTGTCTTATTGCTCTAGCAAGAGTTTTAAGCACTATGTTGAAAAGGACTGGAGATAGGACTGGACAGCTTTATCTGGTTCCTGATTTTAATGAGAATGCTTCCAGTTTTTCTCCATTTAGAATGATGTTGGCTATGGGTTTGTTGTATATAAGTTTAATCATGTTGAGGTATGTTCCTTCTAGTCCAATTCCCTCTAGGACTTTGAATATGAATGCATGAGCCTTTTCTGTATCTATTGAGATGATGATGTGGGGGTTTTTGTCTTTGAGTCTATTTATATGATTAATGACATTTATTGACTTGCATATATTGAACCATCCCTGCATCTCTGGAATAAAGCCTGCTAGATCATGGTGAATGATATTTTTGATCTGTGTCTGTATGCAGTTTGCAAGTATTCTGTTGAGAATTTTTGCATCTATGTTCATTAAGAATATGAGTCTATAGTTTTCTTCTTTGATTTTATCTTTACCAGGCTTTGGTATTAGAGTGATGCTGACTTCATAGAAAGAACTTGGAAGTTCTCCATCCATTTCTCTCTTTTTGAATAAAGTAAGTAGTATTGGATGTAGAGCTTCTTTAAATGTCTGGTTCAATTCTGCTGTAAATCCATTTGGTC
>NW_008359198.1:437036-437342 GCF_000622305.1 Nannospalax galili | reverse complement strand
AGGTTTAACTTTGGAGGTTCCCATGATTTTAGATATCCATCCATTTCTTTTAGACTTTCAGATTTAGTAGCATATAGGTTTAAAATATTCCCTTATAATGGTTTGGATCTTTTGGGTGTCTGTTGTGTTGTTTCCCCTTTCATCTCTGATTTTATTGATTTGGATTTGCTCTTTCTTTCTTTTGGTTAACTGATCTAGGGGGTCTGTCAATTCGTTTATAATTCCAAAGAACCAGCTCTTAGATTCACTGATTCTTTGTATTGTTTTCTTTGTTTCTATTTCATTAATTTCTGCTCTGATTTTTGC
>NW_008359198.1:433775-436885 GCF_000622305.1 Nannospalax galili | reverse complement strand
TTTTTAAAGTGTCCCAGAGGTTGTGCTATGTTGTATTGTCCTTTTTGTTGAATTTCAGGAATTCTTTTATTTTTTTCTTAATTTCTCCTTTGACCCACTCTCTGTTTAGGATTATGTTGTTTAATTGCTGTGAGTTCATGTAGTGACAAGGGTTTCCTCCAGTGTTGATTTTGAGCTTTATTGCATCGTGATATGATAGAATGCATGGAATTACTTCAATTGCTTTGTATTTGTTGAGGTCTGTTTTGTGCCCCAGTATGTGGTCAATTTTTGAAAAACTTCCATGGGTTGCTGAGGAGAAAGTGTATTCTTTGGTGCATGGTGGAATTTTTGAAAGATGTCTATTAGGCCCATTTGATATATGGTATCATTTAATTCAGACATCTCTCTCTGTTTATTCTTTGTCCAGTTGACCTATCTAATGGAGACAGTGGGGTATTGAAGTTCCCTATTATTGCTGAGTTGGGGTTAATCTGTGTCTTAAAGTCCTATAGTATTTTTTTTTTATGAATTTGGATTCTCCAGAGTTTGGTGCATATATGTTAAGGATTGTAATATCTTCTTGGTTGATTGTTCTTTTGATCAGAATGAAGTGACCCTCCTTTTCTCTTTTGACTAATTTTACTCTGAAGTCTATTTTGTCAGCTATTAGAATTGCAACCCCTGATTGTTTCTTAGTGCCATTTTCTTGGAATATTCTTTTCCATCCATTTTGTTTCTTAATCCATTTGCTTAGTCTGTGTCTTTTGACTGGCAAGTTCAGTCCATTGATATTTAAGATTATTATTGAAAGATGTTTATTGGTTGCCATTATTTTTATTGCTGTCTGTGTTCTCTGTCTAAATTTGTGTTTCCTCAATTACACCTTTATTTATTTTCTTTCATTGCCCCTGGGGTATAGTTGTTTCTTTCTCCTCTCTTTGTATTGCTTCAAGTATTCTTTGAATGCCTGGTTTTGTGGTCATGTATTCTTTCAGACTTTTCATGTCATGGAAGATTTTTCTTTCCCCCTCAATAATAATAGACATTTTTGCTGGGTAAAGTATTCTGAGTTGGCATCTATGGTCATTTGGAACTGGAAATACCTTGGTCCAGGCTCTTCTGGCTTTCATACTTTGCATTGATAAGTCAGGTGTAATTCTGATGGGCTTTCCTTTGTATGTGACTTGTTATTTTTCTTTTGCTGCTTTCAGTATTCTCACTTTGTTCTCTGTACATTTAGTGCGTTTGCTATGATATGCTGTGGGGAGTTTCTTTTCTGATCCTGTTTATTTGGTGTTGTATATACGTCCTGTATTTGTATGGGGATGTCGTTCCTTAATTTTGGGAGATTCTCTTTTACAATCCTGTTTAAGATCTGTTCAATACCATTAACCTGAAATTCTTCTCCTTCCTTTATGCCTATTATACGTAGAGTTGGTCTTTTCATGGTATCCCACATCTCTTGCATATTCTATTCCTGTGTTTTTAAAAAATTTTCCATAATCTTTGCTTGAGTGGTCCAGTTCTTCAACTCTATCCTCCAGTGTTGATATTCTGTTTTCCATTTCATTCATTCTAGTGGTGAGGCTTTCCCGTGTTGTTTCAAGTTGGCTTTTTGAGTTTTTCACTTCCTTCTTCTGCCCTAGTTTTCTTCAATGCTTCTCTCTCTCTCTCTTGTGAATTCAATAAGATGTTTATCCCTATTTTCTTTTAGTTATTTGATTTGTTTGTTTGTTTGTGTGTTCTTTAAATTCATTGAATTCCTTGATTATGATTGTACTTTTAAATTCAGTGTCCTGAGTTATCTCTACAGGATTCTTCTTGTAGAACTCTTCTACAGTACAGGTGAAGTTTTGCTTCTGTTTATATTATTGGTGTGCCTTGGTCCTTTTCTTATTGGTTGATTGGTCCGGGTTTCAGGTTCTCTCAGGTTTTATTTTGGAGGGAATTGATGGCTTCAGATCAGCTACTCAGGAGCTCCCACAGAAGCCCAAATCATACTCCAGTCATGTACACTCAGGGCTCCTTCTAAGGTTTGGACCCCTACTAGTGGGAACTCAGAGCAAAATTTGGGAAGTTCCCTGAGGAAGTTCCCTGGGACTCTCAGGCAGTCTGCTGAGTTCTCAACCCCTATGCCCCTGGGAGGCCAGAACAGGCACTCTCTGGTGAGTGCTAAGATCTCAGACTTATGCTACCCAGGGACCTTCAAAGGGGCCTCACATAATCCCAGTTAGGGGGCTGGGTACAGCACAATTAAGTGAAGCTCACCACCATGTGGGAGCAGGATCCAGATGCTCTCAGGTGCTCCCCTGAGTTCTCAGCCCCTATGCCAGAGGGAGGCAGAAACAGGCACTCTCTGGCGGTCTGCTGAGATCCCAGCCACTACACAGATGGAGGTCGGAACCCACCCTCTCAGGCTGTCTGCTAAGATCTCAGCTTTATCCTACCAAAGCCAGGTTTGCCCCAGGGCCTTGGGAAGTGCTTCATACAATCCCACTTAGGGGGTTGGGTATGGCACAATTGGTGGATGCTCACCATGACATGGAGGCAGGATCTGGGCACTCTCAGGCAGTCCCCTGAGCTCTCAGCCCCTATGCCAGAGGGAGGCAGGAATAGGCACTCTCTCATTATATTTAAATTTTTATCCAAACAAATATATAGTGGTCTGTGCTGGTTAGGTTTTGTTAGCTTAAACTAGACTTACCTGGGAAGAAGGAAGTTCAGTTGAAGAATTTCCTCCATTAGACTGCCCTGTGGGCATGTCTGTGGGACATTTTCTTAATTGTTATTTGATGTAGCAGTGTCCAGCACACTGTGGACAGTGCCATCCATTGACAGATGGGCCTGGACTGTATAAGAAAAGTAGCTGGGCAAGCAGGGGAAAGCAGGCCAGTAAGCTGTGTTCCTCCAAGGTTTCTGCTTCAAAGTTCTGCCTTGAGTTCCTTCTCTAGATGATGGACTGTAACATGAAATAAACCTCCCCGAGCTGCTTTTGACCAGGGTTTTATCACAGCAACAGAGACCCAAATTAGAACATGGTCTCTGATAATTTTTAAGTTAGTAGACATTTAGAGGAGAAAAAATATGAACAGATATTCCCAATTCTCAGCATCTTGCATTGGTGTGGG
>NW_008359198.1:424692-426100 GCF_000622305.1 Nannospalax galili | reverse complement strand
ATATATGTGAGATATACATACATGTGAGTTGCATATACATATATATGTTGAGACAAGGTCTTTCCCTGTAGTCCGGGCTGACCTTGAACCTTTCAGAGCATGTGCGCTGGCCTCCAGTGTGTGCTCTTCCTGTTGCAGGATCACAAGGGCTGGGGATATATATATGTGAGATATACATACATGTGAGTTGCATATACATATATATGTTGAGACAAGGTCTTTCCCTGTAGTCCGGGCTGACCTTGAACCTTTCAGAGCATGTGCGCTGGCCTCCAGTGTGTGCTCTTCCTGTTGCAGGATCCCAAGGGCTGGGGTGTGCCCCAGTGCCTGGCTTCTTCATTCCTTTTCATGGCTTTGTGAATTCCATAGTGCAACTCTGCTGCTTCACACAACGTTTCCCCTCCTGGATTAATGTTGATGTTATACTCTTGTCACATTAGCTTTTACACTCAAAGGATTACTCTTGGAAGCAGAGCCTCATGATCACAGGTTATACATGCTACTGATTTTAATAACTATTGCTACACGGCTTTTAAATACAACTGCATCAAGAGACGTTTTCACCACCACCAGGGTACTTTTTGTCTTAATCCTCACCAGAAGCAACTATTATAACAATACTTTGAAACGCTTGCTCATTTTTATTGAGAGCCTGTTTTAACATTACCAGTTACACATGTTGGCTCTGAATTCTGAGTTTCTTAGAGATCTAACACTACTATTTCCTTTCATCTTTTCTTTTTATTTCCTTCTCTTTGGAAGTCTTCATTTCTAGTTATTGATTCTCTCATCTTTGGAATCTTGTTTAAAATCTAATTTTTTCTTCTGCACACAGGTTTTTTTGTTCCTCAGAAACCTTGGGCAATTTATTTCCTAGTGCCTTGATTTCCTTATCAGTGATATGTGCATGGCAATAATTCTGCTACATCATAGGGTGGACTGGGTGATTAGACAGGATAATGTACGTGGCAGGTTTAGCCTATGCCTGGCCTAGTCTAAGCATTCAGTTAATGATACTTTTTATTATTACTAGGAAATGGATCATCAGACTCTTTGAACAATATCCAGGAATATTGCCTCATTATGATATTCTTGGACAAACTGTGGAATTCTACCAAGTTGGTGGTAATTATATGAGATCAAAGTAGGTGTAGGCATTTCCTTATTACCACACTACAGAATGTGTGTCCCAAAGCAAAAGACTACCTCTGATCATCATACCTTTATAAATGCACAAAAAATATGAAGAAAATTCAGGTTCCTAGGGACTTTGCTGAGAATGTGTTAGCACAAACATTTTGTCAGAACTGAAGCTATTTTATAGTAGATGTATTCAAGTATCATTTATTCTCTGCCTACATTTAAAAATAAAGTTGAAGATGTCACTATTAAATTTTTACTTTGGGAT
>NW_008359198.1:409780-424605 GCF_000622305.1 Nannospalax galili | reverse complement strand
TCTGACAGCCTCTTTTGCCCTCCACAGGCATTGCACAACACGGGTGCTCTTACCTACATGCAGGCAATACACGCATACACATAAAATAAAAATAATAAAATATTTTTAAAAATTTATTTTGTATGTTTTATTTACTATTTTATATGTGTATGAGTGTTTTGCCTGCATGTATATAAGTGCACCCATGTCATGCAAGGCTGGAAACTTAGCTACAGATGGTTGTCAGATAGCATGTGGGTTCTGGAAATTGAACCCAAGTCCTCTGGAAAAACAGCACGTTTCCTAACTGCTGAGTCATCTCACCAGCCCCCAACTATTAAATTATTAATAACTTCTTTCTCCTAGATTTCTTTTACATTTCTCTTGGATCTTGCTTTAAATCTGTTATTTAGGATTCTCTGTTGACTTATCTTGGGACACCTTTTATGCCCTCTAAGAGTCTTTGGACCAAGACTGCCTCAACTGTCTGCCTACCTCATGTCATTTCTGCTCCTCACCCACATCTATTAAAATATGACCAAAATTTTTCCTTTAAAATGATCTAAAAGAATCGTTGTGAAAGGGGAAGAGGAGGGGAAAGAAAAGGAAACAAGAATTAAGGAAGGGATGGTTGTTATCCTACCTTTGAAACTGTCACTACCATCCACCAGGAGCCTCTGGGTGGTGGCCTTTTTGGCCACAAGTGAAATGCTTCAATTCTCATTTGGAGACTCTTCCAGAAGATTTGAAATTTTGACACCCAGGCAGTGTGGCTCCTCATCTCATAAAGGGCATGGTCTACATACAGCAGAAAGCTTGCTATGTTATGAAGACCTTGAAGAATCCTGAGGGTTTTGCCTTACTGTCTGAGTACCTTTGTGATACACTGGTGGAGGAACTGTGGCATATGAGCACTGGGTCCTTCTAGGGCATGGGGCCCTGCCACATCCATCCTTGTTTTTGAACCAAAGTCAGAGGATGCTGTCTGACAAAGGAAGTTCCAGCAGTTAATGTAAATAATGTGATTCACTGAAATTTCCAAGACATTTTTATTATTTTATGGTAAAAGTCTATTCAAATTTCATATCGACATAAAAAAAATCAAAGTTCAACCTTAATATGAGGATTGAACTTAGTTGTGCTTTCAAAAGATGGGTGTTAGCCAATTACTTTGACTCTAGGAAAATACCAGTTTATGCTCTATGTGATTTGTGTAACACCGACTGAATGTCCATGGTGTATAATGAATGGGAAAATACTTGCAGTAATTTTGTGTGTGTAAAGCTCTGAATGCACAGGCCTGACCTTAAAAAAGTATGTGAGAAAGGGTAATTTCTGCTTGGAATGTCAATAACAGCGTTCTTCTGGTAGAAGAAAGGGATATGTAGGCTACAACTAGGGCTAGGGACCCCGAAGTCTTTATGCGGTGAGAAGAAGCAGTAATATGCTGGGCAAGGGAGGAGTGTTCCAAAAAGAAGGAATAGATATTCCAGATGTGACTCCAGTTTTAATCTCAAGCATTCTCTTCTGTTTTCTTTTCTGTTTTCTGTTTTCTGTGAGTTCAAGGCCAGCCTGGTCTACATAGTGCGTTCTAGGCCAATTGGGGCTACAGGGAGACCCTGTCTCAAAAAGAACAAAATAATAATAATAATAATAATAATAATAATAATAATAATAATAAAAACAGCCTCATCAGTCCATGGATTGATACTCTGGGCTCACACAATCTGCTCACATAAATCCCAGAAAAATGCATTACGTGAGTGAGTCTGTAATGCTGAGGGTCTGCAATAATACTTCAGTGTTTTCTTAAAGTACTTCTATTCTGGAATCCTTAGGGAGCTACTAAGATATTTTGGGTAAGCATGGTGGTAAATTGCCTGCACAAAAGAGCAAGGGTTCTAAGAAGCTTGCAGACAAACAAGACCTGCTAATCACTGACACGGACACAGAGTGAGATAGGAGGAACCAGAGAAGACTGTGTTTTAAGTGCTTGTTGAACAAGTGAAAAGTGACCTAATGAATAAATGCCTGATATTTGGAATGAACGGACACAGCTCTAATATTCCCTAATTTCCAAGCCATCGAACTTTTCGAAAGTTTCCTGAGGATTAAAAAGGAGATCCTAATTATAGTATAGGACTCCCTGAACAAGTCTGTGCCCTAAGTTTTCTTTGTTTAATGTATAGTATGGGGGCACTACTTGAAGCAAGAAAAGCTAGACTTTCTCACTGGACTGTCCATGTTTCTTCCATTTGTGGGAGTTGATATATCAGACAGAGGCAAGAACTAAAATTAGCGTGCACAGTTGGGAAGATTTCACCCTCTTTTCCCATCTGAGCTATTCCTGAAGAATGTCAGAAATGATTTACAGAAGTTCCAGTGTTGAAGGATGGAGAGAGAAAATGAAAGGATGGAAATGATAGACAGGGCATCCTAAACTGCAGAAAATTGTTACAAGGAAAATAGGGTGTGCTGGAGATGGGTGGGAAGTTGGCAGGAGGAAGCTTGGACCATGTGGATTCACTGCGCTGCTTATTTTGGAAAAGATGTGGAAAATCGCACGCAGAGTTTCAAAATGACTGTCTCAGCTATGATTCACTAAAGAAGTTGCTCAGGGTCGCACCGACCCTGGCGTTTTTTCAGAGGTCGTGTTTACACATAATTTATAAAATTCTAACATGTGGTTGAAAGTTTCTCTGGCATATTTAGAACTGTCTGGAAGGGCAGTTCTCAGCACTTCTCTGTGCCTTCCTTCCCTTCTGCCTGGGCTCTCATTCATGTAGTATTTACTGTGGTTAGGGAAAAGGAAGGTTCCAGGGTCTTCTGGAGAGTGAAGTTCCTCCTGCATTTGCCACATGGTGCTCACCCGGTAAGGTTTAAATAAGAGTGAAATGTTTATGACACACCTTCTGTGGATGTCTCTGCATTCTTTACCTGGCCCCTCATATCCATCCCCTTGATTTTCTGGGTTGCAGATGCTTTGAAGGAAAGTTAACAGGTGTGGTGCCTCCTGGATTCTTGTTTTCTCTTGTTATCTGATACCATGAAATGAGACTTCTCTAATGGACTGTCTAGTTTCAGGCTAGTTCCGCTGTGATCATCCTCTTCCTCACAATGTGATTTATTTACCTAACACTCACTTGTGCCTCCTAGAATCATTGTAGTCCGCTTTGATATTGAGAGAGATTAATTTGGAGACTATCATGTCCTTTTATTCTTTTCTTTCTTTCATTATATAAGCAGACCTTTCAGTAATTTCTCATGTGACATATTCAATAGCATTTTATATTTCCTCTTTTAAACATTTGAAGATCACTTCATCAGTATTTAACAGTGCACCATCATGTTTATAGGATTGTTTTGATGAGCATAAACTTAATTTTAAAACTAGTTTCCTTTTGAAAATTGCCCTGTAGCTAGGCATGGTGGTATATGCCTATAATCTCAGTATCCTGGAGGCTAAGGAAGGACAATCTAACGTTCAAGATCAACCTGGCATATGCAGTTAAGACCTTGACTTGAAAAATAATAATAAGTGAAGAAAATTAGCCTGCTGGTTTATAGAGCTGTTAATTTCATGGTTTGACAAATTTCCTAAAGAAAATTCCATAAGGTCTGATTTCAACAGCTTGCCTCTGCTTTCCAGAAGTGATCACAGGAGATTTGAATATACACTTCTAGCAATACAGAAGTGGGTTCCTTCATTCTCTTGTTCACTCTGTGTTCACTTACTTCTTACTGTGTGCTGACATGAATTAAGCTAGATGTTGTGAGATGTGAACCACATTCTTACCAGTCAAGCCATGCTCTCCAGGCCTCAATCACTTCATGCCCCCTAGGCTCTGGTTACTACTTGCCCTGGTTCCCAGTCACTCCGTGATCTCAGCCTCAGTCACTCCATGTTCTCTGAGCTGCAGTCACCCCATGTTTTCTGGGTCCCAGGTGGCTTTTCCTTTCGTTGATAAAGTTATTCTGCCGCTCGGAGTGCCTGCAAATCTGTTGTGTGTTTGAACTACTTGTCAATGGCGTCTGGAGGAACAGAGAAGTTATGGGGTCTTACCTTAAGCTGAAAACTGAATTAGTTAAAATCCAGAATGGTAAAGGCATTTGACCTTTGACCCAACCCATTCACTAAACTGTGCAAACAAATAGACAAAAGACCACCAAAGCCACTTTGGTATTGACAACATGGTCCTTAGTTTGAGACAAAGTATGATGTGGGAAGATTCAAAAGTTTAAAAAAATAGTTTATTTTTTATTAATTTTTGAACAGGGCATGTTATTTTCCATAAAATTGAAATTGGTGTGTGTTGGCCAGAACAACTCTCAGGGAAATGATTTGCTAAATGTCCTCTGAGGTAATAGCCATATTTATTGTTATTTAGCAACACTTTTACCTGTAAGAATTTTCCTAGTCACCTCAACTTTGGGAACAAAGACAAACACAAAGGGAATTATAAAACGTCACTGAGCTATATCAGTTGGGAGGCACAAGTTCTATAACTGAGTTTTAATGAGAGACTTCTGCCTTCAGGATATAGTACGTGCTGTTTGTATGTTAGCATCAGGGTGATGGGAAGATATCTTTTGAAACATAGCTAGTAGATACACCTTTTATGACACTTTAAGGCAGAAATCTTCATTTATGTGGAAGCATTGCTAGCATGGAACTACACCAGCTATGTGAGATTACTACAATTCATTCAGTGGAAGAAAGAACAGATTTGAAATTTAAAAAGTGGTTTAGAAAGACAATAATTGATACTGGTGTGAGAGGATGACTGTTTCGATGTTGTTTGTTACTGCAAGTGACCTTGTTAAATAAAAGAATTTTTAAGCTTAAGCTTCCCAGCTGCTCCCCTTCGAAGCTGTGGTTTAGGCTTGCTGCTCTAACATAAGCCTCTTACCTCTGTGTCATTGCCGTCATCCAACCCCGTCTTCATTTAGTAGTACAGGTAAATCATTTCCAAAGAAATGCTACAAAATACCACAAAGAGTCCTGAACATCACCAACTTTCCATACCATTACATAGAATAAAATTTTAGAATTATAAAATAACTTGGTATAATTTGAGAGTTTACTGTACAAGAGAATTTGGAATGTGCCCGAAGCCTAATGCTGTTATCCTCCTGAGCCTGACCAAGGTAGGAGGTCTTCAGCTAGTTAGTCAGTTCTTGACAGATGCCAGGATTAGATCATATATCCTGGAAACTGTACAATTCTACAGATCTGTTTTCAAAGCTTTATGTCTCTCAGAATTGTCACTGATATGCAGAATTGCATGGTGCCTTTCCACAGTATTGGAGTGCTTGAATGTAAGGGAAGCAGGAACATGTGGTGGGATTGATATAGGCAATGAAAGTACAAAAAACGATGAAATCTGTAGATAAGTTACAAGTTCAAACTAATGAGTGAGGTTGGGGGTAAAACACCGAGAAAGATGAAAGGATGTGCTAAAGAGAAAGGTACTTGCAATAGACATTCAGAAGCAGAATGATCCTGAAATTGCAGATTTGTCCATGAGGTAGATTAGTAAAAAGCGGTAGAAATTTAAGTCCATGGATATGACCAGACAGAACATTGTGGCTGTCTGATAATGTCTGTGTTGTCTGCTTGGATGCTATCAGTTGGTAAGGACTGTAGTGATGTGGGAGGACAATTATCTGGGCCCCAATGTCTTCAAAGGAAAGGGAGGACATTCTAGGGACCTAAGTACCAACCCTGGGGAGGGACAGGATGACAGAGTTGGACAGGTGTCCTGAGGCTCTGTGGATGGTGGGTCTGCAGGAGGTTGGCAAGCAGTAAACAGAGATGAGTGCACAACAGTGGTGAGAGATTCTGCAGTTCTCCCTCAGGAAGAGGGAAAGGAGTGGACTTGGAAAAGGCAGATTTGTTTGGCATGGAGCCACACATTTGACCTCCAGTTTTCTTGATCCATAAAACACTTAGTATGCTTTCCAAGCTTTGACTTGTCACTATGGACGACAGTATATCCTCTGAAATGAAGAGGTCTGGTTGTCTGGTTTCAACACCTTGTTTGAAAATCAGCAGCCTGAATCAGCAAGCCTCTTCCTACCCCTGCTCACTGTCCCCCAGCTGTGAATTCCCCAGTTAATTATATGTTGGGTAATGAGGACTTGCTTTTATCTGTACTAAATTTTAGTTTTAAGCCTTATTAATGGGCTTTCATTTTGGCATTTGTGGGAAAGGGGGAGTGAAGAGGCCCATTAAATTTTCCCTTGGGTTTTTATGTATCTTCCTTCCTTCCAAATAAAATAATAAAAAATTCGCTTCCTTTCTTTTCTCGGAACAATCTTTTAATCTACTTTAAGCAGGCACCACCCCTACCATTTCTGAAGGAAGGCCAGATGTGCCACTTATTAGCCTCTGTGCCTCAGTTTCCTTCCTTGGGAAGCGACGCTAATGCTGATCTTTATTTGGAGGATTGCCGGAGGTGTCAGAGAGGTGACACTGGCAAAGCAAAACCAGTGTCTGGGACAGTGAAGCCCTGTGGATGTTTCTGTTACGGGGAAGATGTAAATACTCTGGTAATGAAATACAAACTTGCTGGGAGCTTGGCTACTGCAAGCGCTGGCACAAAGCTATTGACTTATACCCTCTTTTGAAGATGATTTTTTTTTTCTTGGCGTTCCCCACTGTGTGGTTCTGTAGACAGGTTTATCTTCAGTGGAATCTTGTGAACAGACTCATCTTCAGAATCGACTGCATAGCTTCCTCTATTACTGTCACCACAGGCCACTGACCTCTGTGCTGTCTCACACTTGCTCTAGCCAGAGATTAGAAATGTCAATCAATGTCTCCGTAGTGGATTAGGAACCCTTCTACTTTGGTGTTCTATGCCCAGGTCCTCAGAACTAGAGTCCTGCCATTAAGGAGTCTTAACTGAACTTAATTGTCAACCTACTTCCTAATCAAACCTCTAACTCAATTAGCACTTATTTCACTGTCTAAATCTTTGGCTTGAAGCACCCTGCTATTTTGGGTGGGAGTTTTTGCTATGAAAGACACCCTTTCCCTGGGAACTCAGCCTGGACAAACCAAGTCATTTCACACTTCTTTCCAACCTCCTACAAATGGGAATCAGATCCTTCTCCCAGGTTTCCTCTGGCAGCAAGCTGATAGGCCCCCAGCTCAGCAGCGACCCGTCTTTTCATGCTCAGAATGGCTTTTGAGTCCCACTTCTGCTTCAAATCACTGCTTCCCTGAGAGACGCCCCTTGCTCTCTGGCAGCTCCTTCGGGAATAGGGATGTGGGAAAGTAACATTTTTGAAGATGATGTTTTTTGTCTCTCTTAACACCGTTTTATAACTTGAGTGTTAAACATTGTTGGGCAAACAAGTAGAGCCTTTGGTTTTGTGCTAACATTTTATGACTGGTGAATTCATTGACCTTCTAGTTAGTCTTTGATCTTAATTATTTTAAATATCATAGGGTCTGATTCACAAGGCAGTAACGGCAGGTCATTATTCCCAGCATGATTAGTCTAGGTTAGAAATGAGCTCTGAGGCCCCCGGCACTATGCTCTAATACATTCTGAAATGGAACACCTGCACAATCGTTTGGTTCAATCCATCTCTAATTTAATGAGCTCTGACTGCACATTTTTGTTGTGATCTTGAAGAGTTAAATATGTACACAAGGTTTTCACTTTACTGTGGTATACGATTTTGTATGTGCTCAGCTACTGAAACTTATAGTTCTTAATTTGTGTAAGAAATACTTGTTTAACATCATCAGATTGAAAACTCAGTCCTTACCTGTGAACAGCAGAGAGAGCCATAGCAGTCTATCTACACATCCGTCTATATGCTTGTTAAGATACAATCAGGAACAGCAGAACACCCTTGGGATTGATTTCTGAGCCTTTTATACAGTCTCAGTGAATATGAGGTATTCAGCATCTGCTTGAGAGGCTCAAGGATCCACATGGCCCCGTGCTATTTCTTTCATCTTTCATTTTCCATATCTGGACTGTCAGCATCACCTGTGAGATTTGAAATGTAGAATCCTGGGCCTCGCTTCTTGCCTACTCACTGAGAATCTGTATAACAAAATATTCAAGAGGTTTGTAGGGAAGTGAAGTTTGAGAAACACTTACGCATTTACTTGCCTTGACATCATATTGAATTCTGCTCTGATCATTGGTTTTTCAGTGCAAAATTCTTCAAGAGGTCAAAATCATTATATTCATTACTATATAATGACCATTTCTAACAATATCAGAAAATCCCAACCCCAGCCATCTCTTCCCAGGTAGCCCCACAATCTGCTTTTCAAGATCCTCTGGCTGTTGCCTAACTTAGTGTACGAGCATCCTAAGTAACCCTCCTGCTGCTTCCACCCTGCTCTCTACAGAGTAGCGGAACTCTTTCCAGGTATGTCCAACCCACCACCACAGCTCACAACAATGGTCAAGCAAGGAGGATAGCTACAAACACAGCCCAACACAAAGTTGTAAACATACTTCAAGAGCGAGGGATTTTTTTTCATGATTTTTAAAATAATCTATTGCATGTGTCCCAAATATTAACTTTATAGATGACAACACTGCGTCACAAGTCGTTTGGACACACCTGCGAGTTAGAGCCTTCCCTCCACTTAAAATCTTCCATTGGCCCCTTGTATCCTTTAAATAAAAAGCAGAACTAGATTGTTTTGTATGGTTAAGCTCTGTTCGGGCATTTAGATGGCTCTACATTTCTAAGCTCCCAGATAATGCTGAAGGTCCAGAGGTAGAGAAAAAATAGATGAACTAGAAAGCAATTGGCCACGTGGAACAGGTCCTGTAAGCACTCTTGGTGTTATGTGAATGACCCCTGGAGGGGCAGACACAGCATTGGCCATGTGTCTGCTTCCCTAACAGTATCTTAACACATTTTCATTTTCGCAGACCTCTGAAACCGCAGGTGGGGGTAGGGGATGATCTCTCTCACAGCTTTTCTTCACCAACCAATTAAGAGATTGCTACTGTCTGAACACTTCTTGCTCAAGATTCTAGGAAGTCAGGTCTGTAGGAGGGAAGGTGGCATGTTGAGAGAGCTGGAAGTTTGGTACCCAGCACTTGATTGTCTCTGGAAAAATGTGCAGGAACCCTGTATTCTGGAAATAAGATTGCATTTCTTGCTCTTCCCTCTCCGCCTTTGTCTCCTTACTGCTTGAAGTATGATTTTCCTTTCTTCATGTTTTTTGCCTGTTTTTCCTTCCTCCCTATTTCCAGCCTCCCTGTGAGCCTGTGAGAAACACATCATATCGAGAACTGCCATTTTCTGAGTTTACAGATAGCTCAAATTGCTATTATTCATGTTTAAGTACATCCCCCGGCCTTGAAAAAGTATTTTTCTTTAGCAACAAAATAGATCTCAAGAGAGAAAACCCCCATCACTGCCTTGATTGTTCAGCCGAATTTAAGCACACATTTCTCAGTTGGTTAAGCATGGGTATTCTGTCTGTGGCTGATGTCCTTCTAGTAAAGATTTTGCTTTGGCTTAAGCATCAGGTTTCACAACAGTCATAGGAATTCTGCATCGCTGGCCTAGCACACTGTATTGCCATGGGTGGAAGCAGTAATTCCAGGCTCTGTGTTTTGGAATCAAGTTGACATTCACCGTTGCATTGAGACGTGAAGGTTATGTTCTCGCCCTTTGAAACTAGACAAGCCACTGAAACCTTCTTGATGAATACAGATGAAGGTGGATACTCTGTGATGTCTGAGGCTGGGTCATAAAAGACACTGTATTTCAGAACACCTGAGTGTTCTTGCTGTGAGGAAGCCTAAGCATCCTGTGATGAAGCCACATCACAGGATCCATAGCACCACCCTCAGTCCAACAAACTTCCAGCCAGCACCCAGCATAAAGGCCAGGCAGGCATGGGAGACAGCCATGTCCCAAACAACGCCTCCTGAGTTGAGCCACGTGGGGCAAAGATGAACAGACCCCACCAAACCCTCCCAAATGGCATATTTTACCATCAAACTAAATAACTGTTGTTAGTTGGAATGACTTGTTATGCCAGAGTAGATAACCAATATAAATCTACATATTGGAGCTATATTGTTGTATTTAGCTGAAAAACTTGAAGTATGATTAAATAATCCAACTTATTTTCAAGCAAGGAATACCCACAATAAACAGCCACTGTCTCACATTTGCGAAGCCTTCACTCTGCTCCAGAGGCATCATTTGAATACAAACGCACTAGAGCTCTACCCGAAATTAGTTTAATTTTCTCACAATTTGTCTCATGAGAAAAATGATATGCTTCAATTCTCACACTTAGCTCAGATTGGTGGTAGCCCTGATGGGTAGGTGCCACCCTTAGTGACTTCACATCAGGTATGAAAGCAACGAACAGCGAATGTGAACGTCAATGGCAAGCACAGTCTCCCTCGGACAGTGTTAGCTTTGCCAAGGGGCAGGTAGTACCATGAACAAGACCTGGGAGGAAAGATGGTGAGGTCCAGTGAGGGGTAAGACCAAGGTTAGCAGAACTTAGCTGTTTTCCAGGTGGACCTCAAAATAACATGAATGCAACAATGCTAAAACTTGTGGTATACATTGTCTAACCCCAGTAGCTCAGAGAGCCAGTGTGGCAGCCAATCTGATATTAGGAACATCCATGCAGCAGCAGTGATCAAAGACAGGCAACTGCTGGCAGAATCCATCACGCAGACCATCTGCATCACACCTGGCATCTGCTGTCCAGGCTCTCTGAAGTAGAGGCCTGCCAGAGTCAGGCAGCCTGTGTCTCAGGTGTGGTTCAGAATAGTTCCCCCTACTGCAGAGGAGGGAGCTAGGTCACTGGTCAAGGAGGAAGCTAGAGCTGCGTTCCACTCGGGTGTGTGGGGGGGTGGGGGTGGAGTGCTGAAAAGTCCTGTTGTTATTTTTATGGGTCTATTTATTGAATGATAGTACTCTCCACATTTTTAAAAAATGTAAAAATAAATAGGTCTATAACACTATTTTCTAAGATGTTTGCCTTGACTGTAATTTTTTTTTTTTTGCCTTAATGATCTGCTGTTTTCAACTTAAGTTCTCAATCATCAACTTGTTTTTCTCCTTTGCAAATGGCAAAGAGTCTTCTGAATCATGGATCTCACAAACTTTGGAGATGACATCCCTTGGGTAAATGGGCTCCACTGCCAGTTTGTAGAGGTGGTGGAGGGGAGGAATTAGGCAGGAAGCAGATGAGCTGTGAAGAGGATGAATTGTGCATCTCCTGTTAGAAGAAACTGCAAACAATTGGAAAAGGCTTAACCATCCCTGACAACTATTTGGTATAGTTTATTTCTCATGAGAAAGCAAAAGAGAACTGAAAAACTGATGTGTTTCTTTTAATCCCTGCACATACATGCAGAAATGAGGGCAATACCTGGCACGTAATAAGTGCTCAAAATATCTGTGGAAGAAATGAACATACAGCCCTGAGCCCCCCAGTGCATCTCTGGGTAAAGTGAGAGGTGGATCCCACAGCATAAAGCTTTGCAAGCATCTCCTCAAATTCTTCTTATCTCTTCCTGTAAAATCAATAATGACTATAGAAGAGTAAGAAACGACTTCTTTGAAAATCATCATCAATACTATGGAAGAATAAATTATTTCAATCACTTTTGAATTAAATGTTTAGGTCTTCAGAATACAGTGGACAGTGAAGGCTACAAAAAGTCGGCTCCAAACTTCCTAAACCCCCATAAACTTCCCTTTACCTTCTTCTTACAGTATTGTGGATCATAACTACTCACTCTTAGTTTCAGTTCCTTATTGGTCAGTTGAGGATTTTTTTTTCCTTCTTTCAAATATGCAAAGGGGGAAGACCCACCCCCTCCTTAAATAAAGAAAAACAGAAGTTAATTCACTGAGATCACAGACGAGGCCAGGCTGCAGCTCCTCCAGGGCAAGGAAACCTGAGTCTCTCTTTAATAAGAAAATGGTTGACCTCTTGACATCCACTTACTTTTACTTTCTCATTTGTGGTCCTGGGAGATGGGTTTCCTCTCTTCTCCGGCTGTTACATCACAACATTCCCAGCATACCTAATTTCTCAAGCCATTGAGCATGGTGTCAAAGTGAAGCCAAGCTTGCCAAACTTTGGGTTATTTTGCAGGCGGCATATGTTTGTAAATATTTATAAATTACAGTCTTGAATGAAATAATCTTCCCTCTCTTCAGAGCTCCGCATTCTGGGAATCGAGTATCTGTTAACTAAGCTTATTTCTTACCAAAATCAGTAAAACTTCAGTGCATAGGGTTTGGTTTGTGGACCACAGGACCCTAGATTGTAGCTGGAACATACCCTGCTGTGCATGTAGCTCCTCAGAGTGTCCTCACAGGATAGGGCCCCATTGCCCGCAGAGGCACAGATCAGCACACCATTTAACTGGCCTTCCCCACTCTCTAGATCATTCTACTGAGCTCATTCTTCCTGGGATTTCCTCCCAAACTAGTTATATTCTAGTATTTTATCTCTGGCTTTACAGTTGAAAGAGTCCAAATTAATCTGCTAACAGGTTATCACTAAACTCGGTATGGGAATCAGTGTGTATCACCAGCTTTCCTAATACCAGCTGGCTCAGACACAGCAGACCTGAGTCTTGTCAACAGAAGTTTCTTAACTGTCAAAAGTTACCAATTAAGAATACGGTTGGAGAGATAGCTCAGTGGTTAAGAGCACTGGCTGCTCTTGCAGAGGACCCATATTTGATTCTTAGCACCCATATGTTGAGTCCCAGGCTAACAGCCTTCCATAACTCCAGTTCCAGGGGATCTGATGCCCTCTTCTGACCCCCAGGGGCATTGCATGACACAGGTGCACTTACACGCACGCAATACACTCATGCGCATAAAATAATAATAAAATCTTTTTAAAGAGTATGGATGCAATTTTTGTCTGCTTTCTGTTAAGTGCTGTAGCACATTTTGCTGCACACTGCTTTATTTTGAACACTTAAAGAACACAAATTTTATGAAGTTAGGTATATTCAAAATGTGAGTTTTTGACACTTGGAACTATCTTTGCTTAGTCATGCTATATAAAAAGCCGCTATAATAGTCTCAGGGGTGTCAGGTGAGATGCTCACGGTGAGATCATTGGAGGAGGAGTTAATGAAAGAACTGTTTGAAAACAACAGAAGCATGATTTGTGAAGTGCCACTAGGTGTCTGTTATTAATCCTACATCTGAAAGAATAGCAGTCAGAGCCTAGGGCAGAGATGACTGGATGGGAACCAGCTGACAGGAATTTAAATTTTGCAAAAGGCAGAACCTGCAGTTTGCAAACACTCAAACGTTTCTAAGTGATATAGCCTAGAGGGCTCATAGCAGCTCTGCAGGGGTTCAGAGAAGAATTATCCCAGCAGCGTTCCTGTTCCAACCTACACCACCGAGGCAGAACCTTCTCTAGTCCTAAAAAGTGTCTCCTGGTATATGTTGGTACATATTGAACTAATGGTACACAGTGAACTAATGGAGAACATAGGGAATTAGGTCTCAATCAAGTTGGTTTGCACTATTAAATAAAGCTGCACTTGCATCAAGAGGAGGGATCAGGGAAGTGGAATCAAATGTCATGCTGATCTGTTTGCTGGGAAAGCTATGCTTCAACTAAAGAAAGCACCCCACTGGAAGTTGGAAGAGCTTGTTCCTCCTGTGGAAAGTGGAAAGTTACAAAGCCAGTAAGCCAGGGAACATTATGAAGGAAATCCAAAGGAAAGGCGTCTAGACAATATTAAGGTGTGGCTGGACGACACCGGCACTTGATGGCTGGTGACACAAATAACTATCTGTAAAGTTAGCAGCTCAAAATGGTTTCCATAGAAACCCCTGGAATGGAACAACAGGTTTCTAGCAATACTTTCTTTCCAGCATTAAAATGTTTAGAGGAAACCTGTTTGATTTTATTTCTAATTCTGGACTCCTAGCCTATTATCCATGTATTGAGCCCCAGGTTTAAACACATGGGTCTGGGACCGGTATTTTACCTGACCTAGATTCTGACCTCGTTTTCTCTTCAATCTTTGTTCACCAGGATTCAGAGAAACTACAAAATCTGAGACTTGGATTTTGACTTTCAACACTGCTTTCTATTGGTAGAACTTGGGGGTAGGGTCAAATGTCAGAAGGGTTGCTTCCGATGAGAATTTTTGGAAAGACAGTAAAATAAATGAACCAGCGCTGGTTGTCCTTAATCTCAGAACCACTGGGATGCAGGCAGCTGAGATTCCTGCATGGATTTGAGTGAGAATTGCTTATGGGACTTCCCTGTGCTATCCCGTGGCTCCAGCGATCACGCCAGCCTGTCCGGCATTACTACCTCTCCTAGTACCAGGGACACAGCTTCAGTGTGGTGTTTTTCTGAGGGGTGGCATGTGATGTATGCTTTAAGCTCATGTCATAGGACTTTGACGTCCAGAAATGACATAGCCAACAGACAATACACTCATATACATTAAATAAAAATAATAAAATATTAAAAATGATAATTTAAAAATGTTCTATTTATTTATTTTTATTTTATGTATATGCATTTTGCCTTCATGTATGTAAATTTATCCATGTCCTGCAATGCCCGTGGAGGTCAGAAGAGGGCATCAGATCCCCTGGAACTGGAGTTATGGACAGTTGTTAGCCACCATGTGGGTGCTGGGAACTGAACCCCAGTTCTCTGCAAGAGCAGCCAGTGTTCTTAACCACTGAACCATCTCTCTAGCCCCCATAATAATAATTTATTGCTACTTTTTTCAGTACATTTTATGTACTTCCAAGGTAATAGTTATTATATCTAAGAGTTGTTTTTAAAATTATAAAAGCAGTATTTGAAAAGGATT
>NW_008359198.1:402901-409703 GCF_000622305.1 Nannospalax galili | reverse complement strand
CTACTAGACTATATAATACTATATAGCATATAATTAATAGCTATCCTTATGAATTTGATAACAACTTTCTATCTTATATAATTCCAGGGTGCTAATTTGAATGCACGCCATTAACTATTGAAATTTAATAATTGCACATTCTAAGCTTTGTTCTATTGGCTTATGGCTCTGTGCCATGGTCACCACAGTGGATAATAAGCAAGCAGTGTTTTCCTGGTAGTTAGGACTCATGACTTTTAGTCAGTAGTTATTAATGAGATGCTGATTGTTCATATCTATTCACTTGCGTGCAGTGCTGAGCATCGCCACCTTTGCTATCTCACACCTAATACACGCAGTGGCATAACTTTTGAGAGAGCGACATACAGAAGACTGTGACTAGATTTCAGAGGTGACAGAGTTGGAGCAACGTTGTGCCTGTTCTATCCAGCTCCAACTGTGTGCTGTTGGCTTACCTTCAGCTGTCTTATTACCACAAGCTGCTTTTATAAATATATGGGTTTAGGCAGCGTGTGACAGAAGGCTTTACTGTGGTGGCATTTAGTGTACTTGTGTCTGGAACTGCCTCGTCTGTAAGTCACAGTGGACCTCACACTCTTGCAGTCACATGTGATATTCTGTGCTCATATTCATGTATGTTAGTTATGCAGTACTTGTGCTTAATTCTTATGGCAATTTTGTTTTCAGTTTCAACTATGCACTTTAGTTTATTTTCATAATCAGTGGTTAATTAATACTGTAATCCATGACATTTGGTTTCTAATATTTCCTGCACCCTTTTCCCCGTGACTTCTCTGAATTCTTACACAACTTTCAACCATCATAATATATCCTGAAACATTTAAGTCTTTTCTTATCTCTCAAAACCATATACAATTATTTGCTCAAGTAAAAAAATGATTAGTAACTCAAAATTTTTATAAATTTCAGATGGAAGACACAAATTTATTTTTAGATTGTATCATGAATCTTAACGTTAAAAAATGAAGTAAATAAATGTTCATTCATGCATACAACTCTTATTAAGTGCCACTATCGGTTTTAACATTAAGCAAAAAATAACCAAGTCAAAACATTGATGAGTAAAAAGACAAATAGTAGATAATATAATAAATTTGATGGCATGTATATAAACATGTAACTATGAAGTATAGGAATGTTCACAATAGAAAAAGAACGTTTTTATATTTTCTCTTAGATGTTAACAAATACACAACGGATATAAAATACTGAACAGGTGAAACTGGATCTTCATTTATTTTCCACTTTGATTGTGGCTTCTCTAATTATTCTTGAAGGTCAATGTTATCGAGATGAGCTGGGAATAAATGTGCAGATCTTAGTGACATTGCACACACTGTCCATCAGGTGAAGGTGACTGCATGTTCATCATCATTCAGTCTTATATACACACCAACCAATCAAACCTCTACTATTAAATATTTTCCTGGTTTTGAACTGTGTATAAATAAAATCACACAGCATATCTTTTTAAAAAAATCCTGAGTCCTGGGCTGGAGAGATGGCTCAGCAGTTAAGAACACTGGCTGTTCTTGCAGAAGCCCGGGATTCAAATCCCAGCACCCACATGGCAGCCAACAACTGTCCATAACCTCAGCCCCAGGGGACTCGACAGCCTCTTCTGACCTCTGCAGGCATTGCACAACATAGGCGCACTTCCCTACATGCAGGCAATACATGCATACACATAAAATAAAAGTAATAAATAAATTTTAAAAAAAAATCCTGAGTCTGCTCAATCAACACAGTCACAGTTTTTGAGATGTATTGCTGTGGCATTTATCTGTAGTTCATTCCATTTATGGCTAAGTCAAAATGTACAGATTTACCCAATGTGTGTCATTGTTTCTCTCACTGATTGACACTTGAATTGTCTCAGGATCTTGGGTATTATTATAAGACTACCATGTTCCCCACCATCCTGAAGCAACTGGCTTGAAAGAGTGATGGAATGGCCTCTTAAAGACAGAGTTACAGCTCCAATTAGGGGGCAGTAGCTTGGAGGGCTGGGGCAGGGTCCTCCAGAAGGCAGTGTATGCTTTGAGTCAGCATCCAATATATGGTATTGTTTTTCCAATATCCAGGATTCATAGGTCTAGGAATGAAGGGGTGGAAGTGGGAATGATTCCACTCACTATCAAGTCCTAGAGACCCACTAGAAAAATTTTTGCTTCCTGTACCCATGAATTTGTGCTCTGATGGCTTAGAAGTTTTGGTACAAG
Source organism: Nannospalax galili (assembly GCF_000622305.1). Taxonomy (NCBI): domain Eukaryota; kingdom Metazoa; phylum Chordata; class Mammalia; order Rodentia; family Spalacidae; genus Nannospalax; species Nannospalax galili. The sequence goes on along the minus strand of NW_008359198.1, from coordinate 407,460 downwards.
AGAGTGGACTGTTGGCTATGAAGAACCTGACCATGCGGGGTTTTAGAGGAATGTGGAAGACTTTGGAAGTTTGGACTAGAAAAAGCAGTTGATCGCTGCAAGCAGAGCTTAACTGGCCATTCTAATAGGTGGCTGGAAGAAAGTAGTGCTGAGAACAATGTAATTCTAGTGGGAAATGAGGACTTAAACAACAATTGGGATATTTTGGCAGAGTCTGGCTGGAGTCTTGCCTGAGGCTAAGTTGAAAAGTAATGGACTAATTTCTTTGGCGGAAGAAATTTCAAGACAGCCTAATGTAGGTGGTGTGGCTATTAATGGTGACTATTATGCAGATCTGCAGTGAAAAAGAGCAAATGGAAAGAAATAAAGAATGTACAGTTTTGATGGAAAAAGAGCGCAAGAAAGATTAATGTTGGAGTCAAGGCATGTGCCAAGGAGAAGATCCTTTTGATAAGAAGATTAAAGTGATTAAGGAGGGGCCTAGAGATTTGCACTTAAACAATGGAGAGAGCGCCTCCAGGGGAAGACCACACCCAGCTAAGCCTCCAATTTGTGCAGAGAAAATACTGCAAGGATTTTCTACCAAAAAATCACTGAAGAAAAAAATATTCTCAAGTGGATGAAGCAGACTGGGGTCCATCCCAAACTTAACAGCCAAACTTGGCAGTGTCCTTCACTTGACGTTGGCTTTAGAGGCATGAAAGATGCAAGAGTGATGGGGTCATCCTATCTTCCTCCGGTTTCAAAGAGCCACCAAGGCCAGGCAGTGTGCGGCAGTCAATACAAGTATAAATTTAACTTCATAAGACAATGCCAAACTATGTTTGGATTATTTTACATCCTGACCAGGAATATATGAGCATTCCAGTTACTCTATCTAATTGCCAACACTAGTTTTACTCACTATAGTGTGATTTTGGTTCCTCTGATGGTGAATGATTTGACGTTTCTATATGCTTACTCATTTGAGTACCTTATGGAGAAACTTGTCTTTTGTCTCTTTAAAAATAAATGAGAAACAGTGGGTATGTCTTATTAAGAAACATGACTTGGCCTTTTAATCACATGAGAGCTTAAGACGGGATTTCCCTGCTGGAAGCAGAAGAGATTTTGTCAGGAGGAAAAGTCAGAGTCAGCGTATCAGTGCTGAGAAAACACCACTGGAGATTCAGTGTATCGCTGCTGAGAAAACATCACTGGAGACTCAGGGTATCACTGCTGACGTAGTGACAAAGACAGTGAGGACAACATGGCTAATACAAAATCTTGGGTGGCTCATGACCGACACCAGCATGGAAATAAAGGCTTCATCCTAGCAGCTGCAGGAACTGAGTCTGGGAACAACCTGAACGATCTTGGATTCTATTCCAGGTCCTCCAGTTAAGAGGCCAGGATGTCGGACATCTTCACTTTGGCCTCAGAGACAAAGGACAAATGGGTCCAGACTTCCAGTCCACAGAGCTGCTAGAGAGTAAACTTATACTGCTTTAATTCACTGGCTGTATTAGTTATTTTTCTGTCATGTTGCCTAAAATACCCACAAAACAACTTAAAGGAAGAAAGTTTTATTTTGGTTCATGGTTTTAGAGGGTTAAAACCATGTGGTTGGGCAGAGTATTAGGCAAGGGGACAGTGTGGTGGACAGTAGTTTAGTTATGGTGGATGGGAAGCAAAAAGATGAACAGGAAGTGTGTAGGAATAATATACTCCCAAGGACTAGGCCCCAGTGGCCAAGCTTCTCCAGTGAGGCACTATATCCCAAGGTTTTCAGAATCAACCAAAATAGTTCTACCTGCTGGGTGAAGTAATAAACATGAGCCTTCAAAGACAGTTTAGATGCAAACCATGGCACTAATTTTGTGGTCATTAGTTACAGCGGCAATGGAAAGCCAAAGTCTTTTGTCAAATAAATACACTGTGAATACGTCTCACAATCTCTGGTTCAGCTTTTATTTACCTTAATGTCTTTTGGTGGGTAGCAGTTTTATGCTGTTGTGAGGTCTGGTTTGTTGTTTTCTTTCATCACTGGTACATGTTGTTATTAGGAACTGATCTTTTAACTGAGGACACTGTGACACTAGTGTCTTTTCAAAGGTGTTATACTTTGTCACGCAGCCCCAGACTTGCTCAAGAATAATCAAAGTATATCAGATCCTGGATTAAATTGGGATCTTAAATACTACACCAACATTGATGAACCAAGTCCTATCTGTACAAAAAAATCTGTTGATTCTTATTTCTTTTAATTCATTTTGGTGCAATTTTGTTTCTTTACAATTTTTAATAGGTTACTTCAATTTTAGTAGAAAGTAAGGTATATCAAAAGTGGAGTTTTCCTTAGTTCTAATTTATTGCACTTTGAAATGTGACATTCATTTACCTGGGGTTAGAATATACTTCTTTATTTTTTAAAAATCTCAAAAGATAAGAATTCTTAACGCCACATCTAACAATAATGTAGTTGATATTTACACAAAACTATAACCATCCTGAACATCTCTTATTTGGGGTTTTGCCTTTTTCCAGCACTGGTCTATGTTGGAGCATTAACCTATGTGCATGGAATTATTTTCAGAGAACTGTAACCAGTTTTCACTCTTAGAATAATCCAGTTCTGATATCAATAGTTTGGGGCACTAAGATCTTTCTATATAAATATTTAAGCACAAAAAGTTTGGGAAGAACATTGAGGAGGAGAATTTTGCATGGTTTTAAAGTATGTACGTTTTTAGACAAGGAGAAAAACTGTATTTAGGTAGAGAAGAAAATGAATATCTTATTAAGTGTTCAAGACCAAGGCCATAAACGTGGGGGAGGTGACTGTGGTATGTCCAGTGGTGACACCTCAAGGAAGAGAAACCTACATGCAATAGTTCAACTGGGAACACTAAACTTAAGCCTACGCACAAGGAAATAATAAGAAAACTAGAAATAAAGAAAATAAATTTTTAAAAAGCCATATTCTAAAAGAGGTCAATGTCCTAAAAGACACAGCAGGCCCTGAGCCGGAGCAAGGCTGGCCCCAGATGCCTGGTCATCTCGCACTGGTTTATAACAGCCGGCTTCGCACACTTCTTTCCAGCTGTACATTCAGAGATGTGGACATGAACCCACCACAGCCCTGTGTGTGGACAGTTACCCGTCACCGCTGGAGACCAGACAACTGGGCACGCTGTTCCATCCCAGACTGGATTCTGAGCTAGGGACAAGCATGCTCTAGTGCACCTGCTGCCTAAATTGAAATAGAGATGGCAGAAGAGGAACCGAAGCCATGTTTAATCAGGAGTTGTGAATTGAGTGTGATTAAGATCTGATTAAGCACTGAAGTGTTTATTAGGAGTGAAGGGCCCAATACATGTAAACTGAGCTGTCTGGGGAGGTGCGCCCACACATCAAGAAGCAAACGAAAGAGCCAATGGACAAAGTGCTCAAAATGTAGAACATAGGGAAAGATCATATGGACATTTTTTACTGTTCTTACAACCTTTCCATAAACTTAAAATGATTTTTAAATAAAAGTTTAAAAATATTCTAAAAGAGAAAAGTAAAAAGGATCACTATGGACAATACATTCTAAAATCAGAAAAATCTGTATATACATTCTTTTTTTTTGACATATCTTTTTAATACTGAAAATGTAACATTTCTGAGCCACATGTGAAACACAAAAGGAGTTTTGCCACCTGGAATGTTTGCTGTCCTTAAGGAATTACATATTTTGGAAAGTTAGGATCCCTCCCTGCCCCCCTTGCTGGTTTTTATCTGTCTATGCCACTGGATCAAAGAGGGCTCAGAGTCCCACCTGCACTGGGCAAGCACCGCTACATGAAACTCAATCCACTGTAATTCACTCTTGAAACCTTTATAAAGAAGTTGCAAAGGAGACACAGGGATAATTACTGTTTATGCTCAAGAACCAAATTCACGCCTCCCATGGGGTTTGAAGGAGCTGTTAAGCTTCTCTGTGGTCCTGCCATTCACCAGAAGATAGCTCTTTCAAGCCCAAGGCTGGTTTCATTCCTCACTGAACAGCATCTGAGCAAGTAGAATTTTATTTCTGTGGGTTTTTTCTTTTCAGCTAAAATATTGTGTACAAAAGTTTGAATAAAACAAACCTGCACAGAAAGGTGCAAGGTAGTAAGTCGCAATTAGGTCCACTCCTTGAATCCTTAGCCCAGTGTCACTATGAACTATTTCTTAATGACTTCTGTGGGAAGAAGCATGCATATAATATAATACCCATACACATGCTTAAAAATATACAAACAATTCCTTCCTTTACACAAAAACTTAAATTTTGTCGCTGTAATAACATCTTCCTCAGATGTTCATCTGAAGCATCTTTCCACCTGCATCAAATTACTGTCTTGGATGTTGTGCCTCTATCTGAAGATACAGATGAACACCCTTCTTTGGACCAGTGCTGTAGGGTCATTAACAGAGATGTGTAGCAACCTATCTCATCTGGTCTATGTTTTATTGGACATTCAGTATTCAGACTTTCACACCGAGAAAATCAACACTCATGAATATATCTTGGAAGACTTTGGGACTTTATC
>NW_008359198.1:396289-402663 GCF_000622305.1 Nannospalax galili | reverse complement strand
TAGAAGAAGCATTTCATTACAGCTTTAACATATTCAGTAACACATTCCAGTGCAAGGAAGAATATATATATTTTTATATCTAACTTTTGTCAGCTTATCCTCTAAAAGTGCTGTACCATTTATAAGAAATTCAGGGATACAGGACTGACTCCACCACAATAATGCTGCAGATTGGAGTTTTAAGTTTTGTCAGTATTTTCAGGTGAAGATTCCCATTTTCATTTCTTTATTTTGATGGGCATTTTTGAAAATGGGTGGTGTTGAGCACCTCATAAGTCTATTTGCTTTTTGTATTTACTTTTCTGGAAAACTTATCTTTTACATTGTTTAAAGCTTATTCTCAATAGTTTGTGGGTCCATTGGTGTAGAAATTAACTCTTTATTGTATATTATAAAGCAGTTAGTGACAGGGGAGTCCAAACAAACTTTCTACGATAAAAGCAAAATTTAAAGAATATTCTAGTCAACAGGAAGGCCTTTTTTTCTCTTTTGATATTTCAGTGTTATTACCTTGCTTCTTCATTATTAGATTTAACAACTGTTCCTTTGTGACTGAGCATGGCGTTTCTGCTCCCTAATTCCTAGTAATTCATCCCTATCTTCTTTTAATAATTCTGAATTTTCTTTGTGTTCAAAGGAAAACATGCATCCCACTTTTCTAGGAAAGGCCTGACTATAAATACCACAGCTCATTCTCAGACTAGACTGCCTGCATTAGATTTCAAAAATAGCATAGCTCCAATCCTTCTGGTCACTGTAACATAGCTGTATCCTGGTCTGCATGAATTAAACCTCCCTCAAAAACGTATCTGTACCTGTTCCTCCAAATCCTTCCTGTTTCCTGCCCTAAAAACACAAAACCTTTCAAATACTGAGTTTTCCAGAATGTAACACTGCAGACTAGGAAAACAGCTAGCATCCCCCATCAACAAGCAATTTGTACTCTGGAGCAAAGGAGGTTTTTTTTCTGAAGCTGGGTTTCTCCTTCACACTACATACTTATGCACAGAAGAAATCTCTCTCTCTCTGGAAGCTGACATAGAAGTGACCTGGAATTACAGACTAGGGCAGAGAGTAGACAGATGCTTTTCCTAATTTATGTTTCCATCTGAAGGATGACCCAGGTACTTGCCCCACGGAAGCAAAAACAAACAAACAAACAAACAACAACAACAACAAAAAACCCTGAACCTCCAGGTAATAAGATCTTCCTAGGGACAAGGAAACAAGTAGGTAAGGCAACCAACAGGGTAGGAGGCTTGGGTTGTTTTTGTGAATTTTCTGTTTGTTTGCTGGCTTGTTTTTTGTTGTTTTTCGGGGGTTCTTTGGCTCTAGGCAGGTCACCTTTTACTTAAGGAAAGGCTCATGGGCGTCTTGCCCCTGCTCCACATGCCTCCGCACTATGTCTGTGACTTGCAAAAACAACCTTGTGGGATACTAATTCAGTCTTTGGTTTCTTTTTTATATCAAATACTGCCAACTTGGCCTTAAATGTGTGCCAGATGCACAATGGTTTTATGAAGTGATACCGTTAGGAAGTCTGGGTTGAGTAGGGCTGGATGGGAGCTGGCATCTGCTGTTGGAGCCATTCCTGTCGCCGATGATTACAGCACAAGCTTGGGAGTGCGGCAGCTGGCAGGTTTGATTTTGATGGGCACCTTGGCAGGGGATGGCTATCAGGTCGCTAGTGAGAACTGCAGGTCCTCTAGTTTGTTCTCTCCTCTCCAGTGGCCAAATTTCTAATACATAAGAGTGCTCCTTCATTTGCTTGCTTGGAGGAGAGATGTGAAAGCCTGGCCATCCTGCAATCCACACTACCCAAGTGTCATCCTGATACGCAGGGCTGGGGACTTAGACTTTCCGGTTAGGGCAGTGCCATCCCAGATGGACCCAGAAACTCACTTATTTGGCTTTTAATTGTAGTTGAAGACCAAAAGATAGAAAAGAGGAGGAGGAGGACAGGGAGGAAGGCAGGAGGAAGACACGAGGAAGAGGGAGAGGGAGAGGAGGAGGCTTAATGAAAAAAAAACCAATATTTGCACTTAACTGTCCTCTTTTGGAGGCTGAAATACAGGCAGTTTTATACACGTTATACTAAACTTAGTTTAAGCACTCTAAGCACACCTTATTATTTTAAATATATTTCCTTTCGTCTATGTTTCCTGCATTTGCTGAAACAAATTCAATGTTTTGCTTCTGACTGACCACATCTAATTTCTCTCAGAACTAGCTACAATAAATGATGTACCACTAACCAATGCTTTTTTAAAAAGTACGCTTAGAAACCAAATCAATGCTTTGAATCAATGAAATTCTGAATCTCGAAAATTTAAGGATAACTTGTTTCAGATGCCACTGGTCACTGTGAAGACAAACATTTGGTTTTTGAAAACTTTTTGCTTATTCTACAAGTTCTCAGGGAGACCAAAATTGGTCAGAACATTAATACTGATAATATTATAAAGGATGAAATCTAAAACTGTAGAGGAAGCTGATAATGTGTCCTAGAAATTATTTCCATAATAAGGTATTTACAAAATGCAGAGGAATGAAAGAGGGTTTTACACTGAGTCAAAATGATGGACCAAAGACCAAAACCAATTTTTTTTTCAGGATGTGGCATGCAATGACTCCCTTTTCCTGTAAATAGAGTCAAAACCTCATGCTAACAGCCTACCTGGTCCCTCATCTCTGAGGTTCCCAACAGATTTATAACCATTACTGCCCAGAATTGTATTTAGTAAGGGTTATAAAAAGAGCCTATACTTGTAACTTTGGAGTAGAGATACAAAAGATAATCTGTTCCCCTCATTTGTCATTCCATGTCTGTGAACACTAGGGAGGAAACCTTCAGAACAAAGTTCCTCAAAGATAGAGATGCTTTATATCTGGGTTAATGTGATAGCCACCAACCATGTATAGTAATTTGAGCTTGAAAAGTAGCTAGTGAGAATGAAGAAACACATTTCATTTATTTACCCATTTTTATTTTATATGTATTAGTTTTTGTCTGCATGGATATATGTGCACCCATGTGTGCAATACCTCTGGAGGACAGAAGTGGCCATGGGATCAGCAGGAACTGGAGTTACAGACTGTTGTTAGCAATCATGTGGGTTCTGGGAACCGAATTAAGTCCTCTACAAGAGTGGCCACTGCTAGCTCTTAACTGCTGAGCCCTCTCTCCAAGAGCTGCAACTTAAATTCTATTATCCTAACTGATTTAAATTCAATAGTACTATGCAGCCCTTGGCAGCTGTCTTAGACAGTGCTGCTCTAGACCTGTGCTTACCCCATATTCCCTGTGAGAACTGATGGAAAACATCAGCCAGAACAGCCTAAGTAATAGCCCAGGGAAAAAAAATCAAACAAAGGCTCAAAATTCCTAAATTTAAGGTAGGCAAGATTTCCTGGGATCCTAAGTCCTTTTAATGGATTTAAGGAAAAGTCATTAATTATATAGAAAGGAAGTTCTATTATCAGTTTCTAAAATGTTCAAATTGCATGCAACTTAATGAATAATTTTATTTCAAAGGGAAGCAAAATATGCTACTTTATTTTATGATTTATATTTAATGCAGTTGATATTGATAATAAAAATTTTAAATCCCAACATCTTATTTAACATATTTACAATTGTCTATAAATCATTGATTCTAAGCTAAAGGGAACAAGTGCAAAATAATTATTTGGGGGTTAGTTATTCTTAAATTTGATACTTTTTCTTTAGACACAAGCACTAGATCAGAAAAATACAGAGAGTTTAAGAGACAGTAAAAACGTTCCAATGATAAGTCAGATGGAATCTGGAGTGAAAGCCTGGAGGTTCAGCTATCAAAAATGGTAACTCAAAATTCTGATGAAAGAGAAGTGGTAAAACACAAGCGGCTCTGCGTGGAAGAACGCAGCGCCATGAGGCACCGGGAAGCGATCTAAATGAGTCAGAACCTAGTCGGAGAAAATCACTGGCTTCATCGGTTTGTCTCCGAAGCAGGCTAATGAGAACAAGAGGACCCAGATGCAGCTGCACCGCAGAATCTTCGGAAACAATGCTGGGAAATCAATGTCCACGTGAGCTGTTGCTGCAGGACTGTTCCTCCCCGTTCGTTTTTTTGGTTTTCTGAAGGGTTTTGCCCTCAACTTTCTCATATAATGAACTTGATATCTCTGTCTTTCAGATTCGTATTCTGAAGTTTTGTAAACAAGCCAGTTAGTTATATTGTTTTAGAATTACCTGAGTACATTCCATTCGGAAGAAACGTTAACACGTTTAACTATTCTGGGATTATTACAACTTGAACCACAATGGACTAGTAGTAAAGACAAACTATTCCCTATCTCTTTTTGAGATAGGGTCTCCCTGTAGCCCCAGCTGGCCTGGAACTCACTATATAGACCAGGCTGGCCTTGAACTCACAGAGATCCACCTGCCTCTGCCTCCAGAGTTCTGGGATTAAAGGCATGTGCCACGACACCCAGCCCCTTGGCATATTCTGACACCAGGAATTAACTTGCCTTGATTGTGATTTTTGGTGTTACCAGTTGAGGGTGCTTGCTGACAAACTGTACTTTACGGTTTTTCTAGCCTATAAAGACATACTTAGGACATTGGAAGGACTGACAAAAGAATAAAGGGAAGACTGTTTCACAGGGTAGTTTTACTCCTTATTCAGTGTGAAGGGGTGTGTGGAAGACAGAAAGATACGGTGCCACCTTGGGCGGCTTGGCAATGTCATAATAATCTGTCTTGGAAGTCACCTTCATTCTCTGATCAACAAATCAGATGTTCCCTCCTCTGCCTAGATTGCTGCACTGAATCTCGAGGTGTCAGCTGCTTAGTTTATCCCAGGTCACAGGTGAATTGTACAGATGGTAAAAGCAAATACTAGAAAATGACTTCAATGAGTGATTTTTAAAAATCCCAAACCAGGATGAGAGATGCTCAGTGATTAAGAACATTGGCTGTTCTTGCAGAAGGCTCAGGTTCAGATTCCAGCACCTACATGGCAGCTAACAACTGTCCATGACTCCAGTTCCAGGCGATCCGACAGCCTCTTTTGTCCACCGTAGGCACTGCACGATACAGGTGCACTTACCTACATGCAGGCAAAACATGAATACGCACAAAATAAAAATAATTAAAAAAAAATCCCAAACCACCTGGTCATTTTGCCCATGCCTTTAATCCCAGTACTTGGGAGGCAGAGGCATGTGGATTTTTATGAGGCCAGCCTCTAAAGGGAGTTCTAGGCCATCTGTGGCTACAGGGAGACCCTGTCTCAAAAAGACCAAAGAAAATCCCAAAGCAACTTACAAAATACAATTATTTCTAAATTGTTTTTCAGTTTTGTCTTTTAATTATATACATTTAAGAACACAATGAGATATTAATAAATTTATGCATAGTGTAACTTTTATTGTAGTTAAGCAAATTAGCATATCCATCATCCACATCATTTTTCTCTAAGTGCAAATATTTTCACTGGCATCCTCAGGAATTTTATAAATGGGGTCCTTCTGGAAGGCAGCAGTGTTATCTGTTCATCATCATCATCATCTCTCTCTCTCTTTCTCTCTCTCTCTCTCTCGCTGTGTCTCACTTTGTGAGAATTACTGACTAGTTCAAAATCCCTCTAGAAACATTTTAAAAAGCAATTTTAAAGCTAAAGTTTTGTGTACTATGCGCTTTTTTATCATTATTTAAAAAAAATTTAATAAATACATGATTAGAAGAAGCATTTCATTACAGCTTTAACATATTCAGTAACACACTCCAGAGGAAGAGTCCATCTCCCACCCTTTCAAAAGTGGCTGAAAATTTTTAAGCTCACAGTTGAATTAATACGGTTATATAATATTGAACTCGGTATAAACCCTGTAATACATAAAATTGAATGAGTTTTTAACCTTTAAAGAAGATTTCCATTTCATTTTAGAATATGTTGTTCCTTGCAAAAAGACTCATTGTTTTTGCTACTAACACTGAGATGTTGGCACATGCATCTCTAATCTGTCTGTCTGTCTGTAATCTGTATGTATGTATGTATGATTATTACTAGTCATAATCAATTGCACTTGGATCCTTGGCTCCTGTGTACGTCTGTAAAGTCATCGGGTAGATTTCAGTGGTAATGTTTATCACCTCTACTAATTAACATGACGTAAATCTCCATGCTTCCTCCTCAAATATATTATGCATTTTAAAAATTGTTGATTTTGTGTGTGTGTGTGTGTGTGTGGGTGCGTGTGTGTGTGTGCGTGTGTGTGTTTGCTTATACTACGGCACTTGTATGGAGGTCAGAAGACAATTTTCAGGAGTCAGTTCTCTCCTTCTACTATGTAGGTTCCAGGGATTGAACTCAGGTTACTGGCCA
>NW_008359198.1:394749-395830 GCF_000622305.1 Nannospalax galili | reverse complement strand
CCATGATCTGCCAATGGAAGCAAATGTCACAAGGCGTTTCTTGTGGCTCCAGTGGTTGGGCCGTTGCCTCAGGCCTGCTGTGTGGCTGTCATTAGGACTTTCACCCTAGGCTCAAGCCTGTCTCCCACATCCTGTAACTAGTCAACCTAGGAGGGCAAGGAGAAAAAACTGTCCTTTATGTCCCTCTGACCAAATTATTATAGGCCTCAAAGTATGTCTGTTAAACATCCAAGAAGATTAGTTCCACCAGTCTGGTACTTTTAATTACTGTGTGTCATATAGATAAATCTTGGGCAAAGACCAATTGTTCTCAGATAAACCTTACCTAGAAATATATTTCTTGAGTTGCTATATATAATTTGTCATTTGGTTGTTGGAGTAATATGGTTCCCTCTGGTTTTTAAAACTAGCTAGGCATTATTTGTCTTTGGCATTGTCTCACCCCTCCATCATGGTTTTCCCACTTGAGGTGGCCCCATTTCCACCCTTTCTTCCTTAATAATACCCTTTTCTTATGGTCCTACCTCTCATGAGATCCTTCTTTCCCTTTATCCCCTAGGTTCCTTGTATACCCTTCCTTTCCCTATCCCCTCAAAATAACCCAATTTTTATCCATATCTCCCTTATTAAGGCCTGCTCCCTACTGTTCTTCTCTTTCAGATTCTTTCTTTTTCCTTTACCTCCCTGTTTCCTTTCCATTATCCTGGTTCCTGTAGTTATGTCTGGATACATACACACTTATCAGGGTTTGGTTCTAGGATCCACATATGAGGGAGAACATATGTCCATTTTTTTCTTTCTGAGTCTGTGTTACTTCACTTAGTATAACAGTTTCTAGTTCCATCCACTTACCTGCAAATTCCATGATTTCTTCTCTCTTTACTGCTGAGTAAAACTCCATAGTATAAATGAACCACATTTTCATTATCCACTGGTCAATTGAGGGAAACTTAGGTTTCTTCCATTTCTTAGCTATTGTGAAAAGAGCAGCAACATGGATGTACAAGTGTCTCTGCGATAGGATGAGTTCTTTGGGTATATGCCAAGGAGTGGTATAACTGGGTCAAATGGTAGGTTCATT
>NW_008359198.1:393137-393748 GCF_000622305.1 Nannospalax galili | reverse complement strand
ATTTACTCATATTTGGGTCTTCAATTTTGTTCCATTGATTTATGGGTCTATGTGTCTATTTTTGGGCCAGTACCATGTTGTTTTTATGATTATAGCTCTGTAATACAGCTTAAAATCTGGTATAGTAATCCCTTGCAGCATTGCTCTTAGTGCTCAGGGTTGTTTTGGCTATTCAAGGTCTTTTGTGCTTCCATATGATTCTTAGGATGTTTTTTTTCCAATTCTGTAAAAAATGTCATGGGGCTTTTGATTGGCATTGCATGGAGTCTATAAATAACTTTTGGTAAGATGGTCTTTTCACAATATTAATTTTTCCAATCCATGAGCATAGGAGGTCCTTCCATTTTCTGATGTCTTCCTCAATCTCTTACTTTAAAGATTTAAAATTTTCATTGTAGAGCTCTTTAATGTCTTTGGTCAGGTTTATTCTGAGATCTTTTCTTTTTCTTGCAGCCTTTGTGAAAGGGAGTGTTTCCATGTGCTCTTTCTCTGATTGCTTGTTATTGGTATATAGAAAGCCTATGGACTTTTGTAGGTTAATTTTGTAACCTGCCACTTTACTGATCTTGTTAATAATTTCTAGGAGTTTTGGGCTAGAATTTTTGGCATCC
>NW_008359198.1:391540-392831 GCF_000622305.1 Nannospalax galili | reverse complement strand
AATAAAATCGGCTTGTCAGGATTGGTGGCAAAAGCCCATAACTGGCTCAGCCACCTCACAGGCCCTGAGTATTTTTTAAAGACGTAACTTTAAAAATCATTATTTTTATTTTATATGTATGATTGTTTTACTTGCATGTATGTAAATGTACCACATGTGTCTGTTGCTCCTGGAAACCCAAAAATGGAGTCAGATTCCCCAGGAACTGGAGAAACAGAGAGTTTTTGTGCACTGTGTGGGTGCTGAGTATTGAATCCGGGTCCTGTTCAAGAGCAGCCAGTGCTCTTAGCCATGAGCCATCTCTACAGTCCCTGAGGAGGTGCTCATCGAGGTACAAGATTTTTATGAAAAATCATATAAGGGAGCACTGAGGTACAGAGGCTAAGAGGTGTCACCTTGCATAACCAAGAGTACTTGCAATAAACCTTTCTTCAGCTCTTTGTATTGATTCCAGAACTCTCTGAAGGGCTGGTATTGGGGACATGAATTCCTTTAGCCTATTTATGTCATGGAAGATATTTTCTTTCCCCTTCAACTGTAATAGAAATGTTGGCTTGGTATAGTAATCTGTGTTGGTATCTGTGGTCATTTAAAACTGGGAATACTTTGGTCCAGGCTCTTCTGGCTTTCATAGTTTGCACTGAAAAGTCAGCTGTAATCCTATTGGGTTTTCCTTTATATGTGACTTGTTTCTCTTCTGCAGCTTTCAGTATTGTCTCTTTGTTTTGTACGTTTAGTGTTTTTACTATGTTGTGCCATGGAGAGTTTTTTTCTGGTCCTGTCTATTTGGTGTTTTGCATTTATTTCATTAATTTCTGCCCTGATTTTTGTTATTTCTTCTTGTCTGCTGGGTTTGGGTTTCATTAGCTGTTGCTTTTCAAGTGTGTTGAGTTGCAATGTTAAGTCATTTATTTGTGTTCTTTTCGATTTTTTGATGTAAGCACTTAGAGCTATAAACTTCCTTCTAAAGACAGATTTCAGTGTGTCCCAGAGGTTTTGTTGTGTTGTATTGTCCTTTTCATTTAGTTCCAAGAATATTTTTATTTCTTTCTTAATTTCTCTTTTGACCCATTCGTCATTTATAAGTGTGTTGTTTAATCTCCACGTGTTCATGTGGAGATTAGGGCTTCTTCGGGTGTTGATTGTAAGCTTTATTGCATTGTGGTCTGATAGAATACATGGAATTATTTCAATCTTTTTGTATTTGCTGAGCTTTGTTTTGTGCCCCAGTATATGGTCGATTTTGGAGAAAGTTCCATGAGGTGCTGAGTAGAAAGTATGTCCTTTGGTG
>NW_008359198.1:389204-389954 GCF_000622305.1 Nannospalax galili | reverse complement strand
ATGTGAATTTCTTTTGTAGTTTCTGATTCTTGTGTGAGACTCAAGCCTTCAAGTTAAGGTCTGCTTCTTTTTGTGAACTTTATGTATCTTTGTGGTTTACTTTTTGGGCATGAAAAGCTGGTTTCTCTAAGCGTCCCGTTCTCTATTTTGATTTTATATGGAGTGGCCAGATTGCTTTTGTCTTCAGGAGTTCCCACAGAGGCCCAAGTCAGATGAGGATCAGATGCTCTCAGACTTTCTCCTAAGGCCTGGGTCACTCCAGGAAAGATTTCGGCCTCAGGAATTTGGGGGTTGGACTGGCCTGGGTGCCGGGCTGAGGAACGATGTTTGTCTAGGGCAGCTGGTGGCCATGACATCCAGAGATGTAAAGGAAGATGTGGGTGGGTAGCAGTCCCAAGGGCTCCTGGGGACTGCACTGAGGAGCTGGGGTGATCTGGATATGAAGGATCAGGAAGAGGAAAGGTCAGCCCTGGCCTCCAGGAAAGAGGCTGGCCAGTTGTGCAGACCTGGGGAGGCAGAGGGAGGTGAGGGTGGGGCCAGGCCCGGAGTGTTCCTGGGGACCCAAGAAGGAACTGGGTTGGTTTGGATGCAAAGGATCAGGAAGAATACTTGGTAGATGTCTATTAAGTCCATTTGATATATGGTATTGTTTAATTAAGATGCCTTTCTGTTAACTCTCTGCCCTGTTGACCTATCTAATTGAGACAGTGGGGTATTGAAGTCCCCTACTATTAATGAGTTGGGATTAAT
>NW_008359198.1:386415-387788 GCF_000622305.1 Nannospalax galili | reverse complement strand
TGGAGTGGCCAGATTGCTTTTGTCTTCAGGAGTTCCCACAGAGGCCCAAGTCAGATGAGGATCAGATGCTCTCAGACTTTCTCCTAAGGCCTGGGTCACTCCAGGAAAGATTTCGGCCTCAGGAATTTGGGGGTTGGACTGGCCTGGGTGCCGGGCTGAGGAACGATGTTTGTCTAGGGCAGCTGGTGGCCATGACATCCAGAGATGTAAAGGAAGATGTGGGTGGGTAGCAGTCCCAAGGGCTCCTGGGGACTGCACTGAGGAGCTGGGGTGATCTGGATATGAAGGATCAGGAAGAGGAAAGGTCAGCCCTGGCCTCCAGGAAAGAGGCTGGCCAGTTGTGCAGACCTGGGGAGGCAGAGGGAGGTGAGGGTGGGGCCAGGCCCGGAGTGTTCCTGGGGACCCAAGAAGGAACTGGGTTGGTTTGGATGCAAAGGATCAGGAAGCAGTGGTGGTTCCCAGGTGTCTGGGGCACCAAGACAAGGAATGGGACAGGACCTAGGCTAAGAAGAGAGAGTGGCAAAGGAGATGGGAGGGTGAATGAGGCTGGGGGAGTCAAGGTGCAGAGGACGAGAGTGATAGATTTACCAGGGAGAGAGGCCTGTGGGTCAGGCAGGGCCAGGGAAGCAGAGGAAGGTGGGGCATGAATAATTGTTTTGATTAGACTTTTGGATTTTCTTCTCAGAAATTCATTTATGTTTATCTGGTGTGACTTTGAGTTAGGTTGCATGTAAATACAGAAATCTCATATATTTGCTCCAATCTATCCTATTATAAAATTTAGGTAAGAAGAACAGGGACAAGTTATTTTGTTGTGGTAGTGGTAGTTTGGTTTGTTTGTTTTCTGAAATGCTAAGTATAGAACACAGGACCTTGGGCATGCTAGGTATGCATTCTACCACTGAGCCAACCCCAGCCCTTGGTTGTTCAAATAGGGTCTTGGTATGTAACCCAGGCTGGCCTAGAATCCATGATATTTCCACCTTAGCTTACTGAGTGCCAGGATCAGTATGCGCCACACTTAGTGGCCTTGTTTCTGTTCATGATTAAATGCTTTTCTACTTCAGAATTATAAAGGAGCAAGGCGATCGCTTGGAACCATTCTTAGAAAAGTAGTTTACGGTTAGCTTTACTAAAGGGCTCTAGGAAAAGCAAAGCTGTTCTTTCTATGTGAACGAAGGCGACTGATATCCTCTCACATCGATCCAGAATAAGCTTTCATTTTCCACATGAGTTTACAATTTATTTATTTATTTATTATTTATTTATTTATTTATTTATTTTTTATGTGTATGACTGTTATGCCTGCATGTGTATAAAGGCATTCATGTCAATGCCTGCGGAGGACAGAAGAGGCTGTTGGATCCCCTGGA
>NW_008359198.1:296669-386176 GCF_000622305.1 Nannospalax galili | reverse complement strand
TTTTTTAAAGACGTAACTTTAAAAATCATTATTTTTATTTTATATGTATGATTGTTTTACTTGCATGTATGTAAATGTACCACATGTGTCTGTTGCTCCTGGAAACCCAAAAATGGAGTCAGATTCCCCAGGAACTGGAGAAACAGAGAGTTTTTGTGCACTGTGTGGGTGCTGAGTATTGAATCCGGGTCCTGTTCAAGAGCAGCCAGTGCTCTTAGCCATGAGCCATCTCTACAGTCCCTGAGGAGGTGCTCATCGAGGTACAAGATTTTTATGAAAAATCATATAAGGGAGCACTGAGGTACAGAGGCTAAGAGGTGTCACCTTGCATAACCAAGAGTACTTGCAATAAACATCATTTGACTTTGGGGCCATTGCTTTTATTTCTGGACTGTACAGCACATGTAAAGAGTAATTTCTGGAACATGTTACCAGTTTTGCTAAGGTGCTACAGCTAATGTGGATTCTAGGTGGAAGGCTTGTAAGTCTGATTTGCATTTCAAATAAACCATGAAAGAAATTTGGTGGAGACACATTTGTGAAGGGAGAATGGTCAGGGGGCTCCTTGGTCAGAGTAAGTGAGAGATGAGGAAGATCTGGGTGAGTAAGGGTGAAGCCAAGCGGGCTTGTAGCGATAGAAAGGAGGAGGGAGAACTGGGAGCTGCTCATGGACAACAGCAGCAGAACTTAGTGTTGTGAGGTGTGAGGAAAATGTGGTGATTGGAATCTGAAATGTTCCTACAAGTTCATGTCTTGAATACTAGGTCCACAGCTGATAGCATTATTTTGGAAGGTTCTGGGAACTTTAAGAAGTAGGGCCTAGATGGTAGAAGCAGTCACTGGGGCCAGGTCTTTGAAGGGTGTACCCACTCCTTGGTTCCTGCTTACTCTCTGTTTCCTGGCCTGCTGTGATATGAACAGCCTCGGCCATATGTTCACATTACGGTGGGCTAAGACGTTCTGCCATGCCTTCCCCGTAACGATGGACTGAACCCCTCTGTAGTCGTGAACCCAAACCCATCCTTCTTCCCTTTCATTGTTTCTGTCTGGTATTGTGGGCGTGGTGATACGAAAATGACTAACATAGGGAGAATGGGGGAGAGCACAAAATAGGAGTCTATTCCCGGGCAGGTGACTAGGCAGATTTTGCTGTCAATATCTACAAGTATGAGCGGTCATGGGGGCGATAAATCAGATAGACAGAAACATAAGGAGCTTTAAGTGTTCTTATAATATAGCTTTGGGAATCTGTGGAGAAGTAAGTCAAGATTAGAGGTGCTGTTTGGACAAGAGAGATTTGAAACTAACACTGTGCGAAGTCACCCAGGGACAGCAGTGAGGAGCTAAGATGATCAATATGCAAATAAAGTCTAAAAATAGATACAGAGAAGGAAAGGCGCGGGGGAAGAGGACAAATAAGAGCCAGAGAACATGGGAAGGAGAGAAGTAGTTGCCAGGTCATCGCCATAAATACCGAGAGGATAGAAACTGCAATGATCTTGCAGGAATTACATCTCACATGACGAACACCTTGTCCTGTGGACTGTTTAACTCCCATTCGTGCTGTCCCCTGCATACTCTCCTACTTACCCTTTAAAAGTCAGCTCACAGGCATGATACCACAGATGAATATTCCTGCGTCAGTGCCCCACCCAGCCAGGCTTCTCCTCCATCATTACTTCACCTCCATCATTAGCCACGTGGTACTACGGGTCAGCGTCTCTGTCCTTCCACGTTCTGCACGGTTTTTCTGGTGGACTGATTTGCATTAAGTAGCCCACTTTTTTATGTCTCTCTGTGCTTACCCCTTTTGGAACTGCCCTCCTGTAGTTGGTTTGACCATGTGTCCTGCTAGCACAGAAACATGTCTGGGCCAACCCGGTCAAGGCAGACAGGCTAGTTGGAAAAGAGCCCTCTCATCTCATCCTAGACTAGCCTAATTCATGAGCACTGGATTTGGGATTTGTTTCACAGTAATATCATGCCTGATACATTGTTTAGCTCCAGCACTTTAACCCAAAACTTACATAGTGGGTACACCATAAATATAACAAACGGAAAAGCACAGAAAAGATGGAATGAAAATTCCATAGACACACGGTGGGCCAAAAGTCTAAATGGTCTTTTTTTTTTTTTTCCTCTCCTACCTCTTCACGAATATCACAACTATGCCCCAAATTTCCCAATAACTTTAACCTCTGAGATCCTGAGGCTGAGTTGGCAGGGGTGGCTGTGAGAATTCGAGCATGCGCAGTGCGGTTTGAAAGCCCCAGGCCAGGCAGCATGGCTTCCTCCTTGGCCTGCTGCCTCACTAGCGGCGAGAGGAGCAGCCCCCACCAAGCAGGCAGCCGCAGTGTGGGAGCCCAGCTCTGCTGCCATAAATTACCCAGGGGCAGGAAGGCGCAGTGAGAGTCAGCGGTTTCAACTACCTAGTAGTCCATTTTTGTTCTTGTTTTTCAGTTAGCAATCTGTAAAATTTATTGCAAAATTAAGCTCTCTGCTCCAGAGTCAATAATATTCCTGGTGCCAGGTGGTGTAATAATTCACAGAAAGGGCAGAAGTTGGAGGGAACGAGACTGGTTTAGGAAACAGACTTCCCAGCCCTCTTGCTGCTGCTTGTTCCCTGCTGCTAAAGGTCAGGTAAGTAGAGGGCTAAGGTTACAGCCTCCTAATATCCTTAGAGAGCTAGAATTTCTATTGGGTTTGAAATTTAAAACAAAAACTGTTTCTTTTGCATGATAGATTCTTTGTATCCTTCCCACCTCTGTTTCCATTTTCGCGTAAAAATAGAAACATTCAATTTCATATTTTGTTTCTGGCAGGGCAAGAAAGAGGTCCTGTAGAAAACTTGGCTGTGTGCAAGCTTCCTATAGAGCTTTCTATGCTCTAGCACCAGTCTCTCTGAGCTCAGAGGCCGCTTGAGGTCCCTGTGGTCCAGCTTCCTGATTTGCAGACAGAAGTGCCAAGTCTTAAGGAGCAGTTCTGTCCTGTTAGCTTCTTACCTCAGATTGAGACCTTGATGTGACTTCCAGGTCATAAGCCAACTTCTGCACTTGACATTCTGCTACTGAAAGGTCCTCAGTTCCTCACTTTGATCTTTCTCAGTTACACAGAGTGTCTTTAAAAACGGCTCTTCAAGTTCTCTCTTACTGCTCTGTAGAGTCTTAATTATGTTTCTGACTACAGAAAAGGATCCTAAAGCTCTATTTCTGTTCCAGCTATAAAGGGCAGGACAGTTCCATCCACTTAATTTCACCTAATCTTCTACAGTTTAACTCAATCTGGTATGGTGAAAAAGTGCTCCATTTGATTATTTACCATGTTCTGTTTCTTTAAGTACTTACAAAATCACCATTGCAAATTAGGCTGCATATCTGATACTTCTTGGGGGACATTTAGTGATTGGAAATTGTACTCTACATGTTAAGCATGTAGACATTTCTTATTCAGAACCGACACTTTTTTTTTGGAAAATGTAGATGACTTTCTTTTATTTCTTAAAATTATATTTATTAATTTTATGTGTATGAGTGTATTGCCGGCCTGTGTGTAAGTGCACTGGTGGGGTTCAATGCCTGTGGAGGTCAGAAGGTCAGATCTCCTGGACCTGGAGTTAGCCCTTGTTAGCCACCATGTGGGAATTGAACCTGGGTCCTCTGCAAGAGCAGTCAGTGCTTTTACCCGCTGAGCCATCTTTCCAATCCGACTTTCTTTCATTGAAAAATGATTCTCAATTCTTTGTTGGTGTTGAAGCCTTAGTCACTAGTTTGACTATTCAGTTCAAAGTATAAGGAACTGCTTTGATGTTTTCAAAGTCCAGAAAGAATTTTACACCTTACTGAGTGGCCCTTGACTGCAGGTGAAGAATGTATCCCCATAGAGAAGTACCAATTACAGCTAATTGTTCACAATCTGATTGCTCCCTAGAGCTTTAGCGGTCCTAATTGAGTTTGCTATTGTCTTCATAAAATGAAGGTTGAGCATGGCTGTAGATTGTGGTTTGGAGTTGCCTGCTGTATTCTGCATCTGACCACAAGGATCCAAGTGAATAACCATAACCTGAAGAGGACTCTGCAAACACGCCTTGCCACAGAATTCCTCTCCTATTGCCCTTATAAATCATGGCTGTTCAGGGGAGGTGATTCTCTGACAACTGGGAGGCTGTGTCCCACCTCCCCAAAGCTGATGTTGTCCCCCCCCCAGGTATTGGGGGGGGTTGAAATTCAGGGGCCCTGAAACCAGAGCTTTGTAAAGCTTTGCAACCTGACCTGAGGCAGGCAAGATGAGCCTGGCTTCAGGCTTCACCAAGACCTTGAATCTCAGTCCAAACTGATTAAAATTTAAGAACTCGTGAGTCTTTTCTAGTATACTAATTGTGTTAAGTTGTGGAGGAAAGCCATGAACAACGTGTTTGGAAAGTCTCTAGCTTGAGTGAATTTTATGTGTAAACTAATTCAATACCTGTTTCATTCTGAGATTTAGGTCAAAACTCAAGTGGATGAAGAATTGAAAAAGCATAGATGACTCATCAGTAGAATAAGTATACACGGCCACGAGCTTAACTCTTGTTCAGTAGAAGTTAAATGTCCGAACTGTGCATCATCTTTTCAACACTGTCAGCCACTACATTCAAAACAGAGCAAAAAGATGTCTACTTTCTTCTAAATCAGACACAATAATGACTGTATATATCAAGTCATCTTAAAATAGTTATTACAGATGCTCAAAGCAACTTCGACTTCTACTGTCTCTATGCACGTCTATGGTGAGTCATATCATCCTACGCTGCGAGCAAATTAAATATAAGACTACACACCCTTACCCAGAAATTATTTGAATTATTGCTATTAATTGTCTTTATTACGTATACACATTTCATTCATCCATTTGCTTAACTCTCTCAATATTCTGTTTCAAACTGTCAACCGTTCAGAATCCATGTCGCATACTCGAGAACAAAATGGCAGTACTTTTTCCCCAAACCCCCAGGTGCAACCACAAGTTATCTGTTATTGTTTGTTCATAGAGCATAGGTATAGGCAAAATATAACATTGGGGCAATAGGCATGTATTTGAAACTAGGCTGCCTAAGCTCGAATTAATGCACTCCCACTTAGGAGCTACATGACCTCAGGCAAGTTATTTAAACTGTTTGAGCTCAGTTGGATCATCTATAAAGCAGGGTAATAATTCCACCTACCTCAAGATATGTGGATGAAACATATCAATGTTCGTAAAGTAGTACCAGGGTACTATTACACTTGCAAATGCAGTATATGTTTCTCCCTCTGAAATATCTTAAGAATCACATGTTTGTGAGTCCAAGAGGTTCTCATGAGTTAGATAATCCAGCCTTTACACAAGGTTTGCCTAATTTGAAGTCTGGCATTAACCTGCCACCCTCCATTGAAATCCTGTTTATTTTAAGATCTACCTTCTTTTTTCTTTTTGGTCTTTCTGAGATAGGGTCTCCCTGTAGCCCCAGCTGGCCTGGAACTCACTATGTAGACCTGGCTGGCCTTGAACTCATAACTTAGGGAGATTTGCCTGCCTCTGCCTCCTGAGTGCTAGGATTAAAGGCATGTGCCACCATGCCTGATTTTGAGATCTACTTGTAAAGAGTACCTCATGAGCCCCCTGAATAGCACTTTGGAAGTTTTACTGTTTGTTGTTTTGCTTTTATTTATTTAGATTTCTTTGCTTAGGCATATATAATTATTTATGTTACTCCAAAGGTAGAACAGTTTCAGTTAAGAAAATCAACTGGTTTTAGCAGGTATAAGCTTCTTTCATATCCCCCTTAAAAATAATGAATACCATTTATCTAGAATCCTTATTTAAATAAAGGTTTTGGTTTGTTTGTTTCTGTTGTTGTTTTGGGATAAGGTTTCCTGTCGCTCCACCTGGCCTGGAACTCTTGTAGACCAGGCCTGGATCTTATAGAGATGCCCCTGCCTCTGCTGGGGTTAGGAGCATGCACCACCCAGTTCAACTTTCTCTTATAGATAGAGTTTTAAAGACGCACTTCAAAGTGCACTTGAAATCTCAGGATGATGGGGTTTCTTGTTTAGGGATTTGCTTCAAGCTGTGCAGTTTTGCTTGGTCCTTTCAGGATCTTGATGGAGACTGAGCTGTCTATTAAGTTGAAGTTTGGAGATAAGAAAACAGAAAGAAAAAAGGGAAGGGAAGAAAATCAAAGGAAAGAGAAAATAAAGTTAAAATGGAAAAGAAAAAGAGAAAGAAAGAGAAATAAAACTAGGTGTTGAGACATTGAGAAACCCCATCTACTTAACCTGGCTCACTATTTCCCAAGACAAATAAGCTTTGATTCATGTGCCTGTCTGCCCAGCAACAGATAAACCCAAGGTCTCCACGTCCTGTGACAGGTATTTTTTTGTATAATGTAGCAAAGCGGAGAGATGATGTGCTAACATCTTCTTTTGAAGTGTGTGCTTTTAAATTTTGACATGGAGCATTGAGTGTCTCTCTGTGTGGATCATGGCTCCATCTGAGGTCTCAGTCTTCAAGTTTGTCCATTATAAACTCAGCTGTCATCGCATCTGTCCTTATTTTAAAAATCTTTGGCAATCTCATCATTTTAACAGTTTGTGATTCCCAGAATACTTGAAGTAAATGCCAAAATAATTCAGAATAAAGAACTGTTAATCCTAATTTGCTTTTGCTTTTAAGCAGAAAGCTCACAACTTATCACAAAGTTGTCAAAACACTAGATAGGAAATACCCAGTTACTACTAATAGTGTCATAGAAGAGATCATTTATATACACAAGGAAAGACAAAATTAAAGTAAAAGAAGAGAATATTTTAGAGGGACTTCTAGTCCACTACGATCTCGCTACAGATGAGCTTCCCACACTGTCTTACTATCTGTTGGCTGCCTTTGCTCAGTGGGCCACTCTTTCTTAGAAACAAAGAAAAATGCCCAGAGGCCTGTGATTCATCTCCTGGAGAAATGGTAGCTTGTTGACAATATGCATTTCCACTGCTTGTATTTTGATTTCCTACAAAATGCCCAGCTAAAGAGCTAAGATAATTTAAGAGTGGAACACACTGGGAGAAAGTCCTCTATCTTAGTCTTCATCATGGGTGAGTCATTGGTGGAGTGACTCTATAACTTATCGTTAAAATTAGGGTACCTTGGAGAATGCAAGGAAAAAATAGCTAATAATTATCTAAGACAACGTAGACTGGGATTATGCTACACTTACTGAACTGAATCACTAAGAGATAATGATATAATAAGCTAAAATTTGTTCTTTGATTTTTGAAGAAAAAAAAGACAAATTAGGAATTATTTTGTTGCTTTACTATTTATTTTGATAGTTAGCTCATTATGGTACCTCTATTTGATGGCAGTCATTCACATTTCATAGATAAGAAAAGCCAGGCTCTATAAGTATAGGCATTTGTCATGGGTACAATACATAGGACACTGGGGAAATGTGGCCTTGAGAGAAACTAGAAAGTATTAAAGAACCTTACCAAGATAAATAAATACATACAAATAATAGTAAAACCAGCCCACCACATCTCATCCATATCTGGCCATTGGTGCTTGCAAAAATTCTCCAATTTGAAAATGTACATAGCTAATCAATATTTTTCAC
This sequence comes from Nannospalax galili, assembly GCF_000622305.1. Classification (NCBI taxonomy): domain Eukaryota; kingdom Metazoa; phylum Chordata; class Mammalia; order Rodentia; family Spalacidae; genus Nannospalax; species Nannospalax galili. The sequence continues at coordinate 378,549 of NW_008359198.1, read as the reverse complement.
ATCTGTTTTACTTTTGCAATATTGTAAAGATGATAGCAAGTCCCAGCAGGTAAGAAAGATGAGGACCATTGTGGCTGATTTCTCAAAATGGAAATATGCACATTCAGTCATGTAGTTGAAGAGAGTTTTTATACTTTTAATTGGTTATTTTACTCATCATAATGTATTTTATGGAAATTATGCTAGGCCTTTGAACTCTGTGCACAGATAATAGTTGCATACGGACTCCCTCGAGGAGGGGTTAAGACCTTTGCTTGGATGGAGGCTCTCCTCAGCCAAAGCAATACCCAGGCACACAGGCAGGCAGCTGTAAGATCTCTAGAAAGTTACTTTATCCTCTCTTTTCTCCATCTTCTCATTTGAAAATGGAATTAATAGTCATTACCTTATTTATTGTGCTTTTTGTGGGAATCAATGAAATCCTGAAGCACCTCAAAACGTCAAATATAAAAAAATGCTGCTGCCTGTGTTCCAAGTCCTCAGTAAACGCCTTTTCTTTGGGCGTCTGTGAGAACCAATGCTTTAAATGGAGCTCCCTCAGTGATACACTAGGCCGCTGGAAAGGTTCATAAAAGCCAGCTGCATTTCACAGCTCTCCTTCCTTCCTGTTCTGGGAGACCCTCTTCTTTAGAAGGTTAAGTATGGTAGTCACAGAGGATGTATCACAAACTAATCATGACAAACAGTCTCCAAGATGACTCCAATTACGCTCTTCTCTGGGTGTTCATGCCTCCAAGCAGTTTTTATCACTCGAGTGCAGGCAGGAGCCCTGATTTGCTCCTAACCATCAGAACATGGCAAAATTATGGCTTTCCACTTATGTGATTTTGTTAGATTAAATTACATAATATTTGAGCTTGTTAGTTAAGTCCTTGACTGTTTTCTGTGCTGAGCTTGGGGAAGTAAGCTGCTGTTGGATGAAGTCACATGGCAAGGAACTGAGGACAGCCATTGGCAAGTAGCTGCAAGAAAGAGATCCCACAAAGAACTAGATTCTGCCAACCACCATGTGAATCTAAAAGCAAATCTTTCACTAGCCAAACACATGAGAACACAGCCCTAACCCTGTCTGATCATCGCCTTGCCGAGGACCTGGACTTGTAGCTCACAGAGATTGAGACACATAGCATGTGTGTTTTAAGCCACTGCATTATGATAAAATGGCTATACAACAATGGATAATGGATACAAGGGACATTATAATGATAGCAGTCATCTACTTTCTAAGACAAGCATTTCAGAGATATTTATCAGAAAAGGCATTTTATTATTTTTATTTTATTTTTTATGTGTATGAGTGTTTTGCCTGCATGTATATAACTGCACCCAACTCATCCAATGCCTGAAGGGGTCAGATGAAGGTATTGGATCCCCTAGAACTGGAATTATAGACAGTTGTTAGCCACCATGTGAGTGCTGGGAACTGAACCTGGGTCCTCTGCAAGAGCAGCCAGTGCTCTTAACTGCTGAGCCATCTCTCCAGACCCAAGAAAAGATATTTAATAAACTAAATCAATTATTTTTCTCTCAAGTTGATGACATAAGATAAATGTATTTTAAATGAAATTTTTCGTATATGTGTTGGGCAAACTGGTTGTTGATATAGTCTAACAATTTCTTTCAAGAGTTGATGCTCTTGATAGTCAAGTGGCACTGGCTACGTATTTATTAATGAAACCCAAAGAAACAATTCAATAGCGGTTTATATTGTTCATTTTATTGTGACTAGATTAACCAAGTTAGCTAGCCACTGGTTAATTCAGTTTTACCTAATAAAGTCATGCCTTTACTGATAGGAGATAAATGGTTTGAACATAAATATCTGTGGGTCTTTTAGATTTCTGAAAGGGCAGAAATGATGCTATACCAACAGCACTGATATGCATATTGCTCCGATGGGAAAAATTCTCATCCATTTAGTATTTATCTGATGGCTGTTATATGCCTGACACTTGTGAAGTAAAATTTTTAATTTTATCTAAATATATAACTTCACTGGAATGGCAGGTTAAAAGTTTTAGGGATGGATTTCATTTGCCTCCAGTTTCATGCAACTGTTTAATAGCCAGGCATGGTGGCACATGCCTTTAATCCCAGCACTAGGGAGGCAGAGGCAGGCGGATCTCTGTGAGTTCAAGGCCAGCCTGGTCTACATAGTGAGTTCCAGGACAGCTGGGGCTACAGGGAGACCTTGTCTCAAAAAGACCAAAAAAAATAAAAAGCCAGGATTGTTGAGGTGTTTATCCAGAGTAGCATACTATTCAGCAACCTGGATGCCTGTTGTCTCGCTAAATTTTCTCTGACCCACCCTGACTCTCTCAGGGTCTTGTGGTCCTGACATGGGTTAGACGAACGGGAATAACACATTTTTATCTTGGGTTTCCCATGGTTTATATGACGGGGGGGGCGACTTACAAAAAGAAGGCTTTTCATAACTCAAGCGACATTCAAGCCCAGCCCACAGTCTCCATGGCCGCATACTTCCTGATCCCAGCTCCTGACCTGTGCTGCATACCCTTGGCTTTCTCTCTCCTCCAGTCTGGCTGTCACTTGCTCTGCGGTGGCTAGGCTCCACCCTTCTTCCCAGGTGCCCTGCTCCCGCCCATTGCTCATGCTTTTCGGAGGAATGAGTGGTTTCTGGGCTACACCTGTCAACGTCGTCATGCTGAATGAAGAACTCAGTTGAAAAGTTGTACAATCCTATGATTTTATTCACATATTATCTTATAACATTTTATGATAGCAGCTTTCTGAGAGTGTGGTGGAAAGAACTGGGTGGGAACTGGGCTTGATGAAAGTCTAGAATGATGGGCACGTCTTATGGTCCCATTTGTTGTGGCAGTGGTTTCACAGTGGTACTCACACATGTTAAAATTCATGAAATTGTATACTTTATATTGTTGTTTCTTGTATGTCAATAATGTATCACCAAATTTATAAATAATAGTTTCATATCATTTGGGGACACCTGAGAAAAGTTGAAGTTAATGGATATATAATCTCCATATAATCTAATCTGCTATCATTTCTATAATGGAATTTTAGCAGGATCTGGACAGGGAAAGAGAACACAGTATCTTTCTGTCTACAGCTACAGAAATTGATAAAGGAATTGTTTTGAACACACTGTATAGCTGCAGAAAGATTTGTTGTCATGGAGAAACAAAGGTTTCTCATGGGTACGTAAAACATTTCTCTTTTTTAGAAATGTTCCACTGGTGATTAAATGAAGAAATGCATGTGTTGTGAATTCATAGAATGTCTAGAAATTACCAAACACATTGAAAATTTTTCCGTTCTACTGTGATTACACTTGGAGTCTTGGGGGGCGGGATTCTATCTTATTCTGTCTTATCAGGAAAGTCTTCTTTCTCTGAACATAATTTGCATTTTTAATTTGTATAAAATGGATATGTGACCATCAGAGTGGACTAACAAAGTAACTTTTGTAGGAGTGGGCATCAAACACTCAAATACTTCTCATTAAAATGTTTTGGGTTTTATTTGTACCTATAATAATATTTTTCTACAACCTCTCCCTTTCTTTAGATTTAAGTTATGTGAAATGTTATAGAAATCTTTTCTGAATACATTCAATCTATTTGATTTAGGAAGTTGACTGCTCCAAATGCCTGAGAAATAATTTTAATTTTTCTATTTAATTATTTCTTTATCTTCCTTTCTTTCATGATTTCTCTTTCTTTCTCTTTCTGTTTTGTTATGAGAATGTATCTTGGGATTTCTTTTTAACAGTGAAGCACAGGACTTAGGGTGTTGCCTTTCTGCCATACCTGTTTGTTCTTTGCTGTTTCTATTTATTTATTTATTTATTTTGGGGGACAGAGTTTCACCATGTAGTGTAGGCTGGCCTTGATTTAGTCATCTTCTTGTTTCAACCTCCCAAGTGCTGTGTTCGTAGGCAAATCAATTCCAGATGATTAGAGTCTTCTCATTCCTTACGTTATGTTTGGGGAAGGGGCCTATTCAAAATGTTCAGGTTGACTCTCTTCATTCTAGGTCTGATTTATTTATGTTTACTTTATTCTATAATATATCACAATATATTTTTCCGTTGTACTCTTGCTGGAATTTTGTGGTTTGTTCTTTTCCAGCAGAAATACCTCAGGGCTACCCTTTTAACATTTATTGTTATCCGAATGAGCTAACTTGTCTTAGTTCTGTAGAAGGGAGGTGAATTGCCAAGTTGTATGGATACACACTGTCAGCTTTACTAGGTAATACCAGCTGCTTTCAGATTTATTTGTATCATTTTACTTTCACAGCAGTGGTATGATTTCACTTGCCACATTCCCCAACAGATGTAGTTGGTGCTCCATCCATACAGCCTGAAACCTGTTTTCATGCATGAGCAAACCAAGGCTTCCAACTGCAAGCACCTGCAGCTCTCCCTGAGGGCTTTCTTTCACTCTCAGACCCCACTGCGCTCACAAGTGGAACAGCTTTGAAATGCCCAGGAACTAACCTTTCCCCCCTATTCTGTCCCTGGAAATTTCCCTCAACAAATGCCTAACCAGCTCCCTTTACCCCTGGTGAAATAACTCTAAAATGTATCCAGCATGTCCTGGCTTTTTTTTTTTTCAGGGCTAACACTCTATTTGCTCAGTGACAATGTGTTTGGCAATGACTGTTCATTGGTTCTCCTCTCCCACTTCTCCACTTCTCTGTTAATGCTTCTTAGACTCCTCTTCCTGATGCATTATTTGCATTTGAGTCTTCACTGAAACTTTTCTGACATTTATGTGCTTAGCTCATCTACTATCATTCCACACAGCCTTGTGAGCTTCCTTTCACTGTAATGCCCCTGATGCTGCATTGTACTTCATGAGGACTCTAAGCTCCATGAAGGCAGGGCCTTAACTGTTTGCTTGTGGCTCTATCTTTACGGTTTTGCAGTTTGTGGAAGGGGCTCTGTGATCCCTGGAGGAATGACTGAATCAGAGAGAGGGGTTTTCAGGACCATGATGGGAAGGGAAGCAGAGAAGGATGAACAATGTATAGAGGTCAAGGACTGCAATATATTAGAGAATATCTCTGAAGAGGAACTTCTGAACTTTGTGAGGTGAAGGTGAATGGCACACGGGAGAGGACAGCTTTCCAGGTGGTGAGAAGAACACAAGCGAAGACCCAGAGATGGGAATGTGCTTGACCATCTGTTATGGTGTACTATCCTCCAGGCTGAGCAGCCATTATTTTCATCAGAGCAGCTGAGACCACTTAGCCCAGATCCTCAAGTTTTGGCCTGTTGACTGTTGACATCCTCTCATAGAAGGAGGGGAGTGAGGGGGATCATTGGACTCTCGTGCACCTCCTAGCCAGTTAAATGTGATTTTGCCTTAATTGTATGTGGCCTTGTGATCTTGGAAGGTGCTAGAGTGTATAGAAAGTGGAAGGTTAACTGCGAGGGGAGTTCATCTATATAGCTATGGGAAAGTCATTGTCCCTTCTGGGATGAAGCATTTTTTGTGTGATTGCTTTGGGGCCACCCATGCACCTGTAAGTAACTCTTCATCTGTGCTAAGTAAGCTGAATAAGCTCATTGGTCCTCATGTTAGACTTTGGTGGAATGCTACTAGGCTTGGTCATTAGTGTCCTATCCTGGGGGAAGGACAGGCATTTGTTTGTATCTCCCAGGGAAAGCGTTCATACAACACCATCCTAAGGTCAGTCAGTAGGCCAGAATAGCCAGAGAAAAACAAAAGGAAAGTGTCAGGAGACAGGACAGAAGTGTGCAGAGAAAACTATGACACAGTGAACAAGTGACTAAAATGAATGCTTACTAACCTGTCTGAGTGAATACGTGTGGTAAAAAGGCAAGTGATGCGACTTAGATCTTCTGAGTAAATTTTCTAACTTATGAAATGGGGACATTACGGGGCTGGAGAGACGGTTCAGCAGTTAAGAGCACTGGATGCTCTTGCAGAGGACCTGGGTTTGGTTGCCAGCATCCACATGGTGGCTAACAACTGTCCATAACTCCAGCTCTAGGAGATGCGACACCCTCTTCTGGCCTATACGATCATTGCATGCCTATGATGCACTTACATACATGGAGGTAAAACACTCATACATGTAAAGTAAAATACATTTTAAAGATTTAAAATGGGGACATTAATGCTTAATAGAAAGGCATGGGAATTAAAGGAGAATATGTCTCTATCAGTGAGTCAAGTACCTGGTCAAAGCAGACTCTGAATTAGAGATCAGCAGAAGCAGTGTGGTAGCAGGTGAGTATCAACACACTCTGGTCATTTTGAGTAACATGTTGTAGAAACAAAGGGAGGCAAGGACAGCTACTGAGAGCAGCTGGTATTTGAGATTCAACATAAAAGTACAAAGAAATTTCTGAATCACATCAGCCCAGAAAGACAGATGGCATTGGGAAGCCTGAATTTTTCACATAAGGGTGGAGCAAACCTGGGTCCTCTGCAAGGGTAGCCAGAGTGCTCTTAACCAAGGAGCCATCTCTGTAGACCCTCGTTTGAACACTTCATGTGAATGGCTCAGAGAATTAGCAGTCTTCTCTTTCCTAGCCTTTCTTTTCCTGTGTACTTCTCATTACGTATCCCTCTCAAAGTATTGCTTTTATTTTGTGCACATGTTGGTGCTAGTGACATGAGCTGGAATCCTGTGCTGGGTCTGGAGCTGAACTGCAGTTGGGGACTCTTTGCTTTCTGAGAGCTATATTGACAGAGAATGCCAGACTGAAACCATGTGAGGCTTAAGTAGAAGAAGGCAGACAGACTGATGTGTCATATACGTGTGTTCCTTTAGGAACCTAAAAATGAAATCCCATGACGCTTGGAAGGCAACATTGTTCTAGAAGTTTCAAAACTCATGAATTCATTATAGTCTTTTTTGTTGTTGTTTCAAAATCCAAATTGACAGAGCAATGATAAAACATTACTGAAAACTATGTAGAGGGAAGAAGCAGTGACTGGAACATCAGATTCTGAGGTATCCCAGATATACTAACAACCACAGAAAGCTATTAGCATGTACTGGCTTGAAAAATAAAGAGATGGAGGGATGCTACTAGGGCCAGGCGCACTATTACTATTCAGTGCTAGAAGCATGGTGGCCTTGCTGGCAGGAGCTGGAGTCAGGAAACAGGTATAGTCACTGCCAAAATGTCCTCTGAGAGCTAGAACTGGGGCATGGCAAGGGAGGATGGTCTGGCATCTCCATTAAACTGACTGCAGGGTTCACAGCTGGGTAAGACTCTTGATGACTTTGCTCACCCAGCAGCCTGCATAGCACCTTCCAGTACTATGAAAGTCAGTCAAGGGGGAAGCTTCCAGATCAGTACCAGATTGATTTTTTTTTTTTTCAAGTCCTATAGCCAGAGTGTGCAGTGTCTTCAGGAATAGGTTCTTACCAGGAAGTTCTGTTGGGCAACAATTTTATTACATTTCATGAAAAGAGACTGATAAGGTGCTGGAGAGATGGCTCAGTGGTTAAGAACATTGGTTGTTCTTGCAAGAGACCCGGGTTCGAATTCCAGCACCCACATGGCAGCTAACAACTGTCTGTAACTCCAGTCCCAGGGAATCCAACAGCCTCTTCTGACCTCCAAGGGCATTGCACGACATGGGTGCACTTACCTACATGCAGGCAATACATGCATACACATAAAATAAAAATAAATAAAAGAAAAAACCAAAAGAGACTCATAAACATGGGCACATTCTAGCAATTTTTGAGCTACAAGATAAAATATCAAATATCAAAAATCCTTCTGACTAAGAAGGAAAAATCAGTACATAAATTTCATAATTACATGGGAAGCAGAAAAATGTAGAATTTGTTTTTAATTCCATGACTGCAATAAAATCTTAAAATTTGATGTTTCTGAGGATAAAGAAAGAAAACATGCATAAAATAAGAAATGGAAGCACAGACGTAACTGATACAGAGTATTTAAACAGAGCTCACTCACACCAGCAGGTGCACAGTTTTAAAATACTTGTATAAAAATTGTATAAAAGGTTGAAAATATTGGCAAACGAAAGACCACTAATGAGTAAGTCTGAGGAATTATTCAAGCGTGCCAAAAAAACATGATTCTGGGAGCTGGACATATGGTTCAGTGGTTAAGAACACTGACTGCTCTTCCAGAGGACCCTGGTTCAGTTCCCAGCATCTACATGGTGGCTAACTGTTCGTAACTCCAATTCCAGAGGATCCAATGTCCCCTTCTGACCTCTGTGGCGCTGCATGATATGGGTGTACTTACATCCATGCAGGCAATACACTCATACACATAAAATTAAAATCTATCTATATATATTTATTATTATTTTATGTGTATGAGTGTATTGCCTGCATGTTTCAAATGCACCTGTGTCATGAAATGCCTTGTGGAGGCCAGAAGATGGCATTGGATTCCCAGGAACTGGAGATAAGAAAGGTTCTTAGACACCATGTGGGTACTGGGAACTGAACCCAGGTCCTCTACAAGGGCAACCATTGCTCTTAACCATCTCTCCAGCCCCTATATTTTTTTTTTAAAACATGGTCCTGGTGAGGTATTTTACTCTTTAAGTTCAGTTAGATAACCACAGGGAAAAACAATCCCCATCCTACATCAAGAATTCAAACATACATAGAGCTATTCTCAGTGTCATGTTGCTGAAACACTGATATCCAAATGCAAACACATATAGCCCCAAGAGTCCGCTCTCAAAAATGTAAGTTCAGGGACTGGGGAGATAGCTTAGGCTGCAGGGTGCTTGCTCTGTAAATGCGAGGACCTGGGCTCAAGTCCTAGGAAACACACGGAAAGCTGTGGGGGGGGGGGGGGGGGGGCGGGGCAAGCACTGATGTAGAATCCTAGTTTTGGGACTGGAAACAGGAGGATCCCTGAGGTTCACTGGCTAGTCAGTGTAGCCTAATCAGAAATCCCAAATCCATTGCAAGAACCTGTTTCAAAAATAAAGTGAATGGCTCTGGAGGAACAATGGCGAGCTTCCACCCATCTCCACATTCTCAAGAGAATAAATTTTAAAACTTTTTTTTTTCTGGATAACCTCCCCAACAGCCAACCTGAACAACAACAAATTGTTTTGAGACACAATCTCCTTATGTAGTAGTCCTGGTTGGCCTTAAACTCACTATCCTCCTCGGTGCTGGGGCCACAGGCTGGACCTCCACATCTAGCTTTGCAAGCCAAACAAACTTAATACTTGTGATTTCTCAGACTTCAGTTCTGCCAGTGTTCTTATTGAGAAATGCATTTTAGTCGTTCGTCAGATGGTCATTCCTTTGTTGTTTTGATTTTGTTTTTTCTCACTTTCCATACTCAGAGAAGTTGTCTCCGTCTGCTTCCTGGGAGGTCTTTGGCTTTGAGTGCTAAACCTAGAAAAGTTCTGGAGACACTGAGGTGACCAGGGTACCAGCTCTCTTTCTCAGAGCTCGTGTTTTAATGCACCGTCTCACTAGCCTCAGTGGTTCCCGTTCATTCTCTTACAGTATTCTTCTCATTTCTGCCCGTTCACACACACTGCAACTAACACTTTTTCTGCCTTCTAATAGCAATGCCATCGGTTTTGTGCAAATGCTATTCTTATTTTTCATAATGATATATTTCAGAGAGATCAAGTCTAGCTCATGCAGTAATGCCATTTTAAAGCCCAAGTGACTACGTATCTCTGTTTTCATAAAATTCGACACAAGTATCAGGATATAGTCCTTTAAATCTTATCCGTTTCTTGTATTCGTACTGAATAGGTGCAATGACTTGTTCCTTTCACAAAGACAAGGACTGTGACTCTCCCTTGATTTCACCCTCTTTTTGGATACTTGTCCTTAGATCTAATGGTGGTGTGTAGGCTCAGACGTGTGCGCTTAGTTTATGAATGTGATCCTGCCTCCTCCCTATGTATTCTGGGCTTTGCAGCTTTTGCTGCTTTGCTCTGTCCCTTTTGGGACATCCACAGACATCTAATAGTAGCATGAGACCTTCCAGTTCTAGAACTTTCTGTGAATTTCCTTTCTGCTTTCTGTTGTATGCGGTCCACTTCCACCCATCCTCTCACACCAGCTTCTGGCCTAATGCTTCCTGGGACCCACAAGCCAGTGCCGGGATACGAAGGTTGTGCTAAGCTGGCTCTAACTTGCTCTAGCCTCCTCGAGTACCAAGCAACGATGTAACAGTCACAACAATATCGAATCTTACAGAGTTTAAGCATTGTGGGAAACATGGCTGCCACACTTTTTCTGCTGCCCAATTGAATTGTTAGTGATGTTCATAAATCTCTAAGCTAGGGACAACCTGTAAGGAAGAGCCAAATTCCTTTCTAGCTTTCTTTCGAGGAGTAGACAATGTCTGATCTGTGGGCCTATCCCTCTCATCTCACCAGCTCTACCAGCGCCCTTCGTAGTTAAGCATTGTGGGAAACATGGCTGCCACACTTTTTCTGCTGCCCAATTGAATTGTTAGTGATGTTCATAAATCTCTAAGCTAGGGACAACCTGTAAGGAAGAGCCAAATTCCTTTCTAGCTTTCTTTCGAGGAGTAGACAACGTCTGATCTGTGGGCCTATCCCTCTCATCTCACCAACTCTACCAGCGCCCTTCGTAATAACAACACCCTCTACCTTGTATTGCCAAATTGTTTAAAAGTGTTCATCATCATTATTTTTAAGGGTCATCACTCAGTGCTGGGTGTGGTGGTGCTCATATTTAATCTCAGCACTTAGGAGGCAGAGGCGGGTGGAACTCTGAGATGGAGGCCAGACTGATCTACCTAGTGAGTTCCAGGCCAGCTGGAGCTACAGGGAAACCCAAAGAGTTGTCACTCTTTATAACTGCCTATTTTTGATGGAAAGGTAAAAAAAAATCTTCAGTGTTTTAAATTATATGACCTGCTTTTGCTTATAAATTAGAACCTTAAGAGCTTTATACAGATAGAAAATAATACAGCATTTTTAATTGCAAATAGTAGAATTATCCATAAATAATAAAATCGGTTTATTGGCTCATGTTATTGACAAGGTCAAAGTTAGGGCAAGTGTGAGGTGAAGTTTAACTGTGGCTATATTTCTTTACAATTCTTTTGGGTTTCTCTCTACCCATATCTACGTCTTATCAAACATATTGCTTCCATAATGTGGACGGCTTTGTGTGTTACATTCCAAACATAAAGCTATGCAGAGAGAAAGTTATCTCAAATCCTTGAAAAATACAGGACAGAGTCCCCCAGGTTTACCTGGGGCTATAACTGGAGCAAGTCCCTCCCAGTCCTCACAGATGCCGCTTCAACATGGCAGGGGAGGCCAGGGGAGGCGGAGGTGCCCAGGAATCCAGCACCCTGAGGGGCAGAAGCAGAGAACTAAATGGTGTTAGATAAACAACACAGGAATGCTATTGTTGAATGGTAAATTTCTCTCTGGCATAGTCACTGCCTGTATAAGAATCTCTTGTCTACTTTTCCATCTCCATCCAAATTACAGTTTCATTCACATTTTCTCAAAACTACGAAGCACAGAACATTAACCAATTTATGGCTCCTCTTCCTGAAACAAATTCCTCCTGGATGGTTTGAACTTGAAGACGTTTATTAAGATGATGCTGGATGAAAATATAGCAGTCAGTGTTGATACAGAACTCTCTTCCTTCTTGACTGGGTGTTCAGTTTTTCTTTCTGCAATAGTCCCTGCTCTTTAAGGGTCTTGGTCTCACCAAATCACGTAATGAAATAGTCAGTCATATTGCCTTTATTTTCTGTATTCCTTAATTTTCATTTGAACCATTAACTTTGTCTTTCTTTTCCTCATGAGCTCCTTAAGACTTCATCTCGCAGAATATTTTCAGACTGAAAACTTTATATCACTATTTTATGATATGCTTATTTTTCTTATTAAATTCAAAGTATTTAGTAGCTAGGATCTGAGTTAGAAAGACGTATCAGGCCAGGTGTCCAGACACCGTGTGTGGTATAAACAGAGTATGCTAAATAAATCACATTAAATGAAGCTGTAAGAATATTCTAGTTGAATGGTAAACTTTGCTCAGGAGCAATCACTACCTGCATGGGAATCTCATATCTGCTCTCCCATCTCCATCCAAATTACACAGTCTGTCTTATCTCTTCCCTCTAATTACACCCCCTCTTGACCTGTAAATGATGGGAATACCTCGCTGACCTTCACTGAACTGGTTTGATGTTTCCCCCCTGTTGGGAAATCTAATGCATTGAGTGACTTTTTTGCTGTAAGCTCCTGGAGGGCTGGGTCAAGGTCTATGTCTTCTGAGTTAAAATGTACGTAGGTTGATATTAAGCCAATTTAGTTCATAAGAATTGGTTTATGATTATATGGTTACTTATTATATATATGATGTGATTATATAGTGTGGCTCTGAACAGAATCACATAAAGTGGAAATACATACTATAAAGGAACGCACCTTAAAAATGCACTAATGGAAACCTCGTGTAGAAGAACAGAATGCAGAGGGTACTGAAATAGGGTAAATAAAATGCATTTTACTGTTTTGAAAAGAAAAATATCTTTTCTGTTTTACATACTCTGCCTATATGTAACAGCATAAATACATACCATCATTGACTAAAATTAGCATAAGATTATATTCAGACATGAATGTTTTTTCTTGTTCAGAAAGTGAGCTGACTTAAACCTCATTCCTGAGATTAGGTCTTCCATTTCAAATTGGAAAGATATGTGTATTTGTATTAAGGTCTTACAAAATTCTTTAGAATAATAAATAGCATTGTTTGAGATTGATTTAATCTTTATTTTTATTCCCATAGCAACAGGCTATTGACTTTCTTTCATCACAGCTTTTCTTTGCTGCCCAACAGACCTCGCCTAAGTTACTTGAAGTGGCTTTTAGGAAAGCAGGCTGTCTTGTGAAGTGTGCTGACTCTCCTCCCTGGTTCCCCCAAAGGCAAAATGTAGAGCAAACAGAATGGAATTAAATCACATAGAGGAGTGAAACTAGAACTGAGTAAAAACTTCTTGTATTTGAACATCAAGAAAACACTGGTGCAAGTGGTTCAAATGAAATGCCAGCATTCTGAATTTGGGATTTGAATTTTCTTAAATTCCAAAGTACTAGAACTATGTGTTAACCCAAGCCAGAGGAAACCGATTAAATAGAAATTAGACATTTCTCACTTTTGGTAATACTTCTGAGTGGTAGATGGCAAACTATTGATGATACATTTTAACTACATACCCCTATCAGTGTAGTTTTTTATTCAACTTGTTTCAGTAAAAACCTTCATGGAGAGCAAAGTGCCCTAGTAAAGCAGACAACTTACATTCAAATGCAACTAGAAAGTACCAGGTGGAGAGGATGCCAGTTCACACTTGGAACATGGAAGCTAGATGCAAAGGAATGTGGTCCATAGTAGTAGAACTGGCAGTTCTTATAGACCTGCCATTCAGTGGCCACAGTAAAAACAAATAACAAACTGAACTTAGCTAATTTCCCCTCTGCCATGCTATTAATCAGACAAATGTAGGGCGTGATCAGGTGTGGGGAAACCACAAAATGAATTCACACATTTGCTCAGCTACCTTGAAAATGCTGATTTGAAACAATGGAGTGTGAACTTAAAATCTATAATATAAACAACTAGGGTTCAAATAGATCTGATCTGCTTAAATAGTGTCTTAAGTGATTATGGATTTTTTGGTTTAGTCATTTGGGTAGTAGTGAGTCTGTACCTGTGGAAGACACAGGACATCTGTATGAAGAGCACTCTTCAGCAAATGGGAAGGGTGTTTGCTCATTGAAATGATTTGTATAGGAAGAAAACTACATAGGGTTTTGAGAGAGGAATGAAAGTCTATTTTCAGTCAAACCATACCAAGAAGGAAAATACCTTAGCATTTCCTTGTTGGAAGCATTGTTTACATTAATTAGTCCTCACAGTCTAGGGGCTGAGGAATATTAAATGCAACATTTTCTTGAGAAGAAAAAACAGTCAGATTGTCAGAAATTTCTGAGCTGTCGCAGGGTAGAGTTGGGTTCAAGACCTAGAGTGTCCAATATATATCCAACCCAGGTCCTTTTTCCTCTGTGTTGGCGAGTCACAGAGTATGTTCCAGGAAACCTACTCTCTCTCTGTCTCTCTGTCTCTGTCTCTCTCGCTCTCTCTCTGTCTCTCTCTGTCTCTCTCTGTCTCTGTCTCTCTCTCTCTCTCTCTCTCTCTCTCTCTCTCTCTCTCTCTCTCTCCCTACATATATCTGTCTGCCTACCTAAGGGCAGAGGATTCAGTGGGTGTTCATGTGAAGCTAAGTAGGAGGCTGGAAAGACAGCATGTTGAGAGTCTGTCTTCATATCCGCTCTCTCCAGCTTTCTTGTGTTTTCCTTCCTTTAGCCAGTTTTGAGTACATTCAGATTTCTTCATTGCCCAACACTGGCTTATGTTTCTTATTTAAAATCATCCAGAGACATGATGCCAACTGACTCATCATTCATCAGTTGCCGAATGGTGAAGTCCAATCTTGATCCATAAATGGGAGACACTAAGAGACACAGACTAGAGGAGAGCACCCATAGACCAGCAGGTAGAGGACAGAGACCACGCAGACGCTGTGCAGTCCCCTCTCAGACCACTGGCTGTTGGCCTATAAGAGCATCCACAGACTTCAGTGAACTCTTGAAAACTGTGGTTCTCACTAGCTTTAGAGCCTCCATTAGAAATCAGATGAGGACCAGAGCCAAGGCAGGAGCTACCTAATCCCCAGCTCACTTCTCTGTATGATAGGGGCTTGTTAAAAGTTACACTGCCTGGAATTGCTGTCACTTTTATTTAGTTGTTCTTGGCAAGGGAGAAGTATGTTCCCATTATTCCATTCTCTGCATTTGGGTGAGGGAGCTTGGCTTAGAGGTGAATGGAAACTAGAAAGAATACCCATAAACTTCTCAGTAGAAGATGACATTTTCCTGTGATAAAACCTGGGGATCCTCAAGGGTCCTTGCAATGCAGGGAGATCTTTCTTCTTTTATCTCCTGGTCCTTACTGAGGGCCAGGCTTTACCAACTTTCCTGCCTGAGCAATACCCATGAGGAGTTGAGCTGAGCTCTCAGGAAACTTTTCCTTCTTCTTTGGGCTCTGTTCTTCTTTAAGAAAACCTTTTCTACTCAGCAAGAGTTTTCTGTCATTCTAGAACCACTGTCACGTGAAAAATCTGCATCTAAATGTTGCCTGGAAGGAAAATCCCCAGGAGGTCTACAGTCTCCCAGGTACAACCAAGGCGGGAGTGTGAGAGTGAGACATTTGGCTTGTCTTCATGGTGTTAGA
Source organism: Nannospalax galili (assembly GCF_000622305.1). NCBI lineage: Eukaryota > Metazoa > Chordata > Mammalia > Rodentia > Spalacidae > Nannospalax > Nannospalax galili. The sequence goes on along the minus strand of NW_008359198.1, from coordinate 363,255 downwards.
CCACCTTATTGGCAGAAGAATACTGATGACTTTATAGATCCTCAACATTCTTTCAGGCATAGTTGAAATGCCAGTGTAACTCCTTTACCACCTTTGATTAAGTTTACTAAGTTGTCTTTAGAATTTGTTGATTTGGCCTCTGAAGAAAAGAGTTTGACCTTGTCTGTAATTAACTCTCAGTGCGTGGACCTTAAAGCCAGGTCCCAGCTCCTTGTTACAACTCCCTCAGCTCTGCTCATAAGCCAGTGGAGGCCCTATTTTTTGAAAGAAGAGTCTACTCTTGACATAGCAAGGCCAGAACTAGTGTTGCAGATAACATGTGTGCCTGCAGTTGGTCCCACCAATTCCAAAGTGAAGCAACGTAAGGAGACAGGTTTTCGGTTGCTGTATTTTCTCTAGAGTGGACTTATGTTGTCCATGGCAGAAATCCATGAACCACACAGATAAAATAATGCTAACCGGAGTGCGAAGGAAAGAAAACAAAGATGGCTCCACAATTAGTAGCATTATATACACTAGTGCTAAGTAAATGCAGATGTGCCTGTGGGGAGCAAAACATTCCTTGCAATCCATCAGAACAAATCTTCTGACACCGCAAGCCACTGTGGTTACCTTGGACTTGAAGGATGATGGCTGAGCCCATTGGGTCAGCAAGGTGGGGATGCTGTGGAAAGTATTCCGATTTACCTGTGTCATCCTTGCTGGGCTGCACACTTGTGCTGAGTTAAGAGGGTGATGTGCACTGTAAAACCCAGTTCTGTAAAGACATGCACTGGCCGTGAGTCATTAGTTAGCATGCAGAGCTAATTGGCAAAATACTCATAAAAGAGTTTGAAGCGGGGTTAATTACAATTCATTATACCATAAACTGTCCCCAGGCTATTGTTAAAAAATGCAGGAGTTTCAGGGCCCATTATTTTATGATTCATTTTGCCATGTTGTGAAAAACAGACTCTAAATCAAACTACATTTATTATAGGTCAGACCACAAAATCTTTATTGGTTTTTCCAACATTCCACCCTTGTTATATGAATTCATATGGACTGCACATTTCTGTCAATTGGCAAGAAAGCATGAAATGAAATTTATGATATTTTCTTACCTTTTCCTCCATGCAGCTTTAAAATGCACAAGCTCTAATTGCTTCCCCTACTTGCTCAGGTTCATGAGAAAAATAAGTATTTTTCAAATCAGTCCCAAAGTTCTGATGATTGAAAGCAACTAAAAGCTAATGAAGTCTGTCTTCTAAAGCAAGTGTTTGAAATATTGAGTTAAGAAGCAGCATCTAGGTGACACATGGTAATTGCCCCTCCGACAAACTTCCTTTACATTTGAGGGATGAGTTAAAGTTTGTTGGGTTTTTTGTGTTTCTCATTCAAAGCATTAGTATTTCCCTTCTCCCTACATTATTTTTTTAAAAAATCAACAAAATGAAAATAAATAAACACAAAACTCAGCACTTATTTCCAAAAGCAACAAGACTGGGATGCAGTTATATGCCTCCTGTTATTACCATGGAGAGACTTGGCCAAAGCATGTACGATTTCCTAAGTAGTCATTCTATGCCATTACATGTAATTGTTTGTTGATTGATGCTTTCGGTCAAGTCAGTTTTCACTGTGTGACCCCAACTACCTCGACACCGCCAGCCTGCTGTGCTCACTGCTGGGGATGAGCAGAGAGCACAATGTGAGGTTCTCTTCCACCTCTAGAGCTCTGCCCTCACTTGAACCTTATCTGAACTATCAAAAGTTTTGAATGCAGAAACCCATGTTTGGGGAAAGGGTGGGAATATGTGGTTCAAGGAAAGCTTCAGGGTGCAGTGGGGGGGCAGTGTTGGAAATTGTGCAAGAACTAGTTTCCTTGTGGGAGATCCTGTACTTCCTGATTCTGGCTGGGCCAGAAATACCACAAAAGTCTTTCTGGAAACTTCCAAGATCTTTGGAAGACCTTCCTCCAAGCACTTTGCCACTTCTTCATGCCTGGATTCAGTCCAGGAATGAAGAGAGAGGGGATGTATGAGAGAGGGGAAACATTTAACAGAAAGTTACCTGAAACCTACGAATTATCACAAAAATTTTACCTCCAACAGCATAAGCCCGAATGCTTGACCAGGGTCAGTGACCTTAATCACTTTAGTTTCTCACAGAAACAGAGCTGGAAGTCACAATAGAATTCTGTCGTGCAAACGCTTATTTCATAGGTGAAGTTGGAATAGTCAAAGACTCCGTGGCTGATCCTGTACAGATGAGGACCGAAGTGAGAACTGCGGAGGCAGCTGGGCAGCAGAATGGAGAGAAGGAAGCAAGAGTCAAGCACCTTCAGAGACTTGACTGTCCGCTGCCGCATCAGTGGTGCGAACGTGGGCAAATCCCCTCAGTTCTCTGATCCTCTATGCATCATTTTTAACTGCAAGAAGTAAATGAAATCTTTTTGTGGGGTGAAAGTGTTAAAGAAAGGGTGCTGGATGCAGGGTGTCAAACAGGGAAGGGACAGAATGGCACCCAGGGGAGGGTAGAAGGTGGAGAGAAAACAGCCAGAGAGGGTTGTTCTGTTTGCATTAACAGCTGATAATCATTAAAAATGGGAATGAACTGCAGCTGATCAACACGCGTTAAAAGAAGTAGCAACAGCTTTAAATCTGTGAAAGAAACAGATGATATAAAGAGATGAACATTAAATACAGACGAATTCAAAGGGGGTACTGTGTGCTAACCTCTGCTTCATGGGGCAGAAGGACAAAGCACAGAATTCCCGACTGCTACCTCAACCAGAGCCATCAATTGGTGTTTGTGAGTGAGCTTTTGCTTATGATGTTTTCTGAGGCACAAATACAGAGTAAAAAATGTTTTTTAATGGCAGGACATTATTTCCTTTAGTGTGACTCCTTTAATGACGAAGGCACAGAATCTTCAGTGGGTGACATTCAGAAATTGCTATCCTTTGCAAAGACAAATGAGATATACAATGTGGCCGTTCTGAATGGCAGGTGATTCTGGCATTAGATACCTCAGAGCTGGGAACTCTGAGATGAGAGGGCTGAGCTCCTTCCCAGACACTGCCATACCTGCTCGGATCATGGTCTCCTAACCAACAGTATTCAGTATATGAGCAGGAAGTCAAGGACCAGTGTAACCATCCTTTCCTCTGCAACAGCAGAACATGGACCTCAGAGGAATCTGAGGACAGAGGAGGAGTTTGGGGAAGCAATAGCTATTGTTAGCTCAAGAGTAGTCACACTTGGAACAACTCTGTGGAGAATATCAAGGAAAACAGAAACAACCAACAAGAAAGTGGCCTGATGGGACCACAGGTATGATCAATGCACTGATGGGCCAGTAGGAGGTCGTGCTGCCATGGGGGCTGGCAGATGGCTTGCCCCATGCTGAATGAGTGCCTGCACAGAAGGCAGGCTCCTGAGCATAGCAACAGGAGCACTGGTGATACAGAGATACTTCTCTTTGACAGGTACAAAGATGACAAGATGACCTCTTCCTTCTCCTCTGAGGCGAGTCCCCCAGCTTCTGCAGCATAATTACATCCTGCATAATAAGCTCTAATTCTGCCCCAAGAAGGCTTTAACAAGTACCCAGACTTGCTCCCTGCTGTGGATGCCTCAGTTAAATGGGACAGAGAGAGCCACAGATTTCAGAGCCAAGTGCAGAGAGCAGCTGGCTCTCAACTTGTTTTATAAGGGAGCCAAGCAGGGCAGAGCTTATGATTGCCTTGGCTGGTGGGAGCCTGAGCCAGGCACCTGTCAAACGCTGACTCTCCAGCTTCCCTGTGCTCCACTCTGCAGCAAGCCTGTTCTGAGAATGGCAGTCCACGCCACAGCCTTCCTCCCTCTGCGAAGCCAGCTGCCAGCATACCCCCATACCCTCTTCAGCAAACATTTTGATCCCCAAGCAACTCTCTCTCTCTCTCTCTCTCTCTCTCTCTCTCTCTCAGCAAAACAATGTCCAAAACAGTGTCTCTATTTTCTCTTAAAATGAGGCTTACTAGGTTTAATAACACAATATATCCATTCTTGCACAGGAAAGCAGGAAAGCCACTGTCGTGAGTACATGAATGATGGAAAAGATGTGTGTGCACCTCCCTGTCTTTGAGTCCTGAGAAAGGTTAAGTCAAGTTTTTCACTTCTTAGTGTTCTGGCTCCAGATGGTCACAAGCATATAAATATTATTTAGCTATAAAGAAGAGTAAAACGTCATTTGGAAGAAAATGGCCACCATTGTGTTGAAACAAGACAGACTCAAAAGGAAGCATCACCTGTTTCCTCTCGTGGTATCTAGAAAAAGGCAGGACAGAAGTGGAGCTGTGAGGAAGAGCACAGAGGAAGGGGGGATGGCAGAGACGAAGGGGTGGATATCAACAAAGGCCGTATATGCCTGCATAAAAGTGATGCAATGAAAGAAAACAGACTACAAGTTAAAATGATTCAACAAAGTGAGCTCAAAGCAATAGCCATGAGCTGAAATTCCAGGCCTGCGATGTAAAGGCCCAGGCCAGACCTGCCTCCTCAGCCTGTGCTCACTGTTGAACCTTGGGCTGGCTTGGGAGCTAAAGTCACTGAGTTCCAGTTACACTGTGAGCTATTTGTGAAATGACAGGGCTAGGCACTTCCAAAATACCATGATTTCCATGGAGTTGGCCACACTTCTCAGGGCACTGAGCTCTCACCTGAGGCCTATGAACCAAACAAACCTGTTTCAAGTTACTTTGTTCTTCACAGAGGAAACCAAAAAGAACAGTGCAGCTCAGGGACTCAGCATGAGGACAGCTTCTTGCCAGAGAGGCATTCCTTCCTACACCACAAGGAGCATTCGCTGTTGTCCACTGCAGACCTTTCTAACAATCTCCCCTTCAGAAATGATTGCTCTTCTCTGAGGACCAGATCACAGTCTATCCAGCCTGTTCTCAGGGAGAATTAAATGAGGAATGCTGAGCCTGGAATCTATGATTAAGGTGCTTAGCTAAGTAAAGACCACTACGTACTTTCCCAAACGGGTCAGCTGTGCCCCGGATATCCAAAGCAGGATTCCACATGACTCACACTGGCTTGGTTGCTGCTCTAATGCTGGGTTTAAGGTTGGATTTACGGCTGAATGGTGCTGGTAAGCATCGAAAAGGGGCTGTGGAGGGAATGGGGAGTGAAGGGAATTTCCACCAGGGCTTTTCAGATGCAGAAACCCATTCTACCTGTGGTTTACTGGGATCAAGATCAAAGGCATCACTGTGGGCAGAAGAGCCATGACAAACGCGGGCTGTGTCTGCTGAAACCTAGCATTAGCCCCTCTCCAAGGCTGCCGTCTAGACTGGAAGTGGGTGCTCACGCTAGATCCGGCTGCTGGATAGTCAGGGTGCTCCCTATTGACGGGGCAAAGGAGCGATAAAACCCATCGGGATTCCTCAGGGAAGCTCCCAGCCATGAGTAGCGAGGCACAACGCATCTGTTGCTCAGATCCTTCTGGAGTAACTAGGTGCCCGGAGTAACCAAGGAGGCAGGTTACTGAAAAACAGTTGTTTGGCGGAAAATCTACTTGCCTTGCTGTGCATAGCCCTGTCTCCGCCCTCATGTCTGTTGAAGGCTGCTCTTAAGGTCACTGAAAAGCTGTGTACTTGCAGGTCTAAGACACTTAGAGACTTCTGATTGGCGTTCCCTGAGGAAAGCTAGAGGTTTCTTCTATGGGGGAGCCGTGGTCCATGAGCCTCAGAGCTTCGGCTGAGATTCCACCACAAACCACCGGAGAAGGTGAGGGAGCTTTCCTGCTCTAGACGTCCTTGGACTAATAGTGCACTGCTAAGCACTGTGGAATTCACCTCGAGAACATGGACTATAGAGCGGTTGAGGAGAAAGATGGATGTTAAAGACACTTTTCAAGGATTTAGGTGCATACATTAGCTCACATGGTCTTTCCATTCACCTAGTGAGGTGAGCCAGGGGTGTCCTCATGCAGTCAAGGCGGGAGCCATAGAACTAGAAGACTGGAGAGATTTCAGTCTTGCTTCAGTCAATAACTTGCATCATTTAAAACAAATCCCACTTTCTTGTTGTAGAATTTGTTTCAAACTGAGACTGCTGGGTGGGCCAGGTAATAGTATACTACACCCCCCAAGTGATTATGTCCATCATTATATGATCAGCAGACAATAATTTAAAGCCTGGAAAGATGGACACAGATGCACTGCACAAATGATCATGATACATTGCTAAATGAAATAAGTGCAAAATTGGATACTGAATTTATAACTTCTGCAAATTATAGACAAAGATAAGGTAGGAAAAACAAATGTATTTTCATATTTTATATGATATGACTAGCACTACTGCTGCCTTAAAGATCTAATTGTAATGATGCTGTGAACTGAAAAGCTACTCTTGTCACTGCCTCACCCCACCCCACCCCCGCCACAGAGGTTTGGTACTGGCTAAAGTCTTTATCAATTCTGGGCTTCAATTTCCTTATACAAGTGGTCTAAAGGCCTCCTAAATATTAAGGCCATACTTTGTTCTGGATAGTTATCCTGAACACATTTAAATCCTCTTTATAATACAAGAAGTGGAGCAGAATTAGCCACACTTTACAGATCAGGAAGCAGAGGCACAGGATAAATTGGGTCACATAGCCATGAGTTTAGAATCTAGGAGCCTATCAGGACAGACACATCTCAAAGTCCATTTCACAGCCTGGGAGCTAGAGGACTTGCAGGGACAGCACAAAGTTAAGTCCTATTTCTTGGGAACCCTGCTACTACGGAGCTGCCACATCACGGACACATTTCCAAAGTTCACATGTTATCTACTAAGTTATAGAGCCGAAGGTTGGAGATTTGGATGCTAAGAATGGTTGGTGGTGTGAATTCATCCTTCGATTCCAAAGTTCAACGGACTTCATCAACTGGGCTTGACAACTGCTGAGACACTAAGAGGAAGCACATGACTGAATTTAGAAATGCATATTTTGGCCTAAAGTACAGTCATCTTGAGCATGTTTCGATATTATCAAATATTACAAAAGATTTCCATAAATACCCGAACCACCACCTGAAAGATTTTCAATCTTTCCTCCCAGGACTAGGATGACAGGAATCTAGGAATTATTGATGTACTTCGACAACTGAGTCTACGTGTTTCAGATTTGTGTCAGGTACTAGATATTCCTGAGGGGTTTTTTGCATTGGTTTTCAAGTCCTACCTCTGCAGAGAATGCACTTTAAGAAGTCTTAGGTTGCCAAGATAGCAACAAAGGTTTAACTTCAATTGCAATCTTCAAACCCAAAAGAATAGAATGAATTTGGGTGGCCAGAGTTTTCTCACAGATCTGCCTCATATGGAGGCTGAACAGGTAACATCCTCTTCTGAACTGAGCTGATCTCTATGTGTGAGATATGTATGGGAACCACTTCTAACTGACCAAATAAACTAGGACAAGTTGCTAGAACTCTAAGGACCTTAAGCTTTTGGCAATGGGCCAGACACTGTTAGTTTAAAATTAAAAAAGAGGCAGAAACCCAACTCAAAATTCTGAGGGTAAGTGGCTAGTTATTCACTAGTGTTTCCCTTGATTCAAGTCCCTGATTTCAGAATTCCTGATTTTGGTGTCCCTCCAGTCTCTTCGGCAGGTTTAAACAAAAGAACAAGAATGTATATAGTGGGTAATACAGTAAACGTATTGAAATATCCTATCGAAGGCAGAAATGAAGAACTCGTTCCTCAGGAAGGGTCACAAGTAGGAATATCATTTGGACTCTCTTTCCAAGCATAAGTCTACGAAGGTCCTTATGATATGGAAAGCGCTCCTGTTCCTTGTTCAAGACTCCCTCCCCAAGGGTGAGATTCCCATGGATTATATGATCCAGTTCCCTTTCTACCTGAGTGATTAAATCAAGGGCTAGCACATCCAGGGTTTGCCTTCATTTATTCCTCAAAATGTAAGCCTTCTTCTGCTAGGACTCAGAAGTTTCTGCTGCCTTCCAGAGCACAGAACCTATGGGAGCCTGGAGGAGGAGAGGAAGGGACAAGAAGGAGCACAGTTGCTCCCAGGTTTGTCAGCAGTTTCTTTAGGAGGATTCTGACACTGGCAAAGCTCCATTCACCTTCAGAACACTCAAAGGGGATCCTGGAAAAAGAAACGGGAGTTTGTGGTTTGGGAGTGCCCCTTTCTTAGTAAATACAACGTTAAAAAAACCCTCATGAAAATCAGTGGCAACTCAAGGAACAGACCTAGAAAAGGACACGGAAAAGGAAGTCGGGGCCTGTCTCACCCCCTAGTGCACAGCTTCTTTTTCTTCTCTTTGTTATCAGTGCTAGTGAATAATGGTGGCACGTGGAGGTGCAATTATTTAATAATTAACTTTTTATTCAATAATCTGAAGTGCAGGCAAACAAACCATAAAAAGCTACCCCCCAAAGAGACCAAAACAAAACAGCAAATGGGGGAAGTTTTGAATGGCCAAAGATAGAGTCTTGCTTTCGAGCAAGTTCTCTGAACTAAATAAGACATGGCAGACTGGTTATTTGCTCCCGCAGCCATTCTCTCTGACCTTGGATAAATCATAGGTCTTTGTTTTCCAAATCTTAAGTTCACAATCAACTGGATGCTGTATGCATAATACTTTCTGGGCCCCAGTGGAGCCCAGGATCTGTTCATTCCAGGGCTTCCCAGCAATAACAACATTACCCAGGTTTGGGGACTGCAGACCCATGGCACAGCTATCCAGGTTCTCAATTTCCTCTTTCCACCATTGATTGGCTACAGCCCGAAATAATTTTGAAGATTGATGTTAATTAATCAGACCTGTTTCCTTCTTGATCTGACCAGCTGATTGCCCTTCCTGTCATCTTTGTGGCTAGCAAATGATACATGGCACATTTTGTAAAAAATAAAAGTTTTATTTAATTTTTAATTTTATTTTATGTGTATGCATGTATTGCCTGCAAGTCAGTAAGTGCACCTGTGTCATGCAATGCCGGTGCAGGACAGAAGAGGCCGATGGATCCCCGGAACTGGAATTGTTAGCTGCCATGTGGGTGTTGGGATTCAAACCCAGGTCTCCTGCAAGAACAGCCAGTGCTCTTAACCGCTGAGCCATCTCTCCAGTCCACATTTTCTAAAAATTTTTATCTTAGAAACTTTCAACTAAAATAATCAGAAATTTCTACAACCTGTTCTATCTAAACTGTTGCAGATTACCCACTCACAAACAAGCTTTGTTTACTTGTTGATTTTTTTAGTTGGAAAAGAGGATGCTTCTGAAACCTATGGGTTTAAGAACTCTATTGTCTGAAGTCACCTCTCTTTCTTGACCTAATGACATACTTATTCAACAGATATTCAGAGAGCATCTCCAGCTTGTGGAAATGCTAGGGACCTAGAGAGGAAAGTTATGATTCTCCCTTTCCTTGAATAATTCATAAATTGAGGCAACATTAGAAAAATGATTATTCTTTAGTCAGATGGGGTACAGGTATATATAGCTTAGGGAAATGAGTGTACATTGGGTCAGGGAGGATGTCTTGATAAAGTGAAATCCAGACAGGTATGGTAGCCCATTAAATTCCAGCAGTCAGGAGGCAGAGGCAGGTGGATCTCTGTGAGAGTGAGGCCAGCCTAGTCTATATAGTGAGTTGCAGGCTAGATGGGGCTATAAGAAGACCCTCTCTCAAAAACAAAAACAAAAATAAAGGAGAAAAAAAAACAAAGAAAATTAAACCTCATGTTCATGGGCAGAGAGGGACACCCTTAGATTTTTGGAGGCTGGAGTTATAGATGGGGGATGGTATTATGAAAGATCTGGAATGTTTCCTTAAAATTTTGGATTTTAGACTGAAACCATGGAAATCCCATCAGGGATTTGGATATGATATAAGACAAGGGAAGGAACGTCTGTTGAAGGACATTCCTTTTCTATTGGGGTGGGATCATATGACTGAAATTTGCCATGGGGAGGGAGTGATTAGGACCTCAAACAAGTCGTAGCCCAGAGACCTAAAGAGTGGGAACAGATGTACAAATGGAGGCGGGAGAAATAAGGATGCCCTTGTGAGACACTGGTGTGCTGACTGAAGTGATATCACGAGGGACGACAGGAGGACCCCTACATTTCAAACCTTGAGCACCTACAGAATGGTACTGTAACTGACCAAAGGAAGTGTTTGGCTCCTGCCATTTCCCTGTGATGTTCACGGAAAATGCTGACAGCATCGTAGTGAGAAGACCAAATCCAAACACAGTAGCAAATGGTGGTTTTTTTTCAAGTTTTTATCAAGGCTGAAAAATCTTCTGAGCACACATGAAAGAAACAACAGGGCCAAGACTTCTTTGAACTTACTGCACACGATTTCTTTCATATGAGATGTTCTTGACAAACATTAATTAAGTCTCCTAGTTCCTCTTTGAAGTAATGTAGGAAATATGTACAGGTGGGTAAACTGAGGCCCCAGGAACTGGAAGAAGAGCCTGAGGACATACTGGGGCAGGTGCAGCATTTGAAAAGACCCTCATATGAGGCCTCTGTTTCTCTGATGAGGCCAGCTGTAGGTGCTTGCTTCCAAGCAAAGATCTTCCAGCAAGTTCTCTGAACCAGGTAAGATGAGGCAGTCTGGCTATTTTTCTCTGGCAGCCATCCTCTCTGACCTTGGACCTAGTAGCCTTGGGCCTATAGCACATTCTAAACCCATAATGCAGATCCCATCTCTTTCCTGAACTTTATTGTATCTCTCTGGTGTTCATTTTGTCCCTGTAAGTAGCTTGTGGACAGAAGAGGCAGAAGGTCAGAATCCTTGAATTAATGGCCAACAGAGTAACGGGAGGGACCTTTATTGTTTCGCTGTCTCTTGTAGATAGATTTCTTTGGTTTTGCATGCAGGGTGTTTATTTTATAGCAAGAGCGGGCACAGGGTAGACTGAGTGTGACAAGACTATCAGAATTCTGCTTGAGGACATGGGGGAGTTTGGGAGCTAAAACAGGCCTTCTTAGTTGCTCTATCACCTATACACTGATTGTCTTATTGTCTTTGAAGGTAGCTATCTTGGGAAAGGCCACATGGAGCCAGACCCTGCAGAAGGCAATCACTAAGGCTGCACACACTACATAAGAATCACATCTTCTGTTTGCTAAACTATATGCATCAAGAAAGATGGACTTCAATCTACTGAGTCTGTTGCCTAACTAATGATTCATCCTACTTCACTCAATTAGTTATCTAATACACATATATTCAGGACCCATTATGCTGGAAATATTGAGCATTATAATACTACAAGATAAACAAAGTCCCTGGGCCCAGGGATCTTCTTAGAACAGAGGGAGACACAGGGTGAAAGTAGGAACAAAATAAGCTGAGAAATGGCTAGATGCTTTTGGCATAAAGGAGAGAGAAAAGGAGAGAGAGAGAGAGAGAGAGAGAGAGAGAGAGAGAGAGAGAGCATAAAGACATGATTGCTATTGTACTGACAGGACAAAGTTTGAAAATCTCTTGCAGATAAATTGACCTCCCTGTGTGCTGTGGCAGAGAGAGAGACAGAGAGCGAGAGAGAGAGAGAGAGAGAGAGAGAGAGAGAGAGAGAGAGAGCAATACAGATAAACACATGCACCTGTGCTGTTGAAGGCTGTGGAGGATGGTAAATGTGTTCTTTATCCAGTGGAATGAAAGTGTTCCTAGCAGAAGAACTGTAGACCATTAACAATTCAGTAGGATAGAAAAGACTAGGGACACACTACTGGAACTTATGGCAAATATTGAAACACTGCTTTCATAGTCTTGTCACCTTTCTTTCCACTAAAGGGAGTAAAACAATTAAAAATAAATACTCAGAAAATAGCATACATTTATCAAGGAATATATGGAGTTCGTTGAGTCACAGATGATAAGCGTTCTATGCAACACATCAGTAGCACTAAGTGGACATTTGATTCTTCTACTGACTCTCATTTTTCATTCTTCTGAACCCTTCATCCTTTTTTTCTCCTTACTAGAATTTTTTTCTTAGAAACATTTTTTTAAATCAATCATCAACTATCAGCATATTCAGTTGCTTTACTGAATGTAGTAGATCCTTGAAAAATCTTTTTCCTAGCTATTTTTTTCTAAGGAGCTTATTCAAGTGAGTGACACCTAGACATTTTGCTCTTTGGTTTAGCTAATCATTGCTTCTCTATTTTATTTACTACATTTTCCTTTCCCCCCGATTTAGCTCTCTCAAACACTGGGGCGGTTGCATGAAAGGGACTGTATCCTAAATGCTTTTAAGGTCTATGTGATTTATACACAGCACTCATGATTCATGTCTCAAGTGGCCATGTTGGTGGATTTTTTTATTAAATTTCTGATTTATGTGAAATAGATAAATACATGGATCATTCAGAACAAGGGTGTCTGTGTCTGGGGGTAGAGAGGTGAAGGACAACAGGGATTTGGATGTATGAATAACTCCCTCTTGGTTCTAATGGGATTTACACAGGAAGCCTCCTGTATTCCACGATACAGGCTCCCTTCATTTTCATATGCTATATGGTATTGATATCATAACTTTAACTTCTGAGCCATGTTAAATTGATATGTGTTTTAGATGTCCCCCATTAAAAAGGAAGGCTAGAAGAAACATGCCTCTTTTTCTTCTACCTCTTCTCATGTTGTATTTGGCAAATTACCTTGGCATTCTTGAGTGTCTTATCTGCCTTTGATTTTTAATTCATTTAGGAGCTACATGCTGGTCTTTCTCTGTGCTATAAACAATTTCTTGTGTTTAATCAGAATTTATCATCATCACAACAGAATGTGGAACCAGGAATGCCCCTTAACAAGCTATCATTTCAGATAAGACAGGGTTTCCTGCAATCACTCCAAACCATTTGCTCCTCCCCTCCCAGCTTCAGAAAGGAACTTTCACCCTGCTCAAAAGTGGGAGCTGTGTGAGAAAAGGTCTATGTGCATGTTTCAAATAACCAAAGCAATAAGTCTTATTTCTCTCCTTATTATAATCAAGGGAACAAGCATGCTAATAAAATTGTGTTCAACAGTTCCTCTATAAACTTCCCCTCCTCATCTTAGCTCCACCTGGTATAATAGGAAATGTAATATACTTTGGAGGCAGTTTTAATAAAACTTTTTCAGATGGCTCTACGCGGCAGCATGATTCGTTTACAGTTTCCTATTAGTTCACCTTTATAGAGGGTTTATTCTCACTTATAAGGTAAAAACATCACTACTTTCACAATGCCATACATTTCATTTGACCTAACCTCTCTACTTTTTAGTGTTTCAAGTATAAGAGCAGAGATAGAGCAGTTCATACCACTGTGATGGGAGGCTTGATACTTCATATAGATCTTACTGTGCCCTGGTTTTTGTTATAAGGTCCAGCATTTACTATATTATTTACAAAGTTTAAAATAGTAGAAGGGCCTATTTCAAGATTTATTTTTATTAAAACAGCAGCAAGGTTGTTCTGTGTTATTCTCAGGGTCAAAACTGTTTTATTCACTCAAAGTGACTTCTTATACATGTAAAAGGATTCAGGCAAAACAGCTAACAGGAAGCCTGTGCGGCCTTGGGAGAAAGGGCTTTCCAAAGAAAGGACAATCACTTCTAGTAACTGAAGCCTAACTGCTGATGTTGTAGTTAACCGCCTTCTTTTCTTTAAGAGCATGGCATAGTCTGAGAAAGGGAGACCGAGTTCCTCAGGGAGGTCATTATTTTCTAGCTTTTCCACAGGTTTTGTTTTCACCTCACCATGGTGAGCTTACATTTTCATGAAGGCATTGTGAGATCTGTTTGGCTCAAGGACATTCTTCAGTTCTGGTCTTCACCAACTTGAGTTGAGATTTGGGGTGCCTTCTAAGTGATAGCAGAATAGAAATGGAGGAGCAGTTCAGCAAGCTGCAAAGACAACCCCAATCTATGCAATCGGAGGTACCAGGTATCCCTGCAAGATTGTCTAAATAGTGTCCAGCATTCTGTGCCAAAATAGAGATCATTTCTATTGCTTCAAAGTTATTAAGAATTATGGGGCTGGAGAGATGGCTCAGTGGTTAAGAGCACTGACTGCTCTTGCAGAGGACCCGGGTTCGATTCCCAGCACCCACATGGCGGCTACGAACCGTCCTTAACTCCAGGGGAATCCGAAGCCCTCTTCTGACCTCCGCAGCATTGCATGACACGGGTGTACTCACATACATGCAGGCAATACACTCATACACATAAAATAATTAATAAAATATTTTTTACAAAGTTATTAAGAATTTAAAGGTCGTGACATGAGATCTTAAGGAAGATCTCTAAATGCAGAGCCCCTGTGACTATACAGGCCACACACTATGGAGCTGTTCCATTCTCACACCTCTGGACACAAAGGAAAGGCTATGATTGAAAGGAGGGATTCTGGCTGAAAGTCTATTTAAGGTGCAAGTTAATCACCAGGTTGTTCTTCCTCAGAGCAGAAGTCTGATTTTGATCAGGATAACTTGCATTGTTGACTATCAACTTATTTCTCTAAATTCTAGATTTCTTAGCATAATCAATCGCTAACGTTTTCTCTAATAATGATTATAATTTCACATGTGGTAGTATTCTGAAGCAGAAGATGGGAGTTTGGCAAACTCTGAGATGAGGGAGATCCAAGCTGAATCAAGGCTCAGTCTTTTATTTGCTGTGTGACCTTGAACAAGACTATTTTGCTTGTTCCTAGGCAATGTGGCTGGTACTAACAGCTACATCAGAGGATTACTAATGACAACCTACATGAAAGATATTTGTCAGGGTGCCGGGAAAATATTAAACCCTCAATAAGCATAACTGAAGTCAGAAGAAAAATGTTGGGAGGAGGAGAGGAGAAGCGGAGACGATACTGTTGGAAGTCATAGCTGTTAAAAGGGTGGGAGCTGAACTGAGATCCTTCTGTGCTAGATTCTTGCCATTATTAATCGTGAAGCTTTGGGTAAGTAACTTGACTTCTTAGCACCTGTATCAGTCAGCTATCATGGAGTAACAAACCACCCCAAATTTTAGTGAATTAAAATAATTATGATTTATATGTCGAGCATGTGACTGTGCAAAGGTCAGCTGGTCTAGCTGGGCAGCTTCAGGCTGCAGTCTAATTGGTCTTGGTCACTGACTGACAGCTGGGCCCATACCATATACTCTCTATTTCTGTTAATTCTCTTGGGTTGACATGTGGCTGAAGCAGCTTTCATGGAAATGGTGGAAGCACAAGTTTCCACTTCAAGTTTTGTCAATACATGACTGAGACTCATATGAAGCAGCCTGGAGCTGGCGAGTTCTGCATAGTCATCTGTGCAAGAGGATGGGCAAGGGCAGAGAAACATATTCTGCATCTAGTAGAATTTGGATAGCCAGCATGTGAATACAGGGGAGAAGAACTAGGGCCAGAAGTTCCATTTCCTTCAATGTAACAGGCAATGGCCTTCCATTTCCGGTTCTATAATGAAATATCCAAGCTTGGATAACATTATGAAGAAATGTTTGTTTGGCTTACAGTGCTGGTGGTTCAGGGGAACAGCACTGGCAATAGCTCATGGCAGATATTAACAAAATGGTGGAAAAGTATGCCTGAGGGAGAGATCTCATGATAGACAAGAAGCCCACGACACTGGGATGTCATCAGACTTGTCCTTTATGTAGAACTCTCCCAAGAGAACTAACCAAATAACCAAGAAAGTCAATACCAATCGCTCTATAAGTATGCTCTCTATGGCCTATGTACCTCCACATAGGCCTTACCCCTTAGAGGTCCCACCACTTATTAATTCTGCCACTTTGGGGACCAAGCTACTGGCACACGAATCTCAGGGGCACAAACGGTGTCCACATTGCAGCAGGAGTTACTAAAGTGACCCTCCTCATAGGCTTGTTTTAAAGAGCAGCTGAGATAATCCATGAGCAGCATTTAGCACAGTGCAGGCCATAGATGGTTGTTAACCACTATGTGGGTGCTGGGAATTGAATCTGGGTCCTCTGCAAGACATAAATGACACTTATGTTTCTAGTGATGATTCTGGTCACGGCACAACCCTCAGAGAGTGAACAAGTTTAGGTGAGAAAAGCAAGTGTGGGCAGTGGGAGTCAGAAAGCAAAGCTTGTAGCCAGTCCTTAGAAAATGCACACAATTTCCATGAAAAATATGTTCCCAGATGGGGAAGAGCAAAGGCAAATGAATGTACTTCAAATGCTGCTTGGGTTGGAGTTTTAGGTGGATTCATTATCCTTGATTTCTATCACTATTCTTTTAAAGTCCATGAGGGAGGTGTCATTCCCAAACCTGCCATTTATTTGGAAAGAGAACAGAGCCTGTGTATGTAATAAACCAGCTGTAAAACCGAGCTCTCTGCTGGGAACTTCCGAGAGCATGTCCCTGCCCTGGGCATGCTGCTTCCCAGGGGCCTGCTTCCATCCTGAATGGAAAGTGTTCATAGGACCCAGAATACCAGAAATGATACAATTCACTTCAGGGGCTCAGTCCTACATGGGGCCCTTTAAGAAGAGTCATTGCTGGGACTGGAGAGATGGCTCAGCAGTTAAGAGCACTGGCTGCTCTTGCGGAGGACCCAGATTCGATTCCCAGCACCCACATGGTGGTTAACAACCATCTATAACTCCAGTTCCAGAGGAATTCAGCACCTTCTTCTGACCTCTGCAGGCATTGCACGACGTGAGGGCACTTACACACGTGCAGGCAGTACACTCATACACTGAAATAAAAATAATAAATAAAATATTTTTAAAAAAGAATCACTGCCACATGCAAAGTTCCAGGAGGGCACAGAGTCTCCGTGACTTCTCTTGTTCTCCATAAACAGTGAAGGTCTGAGCAGAGGGCCCTGCAGAACAAGCAGTATTCCAAGCTTTCCCATCCAAGCCTCTTGCATTTGCCATGCCCACTATTCTCAGCCTCCTATGCCCCCCCCCACACACACTGCCCAAAGCTTGGGGCACTGATTAACCACCAGGGGCAGAGAGCCTGCTGCTAACACAGCCCAGATTGTCCAGGCATGTTAGCATCCCCCTCAATAGCCACAGTGCAGAAAGACAAGGGCTGCCTTCTCCTCCAAGGGGAACATATGTGCACTCTGAGGGTGTGCCTTTGAAGACAATCCTTTAGAGAACCCATATACAGTGTGAAGTGATGCTTGGAGCTGGAGCTGGAATCCTTCCAGCTTTAGCATTGTCTGACGCATGGGTAAATCTGCACTGGGAATGAAATCAGTAGCCAATGACGGGCTACATGCTGCGCCCATCAGGATGAGGTAGGAGGAGGAAGTAGAGGCATCTGAGGAAGGAACTGCATTTTTAATATGTGAAGATTTAAAAGAAACTGACAGGAGGTGGCAAAGTTTCCTGTGTCTGCCATTAGCAGGGGGACACTGCTTCCCATAAGACTGAAGAAGTGGGATCTGGGCACAGCCGGGGAGGGGCAGCCAGGGTTAGGGGAAGGCACAGGACAGGAGCCTCTAGAGGAGCAATGTCTGTTCAATCACAGACTGGCAGAAAAGGGGAGAGGGAAGAGATGGTGTCTTCCCTCCTCTCCTATCCCACTGAGCAGGAAGGGTGGGCCAGAGGATGGAGGAGCTGGTTTGTGCCTGTGCAGCAGGGTGGGATGAAGAGAAAGAACGGGAGTAAAGGAAAGATCCTGGACTACTACTGAAACGAGCAAGCTGATGTCCAGAAAGCCCCAGACAAGGCCCTGAGCAGTGTTTCTATGTGACCAGATGCCAAAGCAGGTACCAAGTTGGAGCGAGGGCATCCTCTCCATTTCAAGGAAGACTGTGGCTTGGGAAAGAAGGAGAGAGACAGCAGCTCGGTAGCAAGGTTGGTTGGCAGGGAGGTTGGCAAGTTAGGAAGCAGGAGGAAGTGTCATGCATAGCAGAGTTTATCAACATGAAGGCTCAGGGTGGAGGAAGGAGGAAGTAGTATTCCTGAGGTCACATGAAGAAAATCTGGCAAGTCCCAGAAATGACAGAGAAAAATTTACAGTGCAGTCTGTGGTGTACTTGACCTTGCTGAGGCATAGGATTTGCCAGCAAAAATGAGATGTTCTAATTAATATGGTGCTTCCAAGCTGGTGACATATAGGGAACCATGCCAACAGAGAATGGCGGCCATTTAGAGAGAGGAAGCTGAGGTCAAAGCCAGAGGCTCAGCATTCAGCACCCAGAGATAAACAGCTCACTAGCAAAGATGGCCCAGCATTTCTAGAAGCCAGATGTGCTCAGCTTCCTACTCTGGCATCTACCATACTTTGAGGGAATTGTGGAGACAATTCTTGGTGCTATGAACTGTGTAGGAAAAGCATATATTGAATTTCTGAAACTCTACTAGAAATTTAGCATTTTTTTCAGTTATGAAGATGGGCAATGAAATACTATAGTAGTAGTATTAGGATCTATTCTTTATTGAAATCATTTTGGGACAGGGACTCCCTGTAGCTCCAGCTGGCCTGGAACTCGCTATGTAGACCAGTAGACCAGGCTGGCCCCAGTCTCAGTGAAATCTTCCTGCCTCTGCCTCCCAAGTGCTGGGATTTAAGAGACTCTGTTCTTTGAAAGTATATTTTAACTGTATATACAAGGTAGTAGATTGCACTGTGGCATGTCATACATGCAAATAGTGTGTTTGATCTCATTTACCCTCCAATGCCTTCTCCCAGTCTTTCTCCCAGTTCAATGTCTTTACTAGAGTCTCTCACTTAGTTTCCTGACACCCTGCCCCCTCTAAACTATACAATGAAAGCAAATATGTAATGCCAGTCTCTCTGAGCCTATTGATTTTGCTTAATGTGATAATTTTCATTGAATTTTCATTCACTCTCCTGGAAATTATAAGATTTCGTTCTTTTTTACTGGTTGAATCAAACTCGATTGTATTCTATATCACATTTTCTTATATATCACAATTACTAATTAATATTATAATGTTCATCACTACTTAAATTGGTCATTTGATTATTGCATTGCTGAAGCATATCTAATATATCTATATCAAAATTTAAAAAATACTTCAATGTAATTTTCTTTCTTTGTCATTTTGTGGGCTTTGTTTTATACATTAAAACACTATTTAGAGGCTGAGGCTATAGCTCATTTGGTAGAGTGTTTGCCTTGTTTACATGAGGTGCTAGGTTCAGCAACACACACACACACACACACACACCACACACACACACACACACACACACACACACACACACACACACACACACAGAGGAAAAAAATATAAAAAACAACACTATTTGGTGAGGGGTACAAGGCTTTCCAGACTGCCAAAGGACTTTATGACACACAAAATTAAGGCACTCATGTAAGGCCCAGAAGTACGAAAGAACACAGAGAGGAGATGATTGTTAAACTGAGATTTAAAAGAAGACATGTGTCTACCTGGTGGGAAAAGGGATGGAGCAGGGTAGGAAACGGTTGGAAAGGAGGAGAAGGCGAGGGAGGAGATCTTCAGAGATATCCAGGGGTTAGAGGCACTGTGTGTGAGAGAGGAGAGGCAGGGTACAGGAGAGATGGGCAGAAGGCTAGGGAGAATTTCAAGAATTACCCTGAGTTTCTGGAGAGCTGTGGACTCAACTCCATGCTGAGAAATCCATGAACACATGTTCAGGTCAGGTTCTGAGTCATTGCCTGCACCCATTCCACTGCGTGGAGAATGAGGGGATGCCAGAACAGAGGCACAGAGGCACATTCTCTTAGGAGAATCTAAGCCTGATGTCATGAGATGCTGAAGTAAGATGACACTTTGTCCATTTGAAATTTGCTGAATCAATTCTAGAACACACCAAAGACTTCCTGTGACTGTCTCTGAAGGTGATATTAGGCAAAAAGGGAATTTGACCTGTATGCATATCCTCAAGCTATGACACAGAAGAGGTGTTACCTCCTAGAGAGCTCAGTGTCTGACTGTTGCCTGAGTCACTTGAGGTATATAGCAATTTCCTCCTAGATAAGATCTTCCATCTTGGAAGGAAACATGATAAAGAACAGGATGTTTTTAAAGGAGATAAACAGCAAGGATGTTCTAAAGGAAGGTAAACAGAATGTTCTAAAGGGAGGTAAAGAAAAGGATGTTCTATAAGGAAGTGAACAACTCAATAGCTTCAGGAAATTCCTGAAATTGACTAGGTTCACTAGCCTTCCTTCCCTAAGCATATATAAGCCCTAAAGACTGCTGATAGACTTCCCCAGTCAAGCCCAACCACCTGGAAAATGCAGAAAGAAGCTGAGTTGCCTAGAAGAAGCAGACCAGTTGAACAGCCTGGAAGAGGATCAGACAACTTGAACTACATGGCAAGGACACTCTCCAATCTATGGATTTGTCTGCAGCTTGTGCAGTGAGCTCCAGGTTTCCTTCTTTGGTGCACTGTCACCCATGCCGGAGTGGGCTTTGGTGATAGAGCTGACTGAGTCATTTCTGCTCCTGTAGACCTTTACCCATACTCCTGTAAGTAACCCCAATAAAACTCATTTGTTCACCAAGTTGGACTTAGTGGTATCTTTACTTAGGTCTGTCATTGGTTCTCTATCTGGGGCAAGTAGATGTTTGTTCATGTCTCCTCAGGACTAGTTTCACACAACTCTTGCCTCTAAACCACCTTCCCACTTCCCTGTATGCTCATCCTTCCTGTGATTACCTCCTAGATAAACTGATCAAACCCAAACCTCATCTTGCAATGCAATTGAAGAAAATTCAGTCAAAGATAAGGTCATGAGCTATGGGGTGAGTTATAAAGGAGAGGGTATTACAGTAACTGGCCATTCATCACACATGGATGTAAATGGGTAGGAGTTACTGGTGATGGTGCTTTCCTGCCCCTTAGAACTGTCTGGTGGAAATCAGAAATGGAGATAATAATGGAAGAGAAAACTGTAGAGGGGAGTTTAAGGAAGAAGGAACCTGATGGCTGAGATGCTCTTGGGAAGGGTGTTGGATAGAGATGACCAACAGAGAAAGAACGTGCCAAGAGAGTTGGGCTGGTGGCTTCACTTGGAACCTCCAAGACTTGGAATAAGATTTTCCAGGGAAAGATTAGGGAACCTGAACCTGGTGCTTTTGGACAGAATATCTGTGAAATCTACAATCTTTCAACAGGATCTTCTTCTTCTCTCTTATTCCTGATTCAGCCCCTATCCCTAAACACTCATTTTCCTGACTCAGTAGAAAGCAATTTCTTACCTGAAATTCTTTCCAGGAATAGAACATCAACTTAAAAAAAAATAATTTGAGAATTTCATACATGCATATAAGGTGTTTTGATCAAATCCATGCCCCCTCCCTCCCCTCCAACTCTTCCCATATCTCCCCATCACTTTTTTCTGCTAACTTCATGTACTCTTTCTTCTTCTTTGATTGATTGATTGATTTTTACAGGGCTTTTGGCTACTCTAACATTACCCACTCTGAAGAGGTAACCCTAAAATCTTTGAAGGATTAGACACAAACGCCCAAATACTTTGGACATTTTTGGCCCTTGGAACAGAGTATGGTGCTAAGAGGCCCAAGGACACTTTGACTTTTAGCCAAGAAAATGGCTACTTTTCTTTGGGGTCATTTTATCCTAACTGCCTAGCCAATTCCTACCTCCTATTCTTATCACACCGTCCTATGAAAAGGTTACTCAAACTGCCAATAGGGAATAGGGATGCAGACCATTCTGACTTCTTCCATGCAGAACAGGGATACAAGGTGAGGCAATTGGGGTACCCCTTCAGTGGGTCTATCTGAAAGACTCCCAAAATGCATAACTCTTATCTCTAAGAGGAAAAGAAAGTCCTTGAATAGTGAACAGGAGCTCTGAAGAAGTAAAGGCAAGAGTAATTAGCATTACAAGTTCTAGACAGGAAACCAGAAAAAAGTCAGAACAGGGCAATTTTCAAATGTTCATATGAGAGTCCATTGGAATTTCTTGACAAGGGCTTCCAAAAGCATCCCTCTATTGGGTTCCTCCTCATTTTTCTTTTGTCTGCCAAGGCTGGACTCAAGAGTGATGGATTCAGGATTTGCTTTCAGGTATTTTGATAGCTGTTGGAGTGGTTAGAATCAGTGTCAGTTCCATCTCAAAGGCTTCTAGATAGGGGGAGAAAACAAATTTATCCATCATTTTAGAACACTAGCGGGTTGTCTCCCTTAGCTACAGGTGGGCACTACAGTATTGGAGTCCAATATTGGAAGTCTTACATCTGAGTAGCATAGAAAGTCAACTTTCAAACCTTTTTTCTGGGAAGTTATCAACTGTGGATGTGTTGTATCCTAGTCTATAAAGGTAGATGTTATCTATAACAATGTCATATTATTTATATTCCAAATGAGGAATTTTTTGAGAAGGGAGAAAAGAATATTAAGCATAAGTGGTATCGGTCTTAGGTAAGCTAAGGTATGTGATTGGGCTACTTACTACATGCATGTGGATGAAAAGTAAGTCACATAAATGCAAAAATGAGAGACAAAATGAAGGAGAAAGTCAAAAAGGAGAAGAGAGAGAGAAAGAGAGAAAGAAAGAGAGGAGAGAGAAAGAAGCATAACAGCTTGCTGTGGGCTGGAGAGTTGGCTCAGCTGTTAACAGCTTGTATTGCCTTCAGAAGATCTGATCAGTTCCCAGTACCCATATCAGGCAGGTCACAACCCCCTGTAATGCCATTTCCAGGGGATCTGACACCTTCTTCTAGACTCTTCAGGCACCTTCATTCACCTGCACATACCCTCACATGCACACACACACACACACACACACACACACACACACACACACACACACATATTCACAAAATTAAAAAAAATAGCAATAACAAAATAAATCTTGTCTTCTGTGACTCATCTGTACCTGACAGAATCTTTTCCTTTTCTCTGCCCGTCCATTTCATGTACATGTGGTTTATGTTTTGTCTTATAACCATTCACCTCTGACCTATGACTCAGTGCCTAGTATACCCTAGACAATAACTGATTTTTAAGTATACAAGAGAACATGTTTTTTTCCAATACTCTTAGCATTTCCCAATTAATATGGTCCATATGGAATTTTTTCCTTCATTCAAAATTCTTTGATGCCCATTGTTCTAATGTTATAATTAAATATTTAATGAAATATTCTTCTCTTTGTCAGTTTAGATATAGAAACTTGACTCTATTAAATGTTTTCCTATGTTGAAATTGTAAGATCCTCTTCATAAGGTTGTTGTGGGGACTAACTGATCATTAAATGCAGAGTCTGACCTGTGGTAAGTGCTCATTTCACATTCATTATCATTGATTTTAATATCCTTTCTAGGGCAGAAAGGAGACTACTATTCTTACGGACAAAAAGGAGAGACTCCATTAAGTTAGTTGAAAACACATTATTCCATATTTTGGTACAACATGAAGTGGATTCACAGTGATCACTGATACCTGATGTCAAAGTGTTTCTTCCTCGAAACACTGATTTCTGTGGTTGAAGCTGTACTTGGGCATTCGGTTTTCCTTACGCCATCACATGAAAGTGATGAAATTACCTTATTAAGTTGAACTGGAAAAGTACCTAAGAATTTAAACTTAAAAACCTCATTCAAACACATCTTCCATGACGTTTTGGAGTAATATGAACTTCCATTGCTGCTGTTGTGGTTTGAGTCTGAAATGCCCTTAGAGACTCAAGTTTTTGACACTTGCTCCCTAGCTGGTGCAGTGCTTTGGGTACTTTCTGGAATCGTTATGAAGTGGGGCCTGACTGGCTAAAGCAGGTCACTGGTGGCATTTCCCAATTAAATGGTCCATATGGAGTTTTTCCTTCACTGAAAATTCTTTGATGCCCGTTGTTCTAAAGTTTCTCTTTCTGCTTCTTGGTTCATCATGATGTGAACAGCCTCTGCCGCATGCCCACGCCACCATGAGCTCAGCTCTTCCATTATGCCTTTCCCCTCCCTGATAGACTAAAAGCCCCTACTCTGATCCAAAATAAATCTTTCCTTCCTTAAATTGTCTCTGTCAGGCATTATGAAGGAAGTGATATAAAGGTAAAGCACTAATACAGAAAATTGATGCAGAAAATGATTTGTTGGGAGTAAGTCTCATCCTATGATTTTTAGGCCTTTGGACTTGGTAATGGGAGGAATTTGGAAGATTTTGGAGCTGCTGGCTAGAGGAGGCCTAGAATGCTTCAAGCAGAGGTCTGGGGGACTCTGACGGGAGGTGGAAAGACCAGAATACTGACAGTAAAAGCTCATGAGGCCTCATATGAGAATATGAACAACATTTGAACTCAGCTTAGAGGCCATTCATGCTACATTCTGGTAAAGAATGTATGTGTATGTTTTGTCTGTGTCCTCAAACACTGAATAGGCAGACTTTAAAAGCACTGGACTAATTAGTTTGGTAGAGAAAATTTCAAGGTAGCAGTCAGATTTTGTCATGGTTAAGAGGATGGCATTTGGAAAGGTTTACAGTGAAAATCAGGAGGAGAAAGAGGAGCAGAAAGATTCTTAAAATGTAGAGTTTGGCCAGAACAGGGACACATTCAAAGTAGTGGATGAGGAGGGAGTAGTTCTTACAAAGACTAGAGCCATAGAAGAGAAGCTAAGCATTCTGCACTGGAACAATATAAAGGACACTTCGAGACAGTTCAGAAGTGAAGGTGTATCCCACTTGGAAAACTCCAGAGCATAAAACTACAGACGCATTTACAGGTCTTTCATTGGAAGGAGAAAGCCTGTGGAGCACCTTGCTGGAAGAAGGTCCTTTAGGGAAGTCCTTTCTCAGGTTCAGACAATGGACACTTGGAGTCCGCTGTAGCCATGGTACAAAGAATCCTAGCTACTGCTGAGCTGGACAGAACTTCGTGTTGCCCGCATGCGGCTCCTTGTCAGGCATTCAGAAAGCAGGAGTGATTTCAAGAAAACTAATGAAGTCAGGGAACATGTGGCAGGGGCAGAGCCTCTCTGGGGAGCCCAGCCATGAGGGGGAACCCAAGCCACAATGGAAAAATCCATGTATTGGGTACTTTTCCTGTCACTTTGATAAAATACCCAACACAAGCAACTGAAGGAAAGAAGTGTTTATTTTGGCCAACAGTTTGGTTCCCTAGTTGCACTGCATCCCAGTCAGGAAGCAGACAGTGATTTGTATGATTGCTCACCTCGTTCTCCTTTGTTCTTATTCAATCAGCCTGGGGCACCAACTCATAGGATGATACCAACATATTCATAGTGCCTTCTTTCCCCAGTTACAACTTTCTCTGGAAATGCCTTCCTAGGCATGCCCAGACATGTCTCCTAGATGATGCTGAAATTTAATCAAGTTAGTAATGGAGCTTACCCTACACATCCTAGGATGTTGGAGGTGCTAGAAGCATGGGATAGATCCCAATGGAAGTTGTAGATACCATGTGGAGCCAGTCCAAATGAGAGTCTGTAAGAGCCACAAAGGGCAAGGCCAAGGGGCTGGGCTGACCAAGCTGTTGGAGCTCAGATGATGTTATTATGTGGCCTGGATTTGGGGCTTGGAGCTACAAGTTTTAACGTCTCCTTTGCTGCCTTTAAGTCATACTTTGGTGCAATCTTTCCTTGACAGCCTCTTGTTCTTACTTTTTGGAATGGGGATTTTACTCTGTGCCATTATTTATTAGAAGTATTTTAATTTCTTTTCTGATTTTGCAGGGGCTCACAGCTAAGAAATTGAGTCGAGTCTCTAAGTAGAGACCCTGACTGACATTTTTAAACTGTGTTAAAGTTGTTTACTTTGAGGACTTTTTTATGATGAGATGGCCATGAGACTTTATGTGGAATGTGACAGTTTGAATCTGATGTCCCCAACAGAGCCATGTTTTCAATACTTGTTCTCTAGCTGGCAGTGCTGTTTTGTGATGATGTGGAACCTTCAGGGGATGTCACTGGGGAAAGACCTTTGGGCTTTACCTTCCATCCCTTGTTCTTGTTACACTATCTCTGCTTCTGCCACCCACCCTGTTACTGTGAAGTTCCGTTCTTGCCATGATGGACTGGAATCCTTTGGAACCATGATAATAAACCAGTATTTCCACTCCTACATGTTTCAGGCACATAATGTCACAGCAGCACAGAAGTAACTAATACAATTGTTGCTAAATGTTATCTGGATTTTGCAACAAAAGATTCAAAAGGAAAATCTGTGCTTCAATAGGTTGTACAGAGAGAATTTTAAAATAATTTTTATTTACAATTTATTTTTTATGTGTGAGTGTTATACATACGTGTATGTAAGTACACTCATATCATGCAGTGCCCACAAAAGACAGAGGAGAGCACTGGATCTCCTGGAACTGGAGTTATAGATGGTTATAGATGCCGTGAACCCCAGGTCTTCTGCAAGAGAAGCCAGTGCTCTTAACTGCTGAGTCACCCCTTCTCAGCCTCAGTGACAGAATGTTTAACAGATCTGGAAATAGAAGCTTAAAAATTCTTAAGCAAATGTGTCAAAAAGGCACCTACTGGCTGGGTGTGGTGGCCCACACCTTTAATGCCAGCACTTGCTGTGTAGAGCAGCCTGACTGACATCTCAAAGAGATCTGCTTGCCTCTTGCCTCCTGAGGAGTGCTACCATTAAGTGATTTACCATTCTCAGCTTGAATTAAACTATTTTTAAATATTTTGTTTAATATTTTTATTTTTTTATGTGTATGAGTATATTGTGTGCATGTGTATAATTGCACCCATGTCCTGCAATGTCTGCAGAGGTCAGAAGAAGGCATTGGATTCTCCCGTAACTGGAGATGTGCTGCTAGCTGCCATGTAGATGCTGGGAATCAAACCTGGGTCCTCTGACAGAGCAGTCAGGGCTCTTAACCCCTGAGCCATCTCCCCAGCCCCTTATTAGACTATTTTTAAATACTGATTCCACCAATTTTTAAAAAATATTTTATTTATTATATTTATTTTATGTGTATTTGTGTATTGCCTACATGTAGATAAGTGCACCTGTGTAGTGCAATGCCTGCAGAGGTCAAAAGAGGCTGTCAGATACCCTGCAACTGGAGTTACGGACAGTTGTTAGCTGCCATGTGGGTGCTGGTATTCGAACCTGGGTCGTCTGCAAGAACAGCTAGTGTTCTTAACTGTTGAGCCATCTCTCCAGCTCCGACAATTTTTTAAGAAGTAAAAATTCTATTTATTTGTAGTGAGACTCTTTGTTCAAACTATGTGCCTACATAATCATAAAGAGAAATTTACTGAAGTTGTGTGCTATGTTGGAGCTTTGGCTTAAATCTTGTTTACTGTGAAGAAGAAGGCTTAGTGTCTGCTCCTATCCCAGCCACCTCTGCCACCGTGCCTCCCACCATGATGAACTCTTGCCCCTTTGGAATCGTAAGCTAAATAAACTCTTCCTTTTATAAGTTCCCTTGGTCATAGTGTTTCTTTCACAACAACAGAAAAGTGGCTAATACAGAAACCAGTGGGAAAATATGCTTGATAACTTGTCATTTGCGTGGGATCTCAATCCTTAACGCAGTGAGTTTCTCTGTGAATAAAATGATGTTAATGTGAAAGTGGGATTTTTCAAAGTCAACTATTGTTGAAGAGCTTTTATATAATTGCTATTGCAGGTGAAGACTGCCCACCTTTTCTGTAGCATTTTAAGTATGTTTTAAATGATTCAATTACCGTTTTAAGCACTTCTACCAGAATACCATTAAAAAATCTGAGTTAACCTGTTGATGGTTAATGTAATTGCTATTTTGTAGAGCAATGATCTTCTAAGTACACTTGTCAGACTCTGACCAATATTATCAACAGACCCGGGTTCTGATTTCCAGGGAGGCATCAAACCTTCAGGACAACCTTTAGAATCAGCTGTCCAGATGCAGCAGGATGCCGTCTCCTAGTTGCATTCTTCAAAGTGGCACCGTGTTTACTTTCTTTGCTTTGTTTTTAAGCACAGAACTGACGTGTCCTCACAGGAAGGCAACACGCCTGCTTCTGGGCTTCTGTGAGACATTTTCTCTTTGCCTGTTAATTGCTCGCTGACCTTGTAAGTAGCTTCCTCTCTTTGATACGGTGCTTTCTCACTTCATGCTTGCAGATGTTTGAAGATGTTCTGGTATTTTCTGCTCTGGGTAAACTGGATGCTTTGTCTAGTTACTTGCGTACTTTGGTTGGCCACTCTGGCTTAATTTGATAGCTTTTTTTTTTTTTTAGAAAAAATATTAAGGTTGGTGATAAGAATCTCTAGGATGCACCGATGTCGACTGAAGACATTTGTCATTAGGTTGCCTGTTCAATGATGTTATTAATTTATTGGCAGAACATTTTAATATGTTTATGCCCCAAACCCTTGACTTTATAAGTAATATTTGTCGAAATTAATGCCATTAGATGTAAGTTTGTTAAAAGAATTGAAAACTTCTAAAAATTCAAAAAATTGATAAAATATTTTAAATGTCCACATTCTTCTCAGTATTTGAAATTATTAAAACTATGATTTGAATGTTAGCCATGTAGGGGAGCTGGGCATGGTGGTGCACAGTTGTAACTCCAGGATACAGGATCATTCAAGTCTAGCTTGGGCTGTACAGCAAGTTCCAAATTAGCCACAGGTACATGGTGAGACTCTGTCTTAAAAGCAAAAACAATACAGAAAGGAAAAAAAAAAACCCAAAAACCGAAACAAAGAAAAAAATACCTTAAATCAAGAAAATTCTCAATAGCCTAAAAAAATAAGATACTTAGGAATAAACCTAACCAAAGACACTAAAGATCTATACAATGGAAATTTCAAAACTCTAAAGAAAGAGATAGAGGAAGACACTAGGATATCCATGTTCATGGATTGATAGAATCAATATTGTGAAAATGACCATCTTACCAAAAGCTCTTTATAGATTCAATGCAACCCCAATCAAAATACCCATGACATTCTTCACAGAGCTTGACAAAATAATCATAAAATTCATATGGAATCATGAAAGAGCTCAGCCAAAACAATCTTGGGCAAAAAGAACAATGCTGTGGGAATCATACCAGATCTCAGATTATATTACAGAGCTAGAGTCATAAAAAAAGCATGATATTGGCACAAAAATAGACACACAGATCAATAGAACACAATAAAAAGCCCAAACATGAGTTCATACAATTTCAGCCACCTAATATTTGACAAAGGTGCTAAGAACACACAATGGAAGAAAGACAGCATCTTCAACAAATGGTGCTGGCAAAACTGGATCTCCACCTACAGAACAATGAAACTTTACCCTTATCTTTCACCCTGCACAAAAGTCAACTCCAAATGGATCAAAGATCTCAATATAAAACCTGAAACTTGGAAATGGCGAGAGGAAAGCATAGGCAGCATCCTCCAAGATATAGGCATAGGAGAGGACTTTCTGAATCAGACACCAGCTGCTCAGGCACTAAGGTCAACAATCAGTAAGTGGTACCTCATTAAATTACAAAGTTTCTGTGAAGCAAAAGAAATAACCAAGGAAGGACAGAGGAAACCCATTGAGAAAATCTTCACCAGCTACACATCTGACAGAGAATTAATATCCAGAATACACGAAGAACTCCAAAAAGAAGATTAATATCCAGAATACACAGAGAACTCAAAACTCAAAAAAGAAATAAGAAAATAAATGACCCAATAAAAAGATGGGCGATAGACCTAAACAGAATTCTCAAACGAAAAAATAAAAATCACTAAGAAACACCTTAAAAAGTGCTCAACATCCTTAGCAATTATAGAAATGCAGTTAAAACCACTTTAAGATTCCTTCCTACCCCAGTCAGCTTGGCAAAGATCAAGAGAATGAATGACTCCAAATGCTGGAGACGATGTGGAGGAAGAATGCTCATTCACTGCTGGTGGGGAGCCCTCAAAAAACTAAAACTGAACTTACCATATGATCCAGTGATACCTCCTTGACATACACCCAAAGGACTCATGATACTGTAGAGATACCTGTACATCCATGTTTGTTGCTGTTCTCTTCACAATAGCTAAGAAATGGAAACAACCTAAATATCCTTCAACTGACGATGAGTTAATGAAAATGTGGTACATCTACTTGACGGAGTTCTACTCAGCAGTAAGAAAAGATGAAAATTATGAAATTTGCAGGTAAATGGATGGAGGTAGAGAGTGTTCTACTAAGTGAAGTAACACAAGCACAGAAAAGCAAGCAATGTATGTTCTCCCTCACTTATGGATTGTGGCACCAATTCTTTATATGTGAGGATACAAATTCTGATGTAACACCAGGAGCCAGGCAAAGGCAAAGGATACATGGAGGTAAAGGACAAGAAACAACCTGAAGGGATAGCAGGGAACAGATGTCACCTGAGGGAGGTGGGAGTAAGAGCAGGAGGAGACGGGGGGGACATGCAAGGGACCATGGTGCGGAGGAGGGAGAGAAGTCAGGAGGAAAGGAAAGACGGGAGGTATTGGGGGGAGGGTGGGGATAATGGGGGCACTGTGACTAGGAAGGGAGGGAGGAGGGAGGCTGGATGGGAGAAAAAAGAGTAGAGATGAGTGACTCTCGGGGGGCAGGAGACCTAGAGGGAAAAGTGATCATGAAATCCTATGAGAAATGCAGGCAGAGTTTCTGAACATTAGTGCATATGTGTACCTGGGAGCAGCTTGGCAGGAAGCGCAGTGCTGGATAGAAGAGACCTCCCTTAGAGTGACAAGCATGCGGTACACTACTCATCAAAGAAGCTTCTTTTTGCAGCATATGGAGGCTACTGCAGAGCTGCGCATCTGGTCAGGCACAGAGAACATGCGCCTGGGAGACGCCCAGTACTAGGTGACACATCTGCAGTTTAATCTCTACAACTAAGGATCATGGGACATAATGGAATAAGGGATGGGGAGGCTAATGTACCCCTCAACTCCCACCAGTGAGGCTTCCTTGTACATCAAAGTGCAATGCCCACAGAAGGTCACAACTAGCCCAGTTTTGGAGAATAAGAGACTGTAGAGTGTAGGACTGGACTCCTATATGGAACCTGCCCACCCATGGCTCAGGGACCATTGCGGAAGAGAAGGTGGAAAGATTGTGAGAGCCAGGGCTGGTTCATGAACACAGGGAGGTAGAAGCCTTGAGGCCACTGGAGGCTTGCTCAT
The DNA here is from genome assembly GCF_000622305.1 of Nannospalax galili. Lineage (NCBI taxonomy): Eukaryota > Metazoa > Chordata > Mammalia > Rodentia > Spalacidae > Nannospalax > Nannospalax galili. The sequence goes on along the minus strand of NW_008359198.1, from coordinate 332,170 downwards.
GTGAGCCTGTGGCAGTGGTGGCATTGAGTACGGGACCCACGTCAGCTCAATTAAACAAGGGCCCAAAGGGGAAGTGAGAAATGGGTGGTGGGCCAGCACTAGATTGAAAACTATTTGAGACTGATTGCTGCTGGGTGAGGGAGAATATGACTTACATACAACCACTGGATGGGCTGACTAGACTCCAGTGGATGCATTTACACTGAGGGACATTTGGATATAAACACCTGAATGAATAGGACTCAGCATATATGGCAGAGTGCATAGGGTTCAGTGGGGAGGTAGGGAAGGTATGGATGGGGGAGGGGATCTGGATTTGAGTGGGAAATGTATGAAATTAAAAAAGCACAATTAAAAAAAGTAAAAAACCCTCAAATAAATGTTAAGATCAAAGAAATTACTGAAGTATAGTAATTTATTGCATTTAATAATTGAAATTGTCAAATGTCATGAATGCTTAGACCCCTCTATGATCAAGGACTTCTCATGAATCATTTTCATTTTCTTAGTTAATAGAAATCTATAATTCTCAGGGCTGGACAGATGGCTTAGTGGTTAAGAACACTGTTGCTCTTGCAGAGGATTCAGATTCAGATCTCTGGCCCACATGGTTGCTCACAATGCCCTGAAGATATAAAATAAAATACGTAAATCTTTAAGAAAGGAAATCCATAATTATCTTTAATTTTATAAACAAATATATATATACATTATTTTTTAGAAACATTTTTATTTTCTGAGGAAAACTATAATTTATTATAATTGTATCAGTTATCAAACTTTGGACAATAAACAATAATTGTGAAATTGATAGAAAAATTGCTTAAAATTGAGGAACAGGTAGGGCCAGATGATTATAATAACAATAATGAAAATAACTATTTATGCTTTCTTTTAACAGAAGAAAACATGTGGAAATAAGACCAAACCATTTCTAAATCAAAGGTCTGTTTTGTAGGTGTATGAGAAATGAAGTTTGCTGATGCTAACTCAAATTCAATGAAAGTCATGATTATTGTAGACAATGCTGATATGATGGGTAGACTACAAGTGAATGTACTTAGAGCCTTCTTTGGAACTGGGTTTCAGTTATAAAGTGGTATAATCTGGCTTAGTCCATTTGCTTTTGCTATAGCAACATGTCTGAGGCTGGTTGAGTTATAAAGAATTGAAGTTTATTTGGGCTCATGGTTATCTAGCTGAGCAGGCCGAGATCATGGAACCAACTTGGTTGACTTCTCTTCAAAGCTATGTGCTGCTTGAACTCAGTGGAAAGTAGACTAACTGTGCGTGGCATGCTTGTTTTATGTCAGTTGGCACACTAATCCAATCTGAGAACTCACTCACTGCCACAGAAAGTATTAATCCCTTTACTTAGGGCTGAGCTTCCCAGGATCAAATGCTTCTTTTTTAAAAAAAATATTTTATTATTTTTATTTTATGTGTATGAGTGTATTGCCTGCATGTAGGTAAGTGCACCCGTGCCATGCATTGCCTGCGGAGGTCAGAAGAAGCTGTTGGATCCCCTGGGATGGAGTTACAAACAGGTGTTAGCTGCCATGTGGGTGATGGGATTTGAACCCGGGTCTTCTGTAAGAAGAACCAGTGTTCTTAACCACTGAGCCATCTCTCCAGTCCCTGATCAAATGCTTCTTAAAGACCCCACCATGTACCAGGAATGGTACATCAATGAGCTAAGATTTCAACACACAGACTTTGTGGGGTCACATTCAAGCTGTCTTGCATCCTAAAATAATAATTGCTAAAGTCAAGGAACAAATAAGAGTGGCATTCACATCTATGACCATGCAACTGCAGGTGCTGCAGATAGGTGAATGATTATTTTAAAAATTTCATTGTTTTTCTGTATCAATGTACTCGGAGCTGAGTCTTTGGACAGGTCTTCACTGGGACATCCTCACTGTCACTCACACCTGCCGTTCATTTCTCTGCAATAAATGGTAAGGATACAGCTGTTGGCTTGTACCGAACTGCTTGCCCAGTATCATGAGAAACTGGGGAGCTGTTTGTCACAGTGACTGCATCATGCATATTCCAGCAGCAGTCCACAAGGAATGTAGTCCACTGAAGCTCTCCAGCATTTAGTGTGGTCACTGTTTTAATGTTTACTATCTCATGACAGCTCACTGTGGCTCTAGTTTACATCTCCTCAGTGGCTAATGATGTTGAAAGTCTTTCACAGTAGTCTTTGCAGATGGCATATGTATTGGTTATTTTTTATAACTGTGACAAAAATATTGATAAATAGAACTTAGAGAAGGAAGTTTGACTTTTATTGTTGCAGAGGGTTCAGTTCCTGGTTGTTTGGTCCCAAGTGCTTGGACAGCGCGTCGTCAGTGGGAGCTAATACAGAGAGGGCAGGAAACCGCAAAGAGGGCAGGAAACAGAGAAAAAAAAAAAAAAAACAGAGAAGGGCTAGGGACAAGCTATCCCCAAGGACACCCTTCCCCCAGTGACTGCTTCCTAGATCTCACCCCCTAAAGTTTCCAGCACCTCCCAAAATAGTGCCATCAGCTCCCCAGCTAAGACGCTAAGACATGAGCCTGTGGGGGCACTTCCTGTCCAAAATGTGATAGTATAATCTTAGAACTGGAAAGGACCGGATGAAGTTCCATTTCAAATTATTTATCCACAAATTAATTTATAACTAATGAGAGAGACAGAGAGAGAGAGAGAGAGAGAGAGAGAGAGAGAGAGAGAGAGAGAGAGAGAGAAACACGGGGGATGAATTCCATCTTGAACTCAGGGCTCCTGATTGTGTGCAAGTACCTGTGCAAGCCAGAGGGCAAAAGATCCCCTGGAGCTGTGGTTACAAGCCATTTTGAGCTGTCCGATATGGGTCCTGGGAACTGCTCTTAACTACTGAGCCATCTCTGCAGCCTATTGGGGATTGTTTTAATGAATATTGAAAGGCAAATAACTACACCGTATGATTCTAACAGAATACACTGAGGAGCACATAAAGTACCTCTCTGACTTTCTTGCCAAAAATTCAGTCAGATACTCAGCAATCAAATGCAAATCAATTAAGTTGTTTCCATAATAATAGGTCTGTGCTCTTCAAAAAGTATCAAAGTTGTGATGATCAAAGAAAAACGGAAACACTTCAATATGAAAGAAAAGAAAATTTGTTCAGAATAAAGGCTGAAAGATGACAAGCAGGTACCATGTGTAACTGAAGCAGGCGGGCTTTCAGAGATGCTAGTGTGCTGTTGACTCAAAGAAACACGCTGTGGAGGTTAAATTAACTAAATCTTATTTACTGGTTTTCATTATCGCATTATGTTGTCATCTTTGTTTGGGTTCTGTGTTGATACAGAGGCATTGTGTGTGAGTACGCATGTGTGTATGAGTATGCATGTGTGTGAGTATGCATGTGTGAGTATGCACGTGTGTGAGTATGCGTGTGTGTGTATGTATGTGTGTGTGTGTGAATATGCATGTATGTGTGAGTATGCACGTGTGTGAGTATGCGTGTGTGTGAGTATGCATGTGTGAGTATGCATGTGTGTATGTGAATATGCATGTATGAGTATGCATGTGTGTGAGTATGCATGTGTGTGAGTATGCATGTGTGTGTGTATGTGTGTGTGTGAATATGCAAGTATGTGTGAGTATGCACGTGTGTGAGTATGCACGTGTGTGAGTATGCATGTGTGTGAGTATGCGTGTGTGAGTATGCATGTGTGTTAGTATGCGTGTGTGTGAATATGCATGTATGTGTGAGTATGCATGTCTGTGAGTATGCACGTGTGCAAGTATGCATGTGTGAGTATGCGTGTGTGTGAGTGTGCATATTTTTATTTATAGAAATTGGAAATGATGAGGTGAGTGAAACGACATGTAAATAACTCTTACATCTGTGTAGAACACATTTCCTGGAACTGGAGTTACAGATAGTTGTTAGCTCCCATGTGAGCTCTGGCTGGGAACCAAACCCAGATCCTCTGCAAGAGCAGCCAGCACTCTTAATTGCTGAGCCATCTCTCTGGGCCCTAAAGACATTTGTCTACTGTTCTTGTACATTTTCTCTAAATTTGACTATATCTCAAACTAAAAAGCCCTCACTTAAAAAAATGTAGAACAGAAACTATTCAATCCACTCCGTGGGTCTTATGATATAAGTCAGGTACTAATGGCAAGGGACTGATGGACGTCTTTCACCCTCTGGTCTGTAGATGAAGAAACAGGAGCTCACATGTAATAAGGTACGCTCCAGTACTGCTCTGGAAGGTGGTGGAGGTACTGGCAGGAAAGATGCTTGCAGATGGAAGCCCCTAGGCTCTGCCTGAACACCTGCCAGGCTCACATGTTGGGTGAGGACAATGGGAGTCATTGGCTCTAATGGGGCAGGGGCACTTTGTGAGGATGAGAAGAGAGAGATAATGCAAACTAGAAAACCGATAAACACTCTAGTGCAGGGAAGAATTTAAAGCTATCTTGACACCTGTTTTTGACAGCTAAGAGATATTTTGTGCTCTTTAATGTTGCTAAGAAATCTACTCTCTCCATTTAAAAATACAGGTCAGCAGGATGGTTGTCACCTCTGAAACCTCCTGCTGCCCATCCTTGGGCTGTGTGTGAACAGATGGAATAAAAGAAACACAGAAGTGTACGTAAGGCAGAGAGCGTCAGAAAATGTCTATCTAATTCAGAAGGAAAGGATTTCAAATTTAGGAGGAGATTTGACCAGTAAAACGTGCAGTTGTGACATGGAATGAGATGCTAAATCCAATGTGATGGAGTAGATACAAGGTCAGGTAAAAAAGCATTTGTACCTTTAGGACACACCGAGCAGCTGAGCCTCTCAAAAAAGGAGGCCACACCAGGAGTTCCCTGGAGGATGCACATGACCATAGACCATGGTCTGGGAAACATCCAGAAAGTGGCTTTGCAGAGCACTACCTCGCAAGACCTTGAGCTGCTGGTCTACAGGCAGGGAGGACCCTGTGCTAAACATTGCAGCTAGCACAGTCAGCTTGGCATGTTGGCACAGAAGGCTTACAGGCATATATTGCGGTAAGATAGGGTCTTATTTCTAGATTTAAATTCATGCTCTTTCTAGCTCAAGATGAGGCTAAATTCGGGAGAGATGTTCTCTACAGGCACCCATACTAGGCGAAAGTCAGTAAGTTGTGTCCTTAGGGAGAGGCACAATTGTGTTCCCAGCACTGGAATACAGGGTCTCATAGACACTGGTGCCCTAGAATCTTTGGATGCTGAGACATTCTAATTCTAAAAATTGTTAGGAGTAAAAAATGATCCACTTGTAACTATTTGACAAATATTCTTCCTTACTTGTGCTGGACACAACATCTTATCACAGGGAGCTTGTACTGCTCTAGTGCCTAAGTAACCAGGTGGCATACTCTAAAGCAGAAAACTAAGGGTGCCGGGAGGTGGAATAACAGACATTCAGTTCTGACCTCGAGATCAGGGAGATTCTGACCTCGAGATCAGGGAGGTATCTGGAAGAAGTGGAGTACAAAGCTGGGTTAGGACTACAAGGAGAGAGGGAAGAAGGAGGGAGAGAGGGAGGGAGAGAGGGAGGGGAGAGAGAGAGTTTTTTAAACACCGATAACAGCTAGCAAACCAAGTACAGTCAAGGTTGAGACCCTTCACACAGGCATCATTAGCCCCTCTTTATCCTTGATGCTGGTTAAGACAGGAAGAGAAGCCAGCTGTGGAAGAGAGGCATGGGAATAGTGGGCAGATGTGACTGTAGCTGCCCAGATTTCTAAAATAGGTTATGTAAGTAACAGCGGCCAAGAAGTTTCTAGGACACGGAGGGAAACATCATTTGGAGTCTATTGTGGTATGGATTTGAAATATCTCCTTGAAACTCACATGCTGAGGGTTTAGTCCCAACATATCAGGACTAGGAGGTGGGGCTTTGGAGCGTGATTGGACTGTAAAGGAGCTGATCTTATTAGTGAATTAATCAGTAATTTAGTGGGCTATTGGAAAGTGATGGAAACTTAGGAAGTAGGATTTAGATGAAGCGTGTCCTTAGATGTTTGTCCTTAGAAGCATACTCTTGGGGTCTAGATCTTGTCCCCAGCTCTCTCTCTCTCTCTCTCTCTCTCTCTCTCTCTCTCTCTCTCTCTCTTCCTCTCACTCTCCCCTTCCTTACCCCTCCCTCCCTCTCTCTCTTCCTCTCTCTCCCTCCCCCCCCTCTTTTTCTCTCTTCTTCTCTGTCTCTGCTCTATGGCTGCCACAAGGGAGCAGTTTCCTCTACCACAGGCTCCTACCACCACTCTGTTCCACCAAGCCTAAGGCCCAGAGCAATGGAGGAAGCTGACCATGGAAAGAAGCCTCTGGAATACTGAATTAAAATATAGCTTTCCTCCTGGAAGTTGATTTTCTCTAGCATTTTGTCACAGAACCAGAAGCTGACTACTACATAATCCTTTTGGATTTTTAAAGGTTTGTATCTGACCATGAAAGAGGATTTGGACCTGAAATAGCCCCTCAAAACTCACATGCTGAGGGTTTAGTCCCAATACATCAGCGTTAGGAGGTGGGGCTTTAGAGCATGACTGGATTGATGTCAGTGCTGGAGAAGCCAGTGGGGACTTTCTTGGAGCTGCTGCTGGAGGAGGGGAGTAGATGGCGGGCCTTGTGGAGAACTCCCTGTCTCACTGTCCCCTCTAGAAATCAGCATGGCAAAGCTGTGATTCTGCAAAATTTATGCCTTGGTAACAATTGTGCTTGTTATACATGATCTGAAGCAAAACTTGCTGATGTAATAGTTGCTGAATAAAGTTCGTTGGTGTGATGTCTGGTTCATGGTTTCAGCATAACATAAATTATAACAGGAGATGGAGACAGTGGGTTTCTGAAGACACTGCTTTTCTGCAGAGGTGCAAAGTCCTCACCTCTTTCCAACTGTTGATAAATTTGCTAAACCAGCTATATAATGTATGTCAGCATCACTTCTGCCTCAGGGGAAAACTGGATCATTCTGATGTGAAAGGTAGGCGAGTCAGATGTTGGCCTAGGGATGCACATTCACATCCCTGGAAGGTTCCGAGCTTGTTAAAACTGCTCTTCCGTTGCCTTGCTGACAGTAGGGTGTGCTTTGGTTACTGATGGTTACTCCTCTCTGTAGGAAGAAATCTGCTTGTGTAATCCAAAGAAAACTGCGTATAATGGACAATCTCTAGAAAGAGCCCTAACAATGTGCTGTGTGCTCGTTTGTAGCATCATATTAAGTATTCAAGTTGAAAAGTTCTCTTTAGCTCCTGGCCAAAGCTCACTATTGAGTCAGTGAACTAAATGCAGTCAGGAGGCCCATTTGCGCAGAGGAGGCGACTGCACGGGGTCTCTGCACTTACCTGCGTCCATCTTCAGGAAGCCATCGTTGACTTCCGGATGACAGGTGAACACTGTGGTAAGCCACACTTTGTTTTCTGACTGCCTTATTTGTTCTCCAAATGCAAGTTGCAAAGGCGGGTGGTAGGTCCCGCAGCCTCTCCTCCCCCTTCCATGGCCTCTCCGTTACATCTCCTTTTCTCTTTCATCTGGGGTCTCCACCCAAAAAGCCAAGGGAAGTGAGGTAACAGTAACTTGCTGCACTTCACCTGGCCCACCCAGACAAAATCTATTTCTAGACAAGTGCGGAAAACCCAAACCCTGTGGAACGCAACGGGCCCTTTAATCTAACATCCTCTGTGCACTGTGGAGCCTAATGTTTAATTTGGAAAACAACCTGAAAATAGTATGAGAGGCAGTGTGGACTTCGCATAGCTATATATATGTCTATGATAGTCGTTTTGAAAAACACTACACTGCAGAGCTGGCTCTTCACTTGAAGCTGCCCGAATTTTATGGACTCCTCAGAGATAAGGCGTGTAATTTTGAGTTGAGTGATGGTTGTATTTCCCACAGCAGTCTTGGTATTAAGGAGGTAGATGTCAAACCCATCATTTCTAAAGACTGAATTCTGATACTTAGAGAGTTTCAACAGAAAGCTGAAATAACAACGGTGGCAAAGATGCCCTTTATGTCCAATACCCCTGCCTTGATCCGCTTTTGAGAACCTAAAATCTTCTTTTCTCATTCTTTTTAACATCTTTCTACCAGTTCTTTCTCTCTTCTTTGCCATAGTCATCCATTTTTAAATTTCCCCTTAAAAACCCTTTTTGTGTTTCCTGTTTTTGCAGAACTTAAATGCCACTAAACATTCCTTTTTATAGCAAGGCATTGGTTAGGCTTATTCTAACCCAGCTGCCCAGATGGACTCTTCACTATCACACTCGTTGGAGGCTGAATTCCATTGCTAAATCTCTAACTTTCTCAGCTAGAGAAGACTAAGAAAATTCTCAGTCATTTCCAGCTTCCTGGTGGTTATGCTTTGAATGCGAAATGTTCCTCACAGGCTCACGAGCTGAAGGTCTCCAGCTGGTGGTGCAGTTGAGGAGTCTGGAGATGGGACCTAGCTAAAGGAAGAAGGTGCAGGGGGCGGGTCTTTGAAGGTAATACTTTATTCCCTGTCTTAGTTATAATTTCCTGTCTACCATGAGGTGAAGAGATCTCTTTTGCCACGTGTTCTTGCCACCATGTTCTACCCACGATCAGAGGGCCTTGAAGTAAGCCCTCTAAATATGTGAATAAAATATATATTTCTTCCTTTAAATTGTTTATGTCAGACATTTTGTCACAGCCTCTGAAGAAGCTAGTATAGTGATATTTTAGCACGTTCATGGTACCTTTTAAAACGATGTTACTCACGAGTGCTAGGGAGTCAGGTCTGATCAAGAAGGCAGGGCAGAGACCCCACAGAGCTCATATGATGAAGGAATTCGGGGAAGATTTAAAACTTACCATTCATACATAGAAAAAAGGATTCAAGGGCTCTGTAGATAGAAGTTAATTGGGGATGGTCTGTGAGCTTACGTGAGAAAACATCACTTCTTATTATCCCATAATCTTTAGTTAAAAATGTAGCTTTTCTGTCACTTAAAAATATGGTCAGTAACCCACCAGCATAGCAGCACCATGTCACATATTATGATGAGGTTGTTGTTTTTGAGACATCTAGACTTAAATGATGCTTTATGCTCACTACTGTTTGAAAATTAGGCGAATGTTAGGACCACCACTAGATCTTTCCACTTAAAACACCAATAAAGGGGTAAATGTATTACAACAACACAATTAAAATATTATTATACCAGCATAGATATGGGAAAGCAGGTAAGGTCTGAACGCTCCCTAAGGAACTTTTGGTAATTGACGGCTGCTAAGAAGGAGAAAGGGTGTTGTCCAGAGATGGGACTCTTGGAGGGCTGGGTGCTGGACCCACACTACAGGCCATATGTAAGAGAATACATTAAATTGGGTGGGGGTAGGGGAGGGAGATGTGGGTGGGCGTTGGTTCTAAGCACCATCAAACTATATTATATGAAAATAGCAAAAAATCAATAAAATATTATAGCTATTTCACTATAACTGGTTTCCTTAGCAATCCTTCATATTTTGTTTAAAATTATTATTCTAATAAGCAATTGTGAAAGGAACCCATGGATCAGAGACTGAATGATTCTTCCGGTAAGATATCTGTGGTCCTCTACCTTGGAGACAGGGAGGGTATGGAAGAAGAGTAGAGAAGCGATGATGGAGTGTGTTTTGGGCCTCATGGAGCTTCCGCTTGCTTCCTTTGATCCTTGTCCAGAGCTAAAAACCTAAATGGCCCTTGTAGAATATACACACATGAAAGGAAAGCTGAGACAGGGCCAGTGAGAGAAGAAACAAAACAACTCCAAGTTTTACAGCAAAACAACATTTCTTATGATTTCTCTTCTGTACACATTTTTCTTAGTGCTAACCCTCAAGCTCGTTTTCTTTTTGTTAGCAAAAATGATCATCCATAGTAACCCGGTTTTATATACATGCCAGAAGAAATTCATCCCTTCAAGGTGCTCGTGCGTATCGTTCACATGTACCTGAGGGGAGCTGCCGTGCCATCGATTGAGCTGCTTTTCCAAATACTCAGAGTTCTCCTACGCTATCACTAATATCTGCAACTATAATTAAGAACGCTGATTTATTTGCTGGGCCAAAGTCAGCACGGGCTGTGGATGTAACTGGAGCCATTGCACAAGCTGTTTCCAGCCGTTCACCCTGCAGCCTGGGAGGTAAGCACTGCAGTGATGTGAGTGTAGCTGGGCACATTGCTTTCCCGGAGCGCCTGTTCAAGTATTCTCATTGGAGTGTAATTAAAAGGAGGAAGACTTGCCTTACAAAGCTGTGTTTTGTTCTGATAACATCTTCTGATTCTTCAAGGTGGCAGGAAAGAGAGAGGAAAGGAGTCAAGCGGCAAGCAAATGTGAGCAGCGAAGTTTAGGGGGATGGGTGCAGACCTGGTAATGAAGGGAGCTTGATTCAAGTCCTGGAACTAGTTGTGTGACCAAGGCAAGTAATTCAGTTTCTCTGAACTTCCAGTTCTGCATATGTAAAACTGTCAAAATAACAGTAAGTACTTTCAGTTATAAGAAATTGATCAACATACAATTTGTAAGATCTTTGGAACAGTGAATATCATTATTTCATGATAAAAGCTCACCAGAGGACAGCTTCTGATACTGAGACTAAATGTTTGACTCACCTGCTGGCTTGGTTTTTCAGTCTACCAGTTATTGAGGCAATGTCTTTATGCTAGGTTACTATCAACCTGGCTCCCTCCTTTCCTCTTAATAATCTTGGCTCATGGGCTGGGGACTGGGATGATAGCTCAGGTGATAAAAGTGCTTGGCCCTGAAAGTATGAGGACCTGAGGTTGGTCTTTAGATCCCACATAAAACATTCGGGTATTGGGGGCTGGAGAGATGGCTCAGAGTTAAGAGCACTGGCTGCTCTTGCAGAAGACATGGGTTTGAATCACAGCACCCACATGGCAGCTAACAACTGTCAGTAACTCCAGTTCCACGGTATCTGACGCCCTTCTGCTCTGTCCTCTGTGGGTACTGCATGACATAGGAGCACTTACATACATGCAGGCATAACACTCATACACATAAAAATAAATAAATAAAAAAATTAGGGGTGCTGTGACATGAGCTTATAATCTCAGTTTTTGGGAAGCAGAGACAGGAGGTATCTTGAGGCTCTCTGGCCAACCAGTCTTGCCAAATCAGCAAGCTCCATGATTAGTGCACAACCCTGCCTCAAAAACTGAACACAAATTTACAATGCGACCTCCACACCTAAGGCTCAGGGGACATAGAACAGGGGTAAAGAGGACACTAATGAATCTCTCAATTGAAGCTCCCTCATGCAACAGAGGGTCAGGAACACAAAAGGTCACAAACGGCTATGTGTGTCCTTAGACAGGACTCCTTTATTAAACTCCACCCACCCAGGGCTCAGGGACCATTGCAGAAGAGGGGGCAGAAAGATTGTAAGAGCAGGGGGAGGTGCATGACCATATGGAAATAGAGCCCTACAAACTCCAGGGAACTTGGTCATTGAACCTACAGCTGTGGTGTCAGCATGCACAAGACTGATGCATACTCAAAACTCAGACTCCAGCTCAGAACTGTGGAAATGGGCAATAAGCCCCACATCTTTGTCAAAGAGTTATTGGCAGCTGATTGCTGCTGGGTGAGGAAGAGCTAATCTTCCTAAAGGGAAGGACTTTAGACAGGCTGACTAGACCCAAGTGGATAAACTTGGACTGAGAAACATCTGGGAACACTAACTTGATACAATAGACTTCAACGTGAATGACAGAATGTATGAAATCTAGTTGTGGGGGGTTATGGGAGGGTGCCAGTGGGAAAGGATGTATATAGATGATTAAGGCGGATTAAGACGTTCTGTATGAAATAGAAAAAAAATTCAAAAAAATTTTACAGAAAAACAAAACGAAACTGAAGTGGAGAGTCCTTGAAGAAGACACCCAGTGTTCATTTCTGGCCTCCACATGCACCTCCATACGTGAGCACATACATACACAGACACACAGAAAAAAAAGAAAGAATCTTGGTTCCTTTATTCAGTAACTGGCTTGTGTCCATTTTTCAATAAAAATCAACCTAAATAGTAGCTACAATCTACCTCTCAGGCCAGCTCAGACAGTGTACATGTGAAGTCATAGTATTTCTCAAAGTCAGGATAGTGACTTCACAACCCACATAATAAGGGTGCAAGTACCGAGGTAAATATATACAGAGATGTATATCTACACCAGGGCTTTGGGGTATGTAGTTAATGTTTTAAATGGCATAATCATTTAGCTGATAAATGAGATAAATTGTGTGAAAATCTTTGTAAACAGCAAAACAATATTAAAAGCCAAGCTTGCTTAGTATTACTGTTGTTCCAGATAAAATTAGTTTGGTAGCTGGAAAGTTGCCTTCTAGAATCCAATAACCCATGACCAAGGAGGACGTTCTTTGGGGAGTCGAGGTCTCTAAGCTATTGTTCGTCCTGGATGATGTGACAAACACCCAGCCTTTTGGGATCTTTTGGAAGATACACCTACCCTAATTTGACCCCCGGCTCTGCCTTCTCAGTCATGTAACTCGGGAAATGGTGCATAAAATCGTGGATGGGACCTGTGGGAGCTGGAAGGACCTGTGGGAGCTGGAAGGACCTGTGGAAGCTGGAAGCTTGGGCAGCTCTTCAGATGCTCTTTTTCCCAATACACTGAATCTCATCAATAATGGGTACCATTCTGAGATGTACTTACTTTTCAGTAAGGATTTCTTCTTTTTGGATGCATACCAGCTTGAAAATGACACTCAACTTATCTCTATCTGTGTATTTAACCAATAAATATATTTTATACAAATTATTGTTTTTCAGCTAAGATTGGGCTATTCTTTATTTGTTAAAGTAATTCAGTAATAATAAAATACAGTGTATCAACTCTTGGACTAAGGCATCTATATTGTTTTATTGTAGTGCTAGAAACTTTGTAAAGAGTTTCAGTTTTCTGTATATGTATTGCTTGCAAAGCTGGCAGGGCTAGCTACTAGTGGGATTGTATGGCAGGGGGTTAAGATAGGGTTATGTTCTTGGGCAGATGATCAGTTACTGCCTAAGGGGTTGCTACTATTTCACCCAGCCAGTGAGAAGAAACCAACTGGTTGTGTAAGGTATGATCTTCATCACCTTGATACCTGTACTGGGGTTCAAAATGTAAGGGACACCTGTACACCCCTGATGGCAGGATCATTCCTACCACTGACATCATTAGGACAGTTAGGAATAGTGACTGACCAGTTTGCATTGACCATTCCCAATTCCAAGACTCTTGTGTCTGCTTTCAAGTTCAGAGTGATCCCTTATTGGTAGAATCACCCTTGGAAAATCATAAAAGTTTAGCGGTGTATCCCTTTATAGCCAGTGTACAGTTTGGGTTGGAAAAGCATGCTTGGATCTCTCTCCCTCTCTCTCTCTCTCTCTCTCTCCCTCTCTCTAAACAGCTCAGAAATGCTGAATTATAACTTGCTGTATCAAATCCAAGATTCGGCTATACATTTTGGTTAGTTTATACAGAACTGGCAGAGGTTGGTTTGTAGCTTTTTTTAGTGTGTGGGTTTGATCATTTCCCTCTGGTTGGTGTGGAGAGAACTGTTCTGACCAAACAACCACAACTTAAATAGGCCAAGAGACTGGGGAAATACTAGGACATGTGAAAGGAGGAGGACCTTTAGGGCAGTGGAACTCCGCACAGAGCTTGAAACGCAGGCTCCACCTGTGGGAGAAGGCCTTGCAGGGATGAATGGCACTGCTCACGTGAAGCTGCACGGCAGAGGCGATCCCACAGGCAGCAAAACCTCCAGGACCGTGTAGTTCTCCGTCAGGCTCTTCTGTTAACCTCCTCTCTGTTCCCTTTTGTAACTGTGTCTTAATTTTCCCCTGGAGACCCCAAGCTTTCTTTCTTTCAGTCCCTGAGTAGGCTGACTCATTCTCTCTTACCTTCTCTAGCTCCAGCTATGGTCAAGAGATCCATGCTTGTGTCCCCAGAAGGCTAAATTGCTTTGGAATTTGACCCTGATATACCACCTAATCAGGAAGCGTTAGTCTTTGGCATCTTACTACAGATATTAGGAAGAGTTGCTTTCCTTTTAAATGAGACATTTACTGGCAGAGTGGAGTGAGCACTTCTCAAGATGTCTTTGTGATTACATGGATACACCAACCCAGTGGAGATGCGATGAAGGCTGTGTTCTCCATCTTATCAGCTGACTCATTAAATGAGGATCTAAGTCAGCTTCGCCTAAAGCCACAGGTACGGGTAATTGGTTTGTTCTTTGCATGCGCTGGTGGGAGGTAGGCTTCTATTACTTACAATGGAATGGTCTCTGAATAATGTGCGATCTTTCACAGGGCCTGTGTGTCATAGGCTATTGCCACAGTAATCCTGAACACCAAAGTACTAAGAATTCAATGATCATTTTCTTCTTTCTTAGGTGTTTTTGAGTTAGCAGGGATTCAGGGTTAGTCTAGACTGAGCTTATCTGATCTTGGCCAGCCTTCAGGATGGGTCATACCTTCTCCATGTGTCTCTTATTTTCTTTGGATAACTGGCTGTTCACAGCAAGCGATTCCTCTTCTAGTGACTGGCAGGAACACCAGACAGTAATCTCAACCACCAAGCACAGTTCAAGCTCTTACTTGTGTCCCACTCATTAACACTTCATTGGTTAAAATAAGTAGCCTTGTCTAATCCAACACCAAGGAGCTGATATGGGGGGAAGGAAGTATTTGGTGAGCAATAATTTATTCTGCTATCACCTAAACTTAAACCAAGAAAATAAAGATAACTTGTTACTAAATCAAATAATTCTACATGTACAGAGATATAAATGTAGCGATACACAATGCAAAGCACTCTGAACAAGTTAATATAATAAAAAGAAACCTTTTGTAGCACCACTGGAACTTGTATATTCCTAATAAATGGAGCTTTTAGCTGATTTCCTATAGTAATTATTAGGTTTGAAATAAATAGGGCATTACATAGGCTCACTTTTCTGATTCATGGATTATTTCGATGACACCTGAAACACATATGATCTATATGCGTATGTAAGGCTATCAATTGATGTAGCCACTTCATAAGTTGCTTAATTTTATTTTGACATTCTTATGTAACAGTGAGTATTATGAATTCCACAGGGAGGAGAAAAATTAAAAAGAATTAAAATGGAAGAGATGGGGTTGGAGGGTTGCGCATCAGCTGAGTCCCACTGCTCTTCCGGAGGATTTGAGTTCAATCTCCATCACCCCATGAGGTGGCGTACAACCACCTGCACCTGTAGTCCCAGCACAACAGTAGAACAATCGCCTTGATGCTCATCATGAGTTGTTAGTATACACCCACCAAAAGATCTTTGCATCTCATGTGGCTGAGGTTGCTTTAAAATTCAATTAAAAAATAATCCAGACCAGCTTTGAGTCCTGGCAGTTCTACCACTAAAGTTGAATTCGGTAATTACTGAAATCACCTGTGACCAGTCGCTTCTGGGATTGTTTGGATTTAGGAACTTTTCCTAATCACTTGAAGAAAGGTATTTTAAAGGTGACATTGCCTCCTTAAGTATTTTTGAGTTAGCAGGGATTAAGGGTTTTACACCGGCTCCAACAGTTACTATCAAGGCCACATAACTAAAACTGAGCACTGAAACTTTTTCCTGAGAGAGCAGAAACTTTCAAATTCCCCTTGAATCCATGTGTGTGGATGCAAGTTTTCATAATTAAGATCTTTGGGTGGAAAACATTACTTCTTTTTCACCTTTACTTTGGCATAACACTGCCTAGCGAGCTGAGTATGAAGGAGCTGAAGGTGGCTCCGTGATCCACCCCACCCAAGAAAATGAATGCGGTGCAAAGTGTCTTCACAGACTGTCATGTCTCTGTTGTATTCTGTAATGCTTTATGAGTGGTAACGTGGGTGACGGCTCTAATCATGCCTATAATAGATTCTAGGGGCTGGAGAGATGGCTCAGCAGTTAAGAGCACTGACTGCTCTTGCAGAGGACCTGGGATCGATTCCCAGCACCCATGTGGTGGCCACAAAACTGTCCTTAACTCCAGTTCCAGGGGAATCCAAAACCCTCTTCTGACCTCTGCGACATTGCACGACATGGGTGTGCTCACATACACGCAGGCAATACATTCATACACATAAAATAAAAGTAAAAAAATAATGATTCTGTTTATAGGGCATTTTCAAACAAGGTAAGTGCAACTTGAAAATAATTGCATGAGAGAGCTTATTCCCGACACGTGGAGCACAATTCTTGACTATAATTTTGACATGGAGACAGTTACCTTCAGTGCATCTCCCACTTTTTCTGGGCTGTGAAGGGGAAGGAAAACTTGATATATTTTGGTAAATCTGCTTCCCCTCTTCTATTTTTAGGATGAGAGAGTTACTTCACCACAGGGCGAAGATACTGAGCAAATACCAGGGTTGGGAACAATAAAAAAAGCCCTGAAAAGTGAGTCACTCTCCTGCCTTTGGCAAAATGCTGAGTGAATAGACAGCAGCCCTGAGTGGCAGCGAGCAAGTGACCTGTCAGAACACGAAGTGAAAGGAATTCTGAAGTCTGGCCCTGCCTGGAGGATGCCCTGCCTCCCGCTTCTGAAGGTTTCATTCCAAGGACCAGAAGGATAGCACTGTGCTACTACCAAGAGATCAGCTCAAAATGAGAAGACAGGGCTTCAGCCCCTCGGTTGATTGGAGTGCCAGGGCAGAGAGATGCAAGCCAGCCATATTACTATTTCTGGGACTTTACAACTCATTTAACAATTCTTTCAGTTTTTTTCTTTTTTAATTTGAAGAATGTATTTGACTGGGTCAAGTAAATTGCTTTCATGTTGCAAACTCTGGACCCCTTATTGCCTGTAGGTCTCCATGTCTCTGTGACATGGCGTCTGGGGCAGGAATGCACAGAGACCACCCAGGAAGGATCCTGCTCCTTCCATTGCCCTGCACTTATAATTTTCTCTCTTCTAGGTTTGGATATACAGCTCCGAACTCCTACACTCACCTTTGCTGGAAGCCATCTCTGTGATGCTGAAGTTGTCCCCTAACTCAGCCATCTTTGGTGATCCTGAGTGACAGAACCAAGTTCAGCATGTATTCATTCTAAGAAGATGTAAAGTCCAGGATTGTAAATACCCCATTAGGCCTTAAAGATCTGAGGAACAGAAAGATATGATCCATGCCCTCGAGGATTTTATGGTTGAATGAAGAAAAGGCAGGCAAACCTATCATTATGCTGCAGCAGGTGATTGATTAAATGGAGGTCTATTGCCAAGAAAAAAGGGAATGTGGAGGGTGGATTGCTTAAGCACTTAAACCTAACTGAGGGAGTAAGTGAGGCTTCAAAGAGGAGGCCTCCTTGAGCTGGGGCTTGACAGGTTAAGGGAGATGTATAGGCAAGCGTGTGTTATTTAAAAATCAAATTCAGTCAGGCATGGCAATTCCTGCCTGTAGTTCCAGCACTTGGGAGGCTGAGGCAGGAGGACTATTGGTTGTTTGAGGCCAACCAGGGTTAGGGTTAGGGTTATGAATTTGGGACTCTGTCTCAACAACAACAAAACCCCAGAAAATATAAATATAATTTGGCTTACAAATTTGAACAATATAAAAAAAGTGAACAAATATATGCACACACATAAACACCTACACACATACACATATACACAGAAACACATACACACACATACAAGCACATATACACATACATACACACATAAACTCATACACTCACAAAGAAGCACACATACATTCATATACACACATGCATACGCACATACATTCATACATTTCCATATACATATATACTCATACACACAGCACACACAAATAAGCATACATGTGCCAGTGCTCTGCTTGAGATTCAGAGTTTTCCTCTATGTAAAACGAACTCCATCTGCTTAGGGAAGCTGCAGTCTGTAGTGAACGGCCGTCTGCCTGCCTGCCGCAACCATCTGCTCCCTCTGTTCTCCAGTAGCTCCTTAGCCTCTTGTGCTCTTGACGCAGCCCTCTGAGTTTTAGCATCTCTGCACCTCTGACTGAAATGCTTTTCTGTTGGGGTCTTTACTGACAACTCCTTGTCATGCTGGTGCCATGGTAACCGCAGGAGCCCATGCCAGCATTCCCACTTTCCCTCCTGTAGGAAGGAGAGCTGTCCAGCCACAGACCGCGGTGAGGAAAGACCAGGTAACTTGTCCAGTGAAGTGAGCGCAAGTGCCATGTGTGATTTCCAGGCAGAAGCATGTGCTTTCAGTGTGTCTACAGTGACTGCTTCTGCTATGTGGGGACACTGGACTTGTGTGTTGATACTGAGAAAAATGCTTGGCCGTCAGTGGCGGTCAGGTCACTGCAGAATCTCCCCAGGCTGCAGGAGACTCTGCCCAAATGAGAAGTAAGTGTGCGCTCTCTAAAGGGGGTGGGGTGCTGATATGGTATGTGGTGACCTGTCTTGACCAGCGATTCTTCCTAACTGCCAGTCAGTCCCTCTCACTTCGCTGCTCCTTGCTTTCTCTCATATTTGCTTTTCATTATGCTTATCTGAAATTAGACCGTTTGTGTGTTTATTTGCGATCTCTTTCCTCCATGAAAACATAAACTTCATGGGAGCAGAGATCCTTCATGTCCTGGTTCACATTAGACAGGCTTGTGGCTCAAAGGGGGTACTCAGAGCTAGAGAAGTAGAGAACACAGAGCGTACCTGGGCCGCAAAGAACAGTGTGGCCAAGCTTCAGAGAGAAAGTATGCTCAGGGAAGCCAGCATGAGAGCGCTTGAGTCAACAGGCTTCCCAGATCAGGAAAAGAAGCACAAAAGTTATTGGTACGCAATATCAATTTTTCTCAGTCTTAGATCCTAAAACAATAAATATGAAAGAATATAGGTTTTACCCCCAAAATGTATTGTTTATTAGCAGAGACGTTAAGTATAAATTTTGTGTCTAGTTTATAGCAGATATTTCTCATAATGCAGTGAACAGGGGTCTTTGTTATTTGCTTAAAAAATGAACTTTACTAAAATGCATTACTTTAGGTCATATAACAGAAAAACATGATGCATTAGATTCTTGTGTAATTTCTTTTTCTAAAATTTTATTTATCAGTTTTGAGAGTGTGCGCACGCCTATGTGTGTGCATATACCATGGCACGTGT
This sequence comes from Nannospalax galili, assembly GCF_000622305.1. Lineage (NCBI taxonomy): Eukaryota > Metazoa > Chordata > Mammalia > Rodentia > Spalacidae > Nannospalax > Nannospalax galili. The sequence goes on along the minus strand of NW_008359198.1, from coordinate 313,001 downwards.
ATGGAGGTCAGAGGAAAACTTGTGTAAGTTGATTCTCTCCCTCCACCATATGGAAATAAAGTATTTTCTTCATTGGCACTTGGATGCCTCTGGATCTAAAGTCATTACACATCCTAATGAAGCTTAGAAGGAATCTCTTGCTAGTTTCTCAACAGAAACTCTTGGCAGAAGGGATGGTCTGAAAAATATCCTTTTCCTATTAGGCAGATGTGATAACACTGCTACCTTAGAATCTACTGAAATTTCTAGGCTGAGGTCCCCTCAGAATTCCATAACTGTTTTCATTTCAGACTTAGGATCTGAGGTACTATCTATTTCCACCTGTGCTAGGCAATTTTGAAATAACTTAAGTGTACTGGAATTGATGAAATTAAATCAGTTTCATCACGCCCAGGCAAAACATCATCTAGGTAAACTTTCTTGCAGGGAATATTAGCAAGATACCTAGGTCCAGCAGGAAGTTATCCTCCTTTTCAGTTTGGAGCATCCCTGGTGAATTCCAACACAAACATGGACATCTGACCCTTCAGGTTCTCTTTGCCAGAGAGAGCTACATGGCATGCAATATTGTGAGTACTCTGCTGAGGCCGGCCGAGGTATGTGCATGACAGACACTATGGGGACTTACACTTGTCCCAACTTATGCACTAGTGGAAATCGCAATATTTCTTTCCTTAAATGGGTAAAACTCTCCTGGATGGGTGGAGTTATCCTTGGGCCTCGGGAGAGTCCCTCTGTACATTGTATGGGAATGGACTCTGTTTTCTCAGAGAAGTCAAACTGCTATGATTCCTTTGTACCATTCTTTTTCATTTTAAAATATTTTCATTCGAGAATTTCATACAATGAATTTTAATCATATTTAGAGCTCCTCCAGCATTATCATCCCCACAAGACTTCATGTTTTTCTATTTTACTTATTTTTTAAAAAGACCTATCAAGTCTAATCTGTGTTTCCTAATGTTCTTGGATGTGGGTCTACCCCTTGGAATCTGGTCAACCTACCAGGCGTCACATCAGCAAGGAACACTTAATTCTCCCTCTCCCAGCATCTATCGATTGCCAACAGATCCTCAGCTGGGGACCTCTGCTGGCTTGAGTTTGCATAGATCTTGTGCATGCTGCCATAAGTGCTCTGGGTTCATAAGTAAAATCACTGTTTTCCTTCATTTGGTTTTTGCAGCAAATAAGAGAGAAGAGAAATCTTGCCTAAAGGAACTTGCGCTGGGAGAGAACAGAAGACTACAAAACCACGTGTACGGGTAATCATGCAGGTGGTGAAGGGTCTTTTGCCTTATTTGCAAAGCCAGGAATGGGTGCTCATTGTAGTAGCCTGGCAATAAAGATCAAGTACACAGCCTAGTCACATCAGCAGGGGAGGCTGTAATTTTCAAAACATTCCCAAGATTTTCAAGATTTTGACAGCTTTGAAGGTTCTTTGAATCCACTGCTTAGGGGTAAGGCCAGGGGGATGGGAACATGTCAATACTGGATAACTTCAGTCCAACGGCTGACATTAATTAGATCAACAAGGACCTATGATCCAAGCTGAACCAACTACATTTTTATATTAGAATTTGAACTAAGATACTCAGGAAGTAAGGGTATTACCATCCAGCTTCCGGGACCGTAGCACTTTATAGAGCTCTGTGCTTGGATTCCCAAAGCTTCAGCATTTTTTGTGGCCAAGGAAACCTTGGCCTAGGAACAGGATTAAGCCCCAGTTGTTAACAGGCTTGATAAATCCCCTGTCTCTCCATTGTCCTCTCCTCCCTATCTCACTTCCCCTCACTCTTATCAGTGTTTCCTGGGATCACCTCTCAAATAAAATACTTGCACTCAGATCTCTAAAAATCTACTTTTAAAGGAAATCAAAAATAAGACAGAAGCATTAAATCTGCTGGACTTGAGGCAGATCACAGCAGCCCAAGGGCATATATATTTAGTGTAAAGGTGGTGGAGGGGGGAGACAGAAATTTAAAAATAAACAACTCTGCAGCGGTTTTATGAAGATGATAATGGAGAGATGAACAGAGGCTGATTAGAGAGCTTGCAGTTATAGGAGAGGGCTGCCAGCAGGCAGAAAGCAGGGGTCTTCTCTGATTCCAAATACCCCCTTTTGTTGAGATTGCACACTGGTATCTTGTATTCTGCTAAGCACCCTTGACTGAGACAAAGGTCAACAGTCCACTAAGCTAGAAAGTTTAGTGTCATAAAAAGGCTGTTGTAAGAAGAGGCCTTGATCCACCGCCCTTGCAGAATAAAGGGAGGTGCAATGTACCAATGCACAGACCTTCACAGAGAGGGAGGAATCAAAGACTCCAAGAAACTGGTGGGGTGTGCGTGAAAAAAAATGGAGTTGTGGATGAAAAATCATGACATGCTTATCGACTTGCAGTATAGCATAGAGCCCAAGTGGTGAGGAAGGATCAGCATGCTATTCTCAGAGAAAGTAGGAGTAAGGGGCCAAGAGAAAATCCTCTTGCAAGGTGCCACGATCGCTGGATCGCCTACTGATCGCTTACCTTCCATTTTAGCAAGGGCTGGGATTGTGCAGCATTCCGAGGTCAAATTTAGAGTTTTAGCTGTGCAAATGATCTCACCCATGTTCAGCATAATGGGAAAGACCTCAGAAAATAGAGACAGAAGATGGGTTGGGCAGAGCTGAAACCTTCCTCAGCCCTAGCGGGACGAGAGCGATGCTGAGAGTGCTATGGGAGCCACCAGTTCAGGGAGTTTCAGAAGCGATCAGGAGGAAAGAATTGGAAGCTTCCTGCCGCTTCTGGAGAGAACTGAGGTAAACCAAGTGAGTCCCTTGGAACTAAGCAATGCCTGAGTGAAACTAATAACTAAAGGGCATCTTGGGGGAAAGGACACAGCTGTGAGAGCAGCAGAGAAAAGGAAGGACTTGGAGATCCTGGTGAAGTTCCCTTCTAAATCCCTCCCCGGCCCAGCTGGTTCCGACAGGTTTTCCTCTGGTTAGTCACCTAACTGCTTCTACCTGTCCCAATTCTCCTTTGCCTTGGTATACCCACCTTATTGAAATTCATTGTTTTTCAAAATTTATCTAAGAAGAATGTTATATAGATTTTTGTTTACAATACACAAGTGGACTTAAAAACGCTCAAATAAAATTATGTTTATGCAGTCCTGGTAAATAGTGGTATTGTTCTTTCGTCACAAGAGGGGAAAAGAAGGAAAGAAAATGCTGTTAGGAGTTACTTCCCACATCTGATGTCAGTTATCCAATGCCATATCCAACCTTGTCATGCACTAAAAAGAGGCTAGATGGGCTGGAAAGATGGCTTAGAGCTTAAGAGCACTGGTGGTTCTTGCAGAGGACCTGGGATTGGTTCCCAGTAGCCACATGGCAGCTAACAACTGTCTGTAACTCCAGTTCCAGGGGATTCAGTGTCCTCTTCTGGCCTTGATGGGCATTGCATGACATGGATGTACTTACATTCTCTCAGGCAAAACATTCTTACACATAAGTACAAATAAATAAAAATTTAAAATTTAAAAAACCCTGTGTTGTCATCCATCCCAACACTTGGAAGGCAAAGGCAGGTGGGTCTCTGTGAGCTCAAGGCCAGCCTAGTCTACATAGTGAGTTCCAGGCCAGCTGGGGCTACATAGAGTCCCTGTCTCACCCCCCCCCCCCAAAAAAAAACCCCAAAACAAAACAACACAACACAACAACAACAACAAACCCAAAATATGAAACCAAACCAAACAAAAAAACTCATAAAACAAAAACAAAAAAACCCTATGTTGTACTGGGGAGGTTGACCATGCTCCAGTGGATAGACTTACACCCAAGAGTATTTGGGAAACAAAAAATGGACTAGATTTTGGACTTAAAAGATTAGAAAGAGGAGACAGGGAGGGGATGGAGGTAGGGAGGTGGGGTGGATCTGAGAGGAGATAGAGGTTTGATTATGATAAAAGTATATAAAGTTCTCAAAGAAGCAATAAAAATATTATTTAAAAACCTATCTTGGATACTGAAAAAGCAAGTTTCTGTTCAATAGACAAATGATCTGAAGAAATCCTAGAACTCCAGAGAGCCAGTTCAGAGATACTTTGTCATATTGCAATATTTATGAAGTAATAAAGAAACCTATTTAAAAATAGCAACTGAATTTTTGTTATATACTATGAAGATTTCGGCTAGTAATGGGAAATTAAAAATTTTAAAGAGATCGTGGCCTATTTTATTACCAGATGGGAACTACGGAATTTCCTGTCTTGAATGCTATACTTATAATGTGACTGATAATCCTTCCACTGAACAATCGGGCAGTGCTCCCTCTTCTTGACTATGTATGTGCACAGCTATAGAAGTTATGGCATGTGTGTTCTAGAATGAGGACAGAAAAGGTGAAGGAAATGCCTTCCAGTTCCGTTCAGACACATGCTCCTGGACCCCAGCCACCATGCAGTAAGGAAGCCCAGGCTGCATGGAAAGGCCATGTGCAGGTTCTTGGCCAGTTCTTCCAAGCTGACAGCCAGCATCAACTGCTAGGAAGGTGACTGAGTGAAGGAACCACAGGGATGACTTCAGCTCTGTCCACCATCTGACTGCAACTCAGAGACCTGAAGCAAGAACTACCTACTGCGACCCCCACAAGTGTGAAAGAATAATATAACTATTGTATTGTTTTCCATTACTGGGTTGGCCATAGTTTGTTATGGAGCAGTTGTTGACTAAACAAGGGTCCAAATTTTCAGTACAAAGCTCATAGATCAGCTGAGAAGTTATTCTAATAAGACTCTAGTAAACTTTTACTATCCGGTCAATAAAGAATATTGACCATAGAACTAAATCAGAGGCATTTTTGAAACTTATCACACTTGATTTTACAAAAATGGTAAATGTTCAATATAGAAAACATGAAAAATTCAGAAAAGCATACAAAAGAATTGTTTTCAAATTTAAATTTGGATGATATTATAAAGGATACTAGTTTATAATGATTTTTTTTCCATTTTTAATTTCTCTGGTCTTCAATACTTTCAATTAAAATCGATCATTTAATGCTTTTTTATGATTATGTAGAAATTTCAACGGTGATATTATGTCTGATAATCTTTTTCTGTAGATTTCTTATTTCAACAAACATATCCGGAGCCACTGGGGCAGGTGAGAGCTTGGGTACTTGGCCTCAGAGAGACTGTAACTGCAGTTACGGAGGGCAGACATACTGTGCAGTTAGTGCATGGCATGCTGGGCTAAGTCAGGAAGGAGGACACAATGAGGCAAAGCAGAAAGCTTGAGGAGGAAAAGTAATTGCTGTGGAAGTGAAGGCCAGGTATTTGAGGAAGGAGCACTTGCATTTTCTAAGGATCTATAGGTTAGTTGTGTGAATAAGAGTAAGTGTGCAAGACCAGTGGGGCGAAGGGAGGAGTCAGCAGGTTCCTAAGGCAGAGGCTAGATAAGTTTTTAGTCAGATTCAGAGTGTTTTCAGTTAATCACTGTTAAAAAAATGATGCAGTGAACCTTACCGTCTGTATTTGAAATGCATATTTCTCTTATTCTTTAAAATAAATTAGCTAAAGTTAAAATAATGTGCCTAAATTGGTCCTTTAAAAAGTTTTTCAAATTTTTATTCAATTCTATTTTATGTGTATGAGTGTATTGCCTGCATGTATGTAAGTGCGCCCGTGTGGTGCAATGCCCGTGGAAGTCAGAAGAGGGCATCAGATCCTCTGCAACCAGAGTTGCAGACTGTTGTTAGCCACCATGTGGGTGCTGGAAATTGAACCCTGGTCCTCTGCTAGAGTAGCCAGTGCTCTTAGCCGCTGAGCCGTCTCTCCAGCTCATTAAAAGGTTTCAGACTCAGGAATCTCCAGAACGTTTTTCTAAATTTAACTTTAGCTTCCGGCCTCTTTCTTTCCTCTCTGTCTTCCTCTTCTCTCCCTGCTTTGTACTCGTCTCTGTCATCTCCCTTTTCATTTCCATCTTCTGTAGAGGAGTTCAATGCGAGACTGTTTAACTGACAAGTATAATAATAAATTTGATAGGAGCAAATGAGTGTTAATTAGCTGATATGATGGTACTTTTTTAAACTTGTCTTCTTTAAAATGCCGGTCTCATAATTTGATGCCTGTGAAACAGGTACTGGTATCCTTGACCATTCTTCCTACTTTCTCTTTTTTTATTTCACCCAAGTTACTTTCTGTTGACAAAGAAATGTGGCGTCTTTGAATCCAAGTACCCTGGGGCTCTTGGTAGCTGTGTTTTCCCAGTGCCACACGCTCTGTCTTTAGAATCACTGGACAGTCCTCTCTGCATGCAAGATATACAAAAGAACCTCAGAGACCCTCCAAAAATATGCGCTAGAGCCTACGGCTAAACTTTTCGTGGGGTTGAAAGTGAAGAACAGGAGACTTTGGAATCACAATCCAAAACTTATGGGCATGTTTGCAAAATGAGCTGCTATCTCCCTAAGCTTCCCCTCAAATAAATAATTGCATCTGCACCATGAAGAGGATAAACATGCTCACATTGGAACTGTTTGCAGGTGAAGCAAACAGCCTGGGCAAGGAAACAGACAGAGACTATTTGCTGAAATGTTTGAGGGGCATTTGCTATTATATGTAAATTCAGCGTCTGACTCTGTTATATCATTCTTTCTACTAAGCAAATGGGGAGGAGCAGACAATTTTACACGAGGTCAAAGATACAGAAAGGGAACTAATACTGACTACCCTGAGCTGCAGACGTGTAGATTCCTACCAAATTCACTGTTAAAATTTGGGTGAGGTTTTCTTTCCTTTTTGAAAAAAAATGCAAATATATGTCACTGAAAACGTCCTGTGTTTCCAATGATTATATGGTGAAATTTATTGACAGTGTTTTTGACAAAATATAAGCTTAATCTTTAAGCCAGGTGTGAAAATCTTAGTAAATTATGATGAGTTCTTCGCTTACAATTCAGGCCAGTGAGAAATCTTGTGTGTCAGCCCAGTCCCTGGGCAAATGATTAGAAATCAGAGCCTTTTCCTCAAGACACTTGACTGCCATCTACCGGAGAATCATCAAAGTGAAAATATGACCCAGTGCTGCCCAGCCCATGGAAAGCGCCCTCTGTGGTTGTGCAAGGCATAATGTGTGATCTCACATCGTGAACCCTGAGGGGATCTGATCAGATGTTACTGCTACAGAATCAACTCCCAGAGTTTGACACTTATCTTATGGCTGTATGTGAATGAACAAAATTAACTTTGAACTGAGGGGATTAGACACCCTGTGTTCTAGGCTATGGTACCACTGTTATTCCATTTTGTGCAGTGGGGATGATTTGACAAGTATCACTCTCAGTTTTTCTCAGCATTCAAATATTGACTTATATGAAAGTTGCTGAAGGAGAACGATTATCGAGGTTTGGGGTGGGGGTCCACTCTGTGAGCACCCCTGTAGAAGCCTTGGGTTGGCCTGGCCAACATCTGTGCTAATAATATCTAAACTGTAATTGTTGGCGGGAAGGAAGATGGGGAGTCTCTGGGAAGGCAGCTTCTGTTGGTCATTTCTTTCTTTCTTGTCCCCCTTTATTAAATGCTGGGCAGGAGGTAACTGTGTAGATCTGAACATGGAGCCTGGTTTAATTAGGCAGAACTTTAAGGACGCCAAGTAACAAATGACAACTTAATTAAGCGTAATTAAAACATTTTAGAACTTCTTGCCTCTTTGGACAGGGCGATGATTAAGGCATGAAAGGCCTCAGCAAAGGAGGCAGGTGCTTGAGTTCCCCTTTTCCTGCTTGTGGGTCTCGGCTCTTTTTTCTCTTCACTATTAGAAATGCAGCTGGATCCTATTTATAATCCATTTTCACATTTGTTTGAATTAAAATCCCAGATTGCTGTGCTTTCAAGGTTGAACGTGCATGGCAGCCAACATTTATCCAGCCATTTCAGGAGTTATTGGGTAACTGGGCTCCAGGAGGGAAACTATACCACACAGTTGAGCCACAGGGAGGAGAGAGAGAAAACAGACCCAAACCTAAAGCCTCTGACATCACTGTTGTCAGGAGAGAGATTGCTCTGCTGTGAACATGTGCTACCCACTTAAGGCTCTAATTATTCTAAATTGCTTAAATTGGCTCTAATACCTATGTTTTATTATTCGATATTAAAGAACAAGCCAAGTTAAGAGAAAATTCATAACGCAATCAAAATATTGGCAACAAGATCTGTCAGTCACAAGCCTGGGTTTGTAAATACCTATGCTTTCTACCCCACTACCTGAGCTCTAATCTGGGAGTTACTGTGTACTCTACCCCAGGCTTTTCCAGTATCCTGTTTATGTCTAAATCCAATAGTCCAGCCACGCCAGCCCGTTACTACATGGAAAACTCCATTGCTCAGAGAAAGTTATGAATCCCTATATTCTTGTGCTTTTAGATCCACTATGACATTGCAAAGCAATTGCCAGGTAAGCTTACCAGATGGTTTGGGGAGACAAGAAATAGACGAATAATTTCCATTAGCATAATACTGTTATTACAAAGATTTAATGACTTCATTGATGTGATGTCCTGTCTTGGTTGAATGTTTATGAGCCAGAAATAAAACAATACTTAGGGGTACCCATGAGGCCATTTAGAGAAGTACTAGAGAGGTTAATGAAATCTCAGGTTCCTAAGACTCCTGAACACAATGTTCTCATTTGAGCTGAGCTGAGGGATCTGGGAAGTCACACGCAGTTGCAAGGTGTACTGAACAAAGGCCAGGAAGCTCAGGGTCAGACCCCACCCCCATACTGCATTCCCAATTCGGGCCCGAGGTCTGATCTACACTTAATTCACATTGCCTGGGCTTCTGTGTCCCATTTTTCATGGGATGGATGACATTGGGTGTGCTTCTCATTTTCTCATTTTCAAAGGGTTGTCAATGTCATAAAGAATAAAGCAACCTCACAAGTGCCTTAAAAGAGTACAAGAGACAATCAACAAAGACTATTTTTTTCTATTTTTTAGAAGCATTTCATTACAGCTTTAACATACTCGATAACAATTTCCAGAGCAAAGATACATCTCTTTCAAAAGTGGCTATAAACCCTGTAAGAATGAGTTTTTAGAAAAAAAATCGACATATGTTCTCCCTCATATGTGGATCCTAGAACCAAACCTTGTTAAGTGATCCAGACATAACTACAGGAACCAGGATAATGGAAAGGAAACAGGGAGATAAAGGAAAAGAAAGAACCTGAAAGAGAAGAACAGTAGGAAACAGGCGTTATAAGGGAGATGTGGATAAAAACTGGATTAGTTTAAGGGAGGAGGGAGGGAAGGGTGTACAAGGAACCTAGGGGATAAAGGGAAAGAAGGAGCTCAAGAGAGATAGGACCACAGGAGAAGGGTATTATTAAGGGAGAAAGGGGGAAATGGGGGCACCTTAAGTGGGAAAACCATGATGGAGGGGTGAGACAATGTGAGAGATAAATAATGCCTAGCTAGTTTTAAAAACCAGAGGGAATCATATTAGTCCAACAACCTTCTGACAAATTATACTTACCAGATCAAGAAATATACGTCTAGGCAAGGTTTATCTAAGAACAATTGGTCTTTGCCCAAGCTTTATCTATAAGGCACACAGTAATTAAAAGTACCAGACTGGTGGAACTAAACTTCTTGGGTGTTTAACAGACATACTTTGAGGGCTATACTAAATTTTGTCAGAGGGACATAAAGGACAGTTTTTGCTCCTTGCCCTCCTAGGTCAACTAGTTCCAGGGGACTATGAACATCTCTCAAAATGTCCTGTAATTGTGGTGGGTCACCTGTCCTCTTGATCAAGGAGGCCATGGAGACCCTACGAGATGGACTTGAACCAGTGTCCAGTCAACAAAGACTATTAATCACTATTTTTCTTATTGGTGCTCTAAGGCTTTAAGCAAGCCATCACCCTATATGAGACCTGCAGTTTTATCAGCTAAATGAAAGCTGTAGGTCTCATTCTGAAATTCTCACCCATCTTTTAAATATAAAAATGATTTTTTTTTTGAAACACACATGTGGATTCTGTTCTGTGATAGCTAGCTGCTGACTTCTGCAGCCAGGCTCACTGTTTAACAGGTGTTAAATGGTGCATAATAAGGGTTCAGAGGCAATGTCCTTGAGCAGGGAAGAGAATTTAATGCAGGAGACAGGCTGATTTAGTGGGTCTCTCTGCCTTTTGTAACCATCTTGGGAGGTCATTAGGTCTCCCCTGTCCAGGGGTCCTGGAGAGGAGTGGTATGTTTTATAAGTGATTAGAAGTAGGTTGTTTAGGTTGGCCATCTTCTTTGATTAGATTCAACAACAGCAAACAGCACATTCTTCTCTGAAATTGACGCCTTGTATTACCTGCATCCTGATCGCGCTGTCTCTCTCTGTCTCTATGTCTCTCTCTCCCAACAACAACAACAAAAGGTTATTTGGAAATACAGGGCAATGAATCCAGTGACCATGATTCTGAGCAAAACATGTATCCTGTAGTGTAAGTAACATTTGTCTCTTGGTTCTTCAGAAACATTTTTACTTCTAGTTCACTAACCATAATCATAAACACGGGTTTTACTGTGTAGCCCTAGCTGACCTAGAACTTGAGACCAGACTGGCCTCAAACTCACAGAGATCCACTTGCCTCTGCTTCCTGAGGGCTGTAATTAAAGAACTACACCATTATGTCTGATTCAGTAAAACTTCTTTTAAGCATATTGCCTGATTTCCCTAGGAGGCAATGTTAACTTTTTTTTTTTTTTTTCTAAACAAAACAAAACAAAACACATTTTACTTACAAGCCAGGTATAATTTGTGTGGGTAATGTCTGTATCTTTAAGCAAGGTGGCCTGGTATAAATAGCATTTTGTCATTACTTCCAAGCGAGGGCTCAAGAATCTCCTTGTCTGAGTCACTGCTGATCACCTTTTCAGTGTTTGCGGTCAGTCCATGTGGTTCCATTCAGGATAAACTCTCATCCCCTCCGAGCTCCAGCAGTTCATTTCCTATTCAAACAAGTTAAATACAAGAGACAAAATGAAGATAAATTCCTCAATGGACCAAGATAAGCCAGGTAGGTAAGGGGAAAGATAATTAGCCAGTCTTAAGCCAGCTCTGTTTCTGCCGCATTTTATCTTTGTAGCTTTTTAGAAAAGAACCATCTGTCTCTGAGGCCAAGGATTTCTATCCTGTCCTCACACCTGAACATTTTGGCAACAAGGTCAAAGGTAACCAGAACTGAACCTCGAGTAATCCCTTCATTGTGCGCTTCTGTGTGGAGATGGGGAAGAGGTACAGGGGGTTGCCTACAGACAAAGTGGGGACACGGTGTCCTCTGTGCAAATAGACTCTAGGAAAGGTTTCCTATTAAAATGCTTGCTGGGATCAGACTTAGATCAGGGGCCGCGATATGTCTCATGTGAAGTGATTAGTGAATTTGTTTGGGAGGATAAGAACAAATTCAATTGATCATATCAATTGAATAACAATTCTCCCCCCACAAAATCAGAACAGTCTTTCAGTATTCGTTTCCCGCCTTGCCGAGTCCACCCTTCTACTTATTTCCCAGCTTTTCATTCTACTTTCTCTCTTCATCTTGAACTCCCTCTCTGAGCATACCAAACGAACACAGCTCCTCGGTCTGTGGACATCCCCGAAACATTCTACGACTCTGAGCTAATCAGAGGGTAGAGCAGACTTGTGACATCAGCATCCCTTCCTGAAAGTTTTTTAGAAAATCAGAATCTCGCATTCTTGCTCAGAACTTCTGAAGCTGAATCTGTAATTTATAAGATCTCCACATCATCTCTATGTACCAGGAAAGTTTGTTCTAAGTCATTATTGGTTGTTAGTCACAATATTTACCATTTGAGAGTCCTTAGACACTAAATTCTACTGTTTGAAGAAATGATAGGCTACTTTAACTAGCTGAATATAAAAATATAAAAAATACAGGCTGGAGAGATGGCTCAGCAGTTAAGAACACTGGTTGTTCACGCAGAAGACCCGCATTCAAATCTCAGCACCCACATGGCCGCTAACAACTGTCCGTAACTCCAGTTCCAGGGGATCCAATGGCCTCTTCTGTCCTCCGCAGGCATTGCACGACACGGGTGCTCTTACCAACATGCAGGCAATACACACATACACATAAAATAAAATAATAAATAAAATTTAAAATATGTAAAAATACTAAATGGAGATGTGGGAAGGGTATTTTCCATTCTCCTCTCTGTCTCCAATAGGCTAAGTGACCTTGAGGAAGTTGTGTCACCTGTCCAGCTCTTGTGTTGGAAGTGATGACCTTATGGTGATAGTGACTGTGACACTCAATGGTTTTGTGACTATGGGACACTTGATTTATGAAACAAGAATAGTTCACCGGAGACTTCTGTTATAGCCTATACTTAGCCCAACAGTGCATATTGGGGGTGATGATTCTTCCTGTCCATGAATGGCCATTTTGCAGCTCCCTACTCCTTTATGTTGCATTATTACAATTCCATGCTGCATCCTTGTCTTGTAAGAATGGTCCAAATGCGGCTGGAGAGATGGCTCAGTGGTGAAGAGCACTTGCTGCTCTTCCAGAGGAACCCAGTTTATTTCCCAGCAACCAAGTCACGTGCTTTATAACTTCCCTGTAACCCCAGCTCTCTGGATTCTGCAGGCATCTGCCAGCACAAACGCACTCACTCACTCACTCACTCACTCAAAATAAATATAAAAAGAATGAATGATCCAAATGATTGTCGAGTTAGGGACAGCAGCCAACACTGTGCATTCTCCTCATATGTGGCTCACACTGAGAGAATTGAAATGTTTTATTTTGAAAGAAGTGTCGAAATGTTCAGGTGAGTATGATAAAGATTTGACTGTAGTTGAGGATGATCTGGTACTTTCCACAACTCGAGGAAGGCCTGAAGCATCTCGCTGAATCTTTGCTGTATTTTGTACCACGTAGTGAATAATGACTTCTATAAACCGTAAGCCATAAGGTCCCATGATTTCAGATACAGAAAAGTGAGCTCTATGTGATGTGTTTATGTATAATATGACATACTTATATGCATGCATTTTTCTCATTACAAGATACCTTTTTGTGTGTTCGTATAGGAATGCACATGCATATGCCAGAGGTAAACGATGGGTATTGTCCTTAGGTGACTTTCACTTTCTGTATTGAGACAAGTCATTCATTAGGACCTAGAGTTCACCGATTTGGCTAGGCTGACTGGCTATCTCCCTCCAGGAATCCTCCCATCTCTCTGTGTTTTGCCGTGGATTACAAGTGTGTGACACTATGTCCAAGCTGGAATGCACTGGGAACCAAGCACAGGTCCTCAAGCTTGTGTGGCAAGCATTTTACTGACTATCTTTCTAATTCCTCAAATTTCAGCACTTAACATTTCATTCCAGTGATCCTAGTAAGAATCAATTTGCTTTTAAAAATGCATATTATTTTATATTTTATAACCCAATTAAATGACATTTCTTCTATAAAAACTTCGTCAAATCTATTGAAAACATTTTTATTTTGATTCTAACATAGCATTCATTTTAGTCTATCAGCATAATGAGTCATTTATTTGTCATATTTATTGAATTGGAAATTATTGAAATTCAGGGGAATTTCTTTTTAAATGTATCACAAGTACCTACTGACTATATTGCAAACATTTATTAAATGAAACCTAGTTCATAATATATAATTTTGAATCCTACTGGTTTTGTTCAGTTTTTAAATATTTCCAAATTTTCATTGATTGATCTAAGGTCAAGTTCTTTGGCAGAATAATGGCAATAGGATAGGATCTAGGAGGTTCAGAAGCCCTGAAAATCTCTAAAATGACCTGCTGCATATGCAGTGTGGATGGTGGTCTACACCTGCAATCCCAGGGAAGGATAATGGTCTACACCTGCAATCCCAGGGAAGGATGATGGTCTACACCTGCAATCCCAGGGAAGGATGATGATCTACACCTGCAATCCCAGGGAAGGATGATGGTCTACACCTGCAACCCCAGGGAAGGATGATGGTCTATACCTGCAATATCAGGGAAGGATGATGGTCTACACCTGCAATCCCAGGGAAGGATGATGGTCTACACCTGCAATCCCAGGGAAGGATGATGGTCTACACCTGCAATCCCAGGGAAGGATGATGGTCTACACCTGCAATCCCAGGGAAGGATGATGGTCTACACCTGCAATCCCAGGGAAGGATGATGGTCTGCACCTGCAATCCCAGGGAAGGATGATGGTCTACACCTGCAATCCCAGCACTTGGTAGACAGGGGTAGTGAGATGTCTAGTTCAAGGCCTGCCTGAGTCATAGAGTGAGTTCAGGCCAGTCTGGACTAAATAAAGTGAGTTTGTCTCAAAAAGAAGAAATACATGGAAAATATTCTTTCTTAGAACCAACAAAGACACTGTCTTTAGGAGCCTGGCACATTGCCTAGTAATGAAAAGGCAAAGGCCACAAGGACAAAGAGAGTTAGAGAAACTTTAACAGTGAGATGCGCACGTACTTAATGTTTTTACCAATTCCCCACTACTCTGACTCTTACATCGTCTTCAGATGTTCCTTGATACTTGAGGGAAGAGGGTAAAATGTCCTATCAGGACTGAGCACTCCACAGACTCTGCACTTTGACCAGTTGTGAGTGCACTCATGAACTCACAGAAGCTGTTTTGCACAAGTCATGCAAAAGATCAAGTCAGTTACAATTCCAGCATGGATTGGGGAGGAGCTCATGAAACCCCACCCCTGGCTGAAGAGCTGTTGGCAGTGGATGGCTACTGAGGGAGGAGTCAGTTTTCTTCAGGGATGTGGCCCCTGGTGGGTTGTCCATGCTTCACTGAGTTGTCCTACACCCATGCACATACAGACGGGGCTAATTGGACTCAGTGGGTTAAAGGGGGGACTTGAATTTGAAAAGGGGACGTGTCTGGGGAGTCTAAGAGGAGTTGGAGGGGTTGTGATATGTTCAAAATAGATTGTCTACATGTATGAAACCCTCAAAGAATAAATAAAAATAAACTTTGAAAAGAACTGAAACACTACATGTATGTATTTAACAATACAAAATAAAAATTAAAAATTATCAAAGATATGAACACAAATGAGCAATGAACTGAAATGCATATAAAATAGATTCTGTGTGATGTTAATGCTGCTAAGAAATCCTTGAAGGGGCTGGAGACATGGCTTAGCGCCTAAGAACGCTGGCTTCTCTTGAGAGGACCCAGGTTCAATTCCCAGCACCCACATGGTGACTAACAACCATCTATAACTCCAGTTCCAGGGGATCTGACACATCCTTCTGACCTTCACAGGCATTTTACAACACAGGTGCACTTAAACACACGCAGGCAATACACTCATATACATAAAAAATAAAAACAACAGATAAAATATTAAAAAGAAATACTTCCAAACTAGGTAACAAATCTGAGCAACTCTCAAAGTTTCTTTAAAAGAATACAAAATGAAAATAGTGATGTTATCAATAAAGACACTAGTGAAGAAAGGCAACTTTCAGAAAATCTTACCTTCAGTGAGAGGCACTGAGAATAGTAGATCAACAGCAATACTGAAGTGTACTGACTGAATTCTGGAGTTTGAAGTAATACAGAAGTCGTTTTCTATTTTGTAAATAATTGTGCTCTGGACACAATTAGCAGAAAAAGCTAATACCATGTCTAATGAAAGACTTTAGTTCCATAGGCTTCCAGACACCATCCAGGTATGATCCACAGGCTTCCAGACATGGAACAGGTCTGAAAATCTAGGTAAAACCATAAAACTTAGTGTCGCCTCAGGCATCCTTAAAAAGTTATATTTTGTGTATGTATATGCATTTCTGGGTGTGTATGCTATGTGCCTGATGGTGCCCACAAAGGACAGAAGAAGGTGTTGGAGTCCCTGGAGCTAGAGTTACAGGTGGCCGTGAGATGCGTGATGTAGATTCTAAGAGCTGAACTCGGGTCTTCTGGAAGAGCAGCAAGTACTCTTAACTGCTGAGCCTTCTCTCCAGCCCTTAGGCAGCCTTTTAATATACTATATACAGGAAAGTAATCACGGGAAAGGAATACTTTTTAAAAGAATCGGGTCAGGTTGTGAAAATAGAATTATTTTATTTTATTATTAGTATTATAATAATTATTACTTCTAAGAGCTGAACTCGGGTCTTCTGGAAGAGCAGCAAGTACTCTTAACTGCTGAGCCTTCTCTCCAGCCCTTAGGCAGCCTTTTAATATACTATATACAGGAAAGTAATCACGGGAAAGGAATACTTTTTAAAAGAATCGGGTCAGGTTGTGAAAATAGAATTATTTTATTTTATTATTA
>NW_008359198.1:275303-295689 GCF_000622305.1 Nannospalax galili | reverse complement strand
ATAAAATTTGTGCACTGTATTTTTTAATGCAGACCGAAAACTGGACATCACTAGACTTTACCCCTAGTCAAGCGGCAATCTTTGTAAATTTGAAAATGACTGTTCTGCCTTTACAAAACATCTCATTCACATCTTAACCTCCTCTTCTGTGCAGAGCGAGTTTCTGACATGATGAAATTTTCTTGTTCCAAAACATTGGACTTATGTGGATTTGTACATCATCTCCTACCACCCCAGACCCCCAGGACTTGAATGTCCTTGATTCTCTTCCATCAAAAGATGTAAAGCTAATTGACTTCCACTAGAATATTAAAGAAGCCAGGTGTGGTGGCATGCTTCTTTAATCCCAGCATTTTGGAGGCAAAGGCAGGCAGATACCTTTGGTTTCAAGGCTAGCCTGGTCTACATAGCGAGTTCCAGGCCAGGAGGGGCTACAGGGAGACACTGTCTCAAAAAGACAAAAGAAAAAAAAAGGCTGATTCTTGTTATGTTTATTTTATTTTGATTTTTAAAAAAAATTTTACTATTAGCTGGGCGTGGTGGTGCACGCCTGTAGTCCCAGCACTTGGGAGGCAGAAGCAGGCAGATCTTTGTGAGTTCAAGGCCAGCCTGGTCTACATAGTGAGTTCCAGGACAGCTGGGGCTACATGGAGACCCTGCTTCAAAAAGACAAAACAAAATTATTACTATTATTGCTTATAATATTCAAACAACTTAAAATATGTAAAATGAGGGATAGCAATATGAAACCATTCTCTTGTTTGGACAAAAGGAGAAAATGTTGCAATTTGTAAAGCTTATTGCAGCATTAAAAACTACTCAAGTGCAAATTAATAAATAATAAAAGACGGTTTTGAACTCAGGTATATGAAGCATAAATAAATGCACATTAAATGCACATACTCTTACAAAATGCTTGCAGCTGCCAGGAAAGGTAATAAAATGATGGGGAAATAATATCAGAAGTCATTATTTTTGTGTGTGTGTGTGTTTATATGTGTGTGTGTATGTGTGTGTGTGTGTAGGTGTGTATGTGTGTTTATATGTGTGTGTTTATATGTGTGTGTAGGTGTGTATGTGTGTGTATGTGTGTGTTTATATGTGTGTAGGTGTGTATGTGTGTGTATGTGTGTGAATAGGTGTGTGTGTGTATGTGTGTGTAGGTATGTGTGTGTATGTATTTGTAGGTGTGTGTGTAGGTCTGTGTGTGTTTATGTGTGTGTATGTGTGTGTACATGTGTGTAGGTGTGTGTATGTATGTATGTGTGTGTAGGTGTGTATGTGTGTGTATGTGTATGTGTGTGTATGTGTGTGTAGGTGTGTGTATGTGTGTAGGTGTGTGCATGTGTGTGTATGTGTGTATGTGTGTGTGGAGGGGGGTGTGTGTATGTGTGTGTCTGTGTGTGAGTGTGTGTAGGTGTGTGTGTAGGTGTGTGTGTATGTGTATGTGTGTAGGTGTGTGTAGGTGTGTGTATGTGTGTGTGGAGGGGTGTATGTGTATGTGTGTGTGTGAGTGTGTGTAGGTGTGTGTGTAGGTGTATGTGTGTGTGTTGCTTGTGGAGGCCAGAGGACAACCTCAGATGTTGTTCCTCAGATGCTGTCCACCATGGTTTCTTTTAAGACAAGATGTCTTGTTGGCCTTTAGCTCACCATGTAGGTTAGGCTGGCTGGCCAGTTAGCCCTAGGGTCCCCCTGTCCTCATTTCCCCACCACTGGAATTTCAAGCATATGGTCCCATACCCGACCTTTTGTGTGGATTCTGGATGATCAAACTCAGGTCCTCATGCTTGCAAGGCAAACACTTCACTGAAAGAATTATCTCCTAAGACACAATAATTCATTTTTACAATTGTGTTCTTTATAGCTTGTCATATAACAACATTTATTATATTGTCTTTGAAGGTTTTCTGCATTTGCTTAATCAAAATAACCAAAGCAATTATAATGAAAGAGATAGCAGTTATCTAAAATTGATATGCATAAACATGTGTATTGTATACATGCATGTATATGCATGCATGTGCATGTATACAAGTATTTATGGGTGTATATACATAGACACACATACATGCGAAAAGGTGGCATAACATCACCACTAGTATTGATAACAATTAGGTTAAGGAGGCTTTGATCTTCGGTCTGTGTAATAAATCTACTCAGAAGAAATAAAAAAGGACCTAATTCATATGTCTCATGGTGATTGACTTCATTTTTGTGTCTGAATACTGTAAAGCTTTGTCATTAAGAATTTTTCTAAAAATGTGTATATAAAGCATTTATAATGTCTGCTTAGTGAATTGTAAAAAAGAGTTTACAGATTGTGATCATTCTGATAAAATTCAAATGTTTACATTACTGTAGAAAAAATGTTGTTGCCTCCTGGAAGCAGGAACTGAAGCAGAGACCATAGAAGGACCCGCTCACTGGCCTGCTCAGCTGCCTCACTTATAATGCACAGGACCACCCTCCTAGGGATGGCGTGCCCACAGTTGGCCGGGTCCTCCTACATCAATTAGCAATTGAGAAAATGCCCCACAGACACGGCCACAGGCCAGTCCTATGGAGGTGGTTCCTCAACTGAGATCCCTTCTTCCCACGCATGTCTAGTTTGTGTCAGGTTGACAAAAATAACCTGCACAGCGTTAGAAAATGTTGCACCTGTGTTTTCTGTAATCTTCAAAAGTATGTAAAAATTCTATGATGAATACAGTAATGTTTTAAAAATTAAAAAGATGAATTAAAAATGCTTACTTTTAGAACTAGGATAATATTTGTAATTAATAGTAGTCAATTTTCACTTTTTAAATAAGATCTTTATAAGGAATTTAGTTTAATATTTTCCATGTCCATTGCATATTTTATCAGTTTATTTTATGTAAGGAAGGTATAATTCTTAAAAATGGCACACATTCTTTAACCCAGCAACTACATTGCTAAAGACTTACTTAACAAAAATATTTACACATGGCACAATATTCATTTTATCATTTGGAAAAGCAAAATTAAAAGCAATGTGAGGACTGGAGAGATGGCTTCATGGTTAAGAGCACTGGCTGCTCTTGCAGAGGACCCAGCTTCGAATCCCAGCACCCACATGTCTGCTAACAACATTCTGTGGCTCTAGTTCTAGGGGATCCATTGTCTTCTTCTGGCCTCCAGGGGTATTGTACAACAAGGTGCACTTACATAGCCAACACACTCACATACATAAAATAAAAATAATAAAGAAAATATTTTAATAAAAAATGTGAATATCTACTGATTAACAAATAAGTTTAACACAATCCACAAAATGTAATGCTGTCAATAATACATATAGAAAGAAGTAGAAAAATGCAAAAGTAAAACAAGATAAAGATAATATGTGTATGTTGATAGATTTTTAACAATAGATTTTTTTCAGATGTGTTTATGCACAGGCAGATTAATAAGAATCTATGGTTTTTATAAGTGTAAGGCAAAAAGATAATATAATTTTACATCCTATATAACTGAATTTGATTTTAATTTTCATATTTTAAATTTAAAAATATTCAGAAAAGAATCTGAAATGAAGCATATTATTGATACTGTTGAGTTTGTGTGTTTGGTATATAAGATCCATTTGGGCTATGCTTGCAACTTTCTGAACTGAAATTATTTCAAAATAAAAGGTGGAAATGACTCTTGAATTCGTCAAAGTTTCAGGGGTTGTTTTCTTAAAATAAGTTTTCATTTTTCAGCAGAAGACTCACTAAGTGAAATGAAGTCTTGAAGTCAGGAGGGGCGCAGACGTCGTAGCTGTTACAGTGCACACGTTGAAATGCCCTTGGGAATTTCGAGGGAAAAGAACTATTGAAATCTGACAAGAGGTAGAGGGGATAGAAAGACAGAAAGGGACACTGAGCTTCCAAGGAGAAAGTAGACGAGAAACTGGCAGACGTGAGAGGGATGGGAGAGGCTTATGTGGAAGATCAATTCCAAAGACGCTGAAGAAATTGCCTTCTGTATTTTTCAAAATGCTGTTTTGCTCTCTCTCTTACTGAAGTGGATACAGGGCTAAATGAAAATAAAGACCATTATTTGTTGAATAAAATTCCAACGGCTTCTACAGCCCAGAAACCATGTGACACATGAACAATGTCAGATCTGGCTGTCATGCATGGCAGTCGGCTATAATCACCTTCAACTCTGGGCTGCAATTGGACTACAGAATTAGTTTTTGTTGTTTATTTTTTCTTCTTTCTTCTGTTGCTGTGAGAATGTATGGGCAAAGCCATTTTTACAACACTTCCCAAGCTCATCATGTTTAATTCTATTTCTACCATGCTAGATTAAATTTAAGGGTCACTGAAGTCAGCAACCACTGACCTTTGCCCTCTTAATGGTTCTCACCATTAATACTTGACCCTAAAAGTTATGTATACAATAAACCGTATTTATAGGTGCAGAGGGACGGGCAAAGCAGAAACACAGTGGGTTGAGTGATTATTTGCTTTGCCATGCTGTTCAGAAATTAGGAATGTTCGCACAGTCCACTCTTTGGAGATGAAGCCGGCCTGGCTGCCTTTTACTGTGCCTTAAATGGAACATTGGTGCGGCATGTCACTGACTTATCTCCATCACCTTCGTGGTACTCTGAGCTGTGGTCTTGCTAGTTTTCTTTGGCTATGAAAGAAAGAATATAAACAGCATATATTCTATTCATAGGAGGCAAAGGAACAATCGAACAATTTTATTTTCAGGGATTAGGGTGTTGAAAGCTTTTGTAAGATTGTTCTTGGTTTTGTGAAATGCCTCTCACCATTCCATTTGATTGCAAGAAAACAGAAGGATGCCTTCCTGGTTTAAAGTCCGGCATGCTGCTCCCACAGAGCCCAGGGGGTTTGCTTCTCTTAGCACCCTCTGGGGTTAGTTTTGCTTAACGTTTGGTTAAATGAGTAATTTCATTTGCTTCCTTTGCTTTCTTTAATTTCATTTTTAAATCATGCTGTTTCCAGGACATTTTGCTATTTGCACTATCAATTAAAAGCTGTTCACTTTTAAAAAAATACGCTGCACCAAATGCTTCATTTCCCAGGAACAACGTACAAAGCATTCATGCTGTCCATCGATTCTCATGTTTACAGAAATATTGCTTTCAACGACTCATGTACATATGCCTGAGTGTGTGCACACAGCAACAGTGTACAATTAAACACTGCTTAAAACACATACAGAGTTTTGCAAAATTGGTCAAAGTTCAATAATAATTTACTCTGAAGATCAAGCTCTATAACTTTTGGAGGACTGACTAGACAAATCTTTTCTGAGGCCTAAGATAATTATTTTGGCAATATTCAAACTATCCGAAAGGAATGTGCAGTGATTAAGGCAAAGAATTTCTCTAGGTCACATATTGACAGAGAGTCGGGGCCTTATAAAATACTCTATTTCCTCCATTAATTGTGTCCATGTGGAGTTGTAACCAAGTAGCTGAAACAAATAAAACTTAAGTGATATTGTTTCCTTTAAAATATTTCATTTAATTTGTGGAAAAGTTTAAACTCATTAAAAATGCACAGTACCCTGTGCCTACCCCCAGAAGCTCCCCCACCACATCCTCCTTGGGGGACATTCCAGGAGTATCCATGGTACCCCCATCCTTCTTCCTGTGGGAGGCTCTTTAGCTACCCTCTAATTTGGGTGTGTAGGTGGAAAGGCAACCAGAGCATACAGACTTAGGCCCTGACTGCAAGCTTCTCACTTGTTCACTCTTGTCTGTTCATTTAGAGGCATTTCTCTATGTCTCTAACTACTCCAGGGAGTAGTCCCACTGCTTTAAGGAGGGGGTTCTTATGAAAGTATGACTTAGTTTTATGAGAGGGAATTTTTTCCTGTACACAAAAGCAGGCAAAGAATGGATTAGGCCAAGGAAAGCCCAACAGAAAGCAGAGAGTGAAAAGTGGGTGTGTGGTGTGCAAGCAGACTGGTCGAGTCCTTCTTTGTGCTGGTTTATCGTATCAGGCCATTCTCAGGAATGCAAAGCACATGGAGGTGTGCAAGAAGACTTCGCTGGGCACAATCCCCCAGACCCTGTGCATGCACAACAAAGCTATTGACTGACTTTCCTCCAGATCTTTCCCATGTGCAGAGGCAAGTCTCAGGAATGGATGACTACTGATCTCCTTATTGTGAGCTCAAAAAGTATCAGAAGAAGAAGAAGCGGATTTTAGTCTATGATTAGTGAATTATTTTTTTCTGCCATTGTCTACACTGTACAGCTCAAAGTAGTCAAGATGCACAGTTATTTGAGACCTTTTGACAAAACAAGCTAAGAAACATGGGAGTCGGGTCCCTTTGGACTGTGTGGAGTCTAGCTGGAGATAGAATGTGTTTCTTAAAAAACAATGTGCCTATTTTCAGCTCCTCAAAATCTCAACATAGTGATGGTTCATCTTTACATCACGTGATGGATGAGAGTCAATGAATTTGTATGAGTCAGGTTTTTCCTGCTGGGCTGAGTCAAATTTTATTCTCAGCCGCCATCAATAGCAGCATTAGTGTACAGTCCTTTGAGATGTGCTCTTCAAGCTCAGGGATATATGTAAATTAAAAGTGGTCATGATTTCTTTAGAAATTTCTCTCTTTTTAGTATAAAGAGCTATAAATGTGTTATAGAGAACATTTACTGAATGAGCCTATTTTTAAGATATAATTTCTCACTCTTCTTGGTAACATAATTTAAATGTACAGAGGGTAGCAGGGAGAAGATGTGAGATAGATCAAAATTAATTATTTGGTAAGTAGTAAAGTTTCTCATCTATGTGGCCAAGATTTAAACGAAGAGCCAAACCTGAAAAATATTACCTTTACCATATCAAATAGAACCTTTCAAAGAATATTCAGTTCTTATGGTGGCACATGGCTGTGACTTCAAGGCTTGGAAGGAGGAGACTGGAGGATCAGGAGTTCAAGGTTGTCCTCGGCCACATAGTCAGTTCAAAGACAGCCTGGCTACTGGGCACTTATCTTACACACCCCCACCCCCAAACAAAAGCAAACTAAAAAACAGCTAACAACCATCTGTAATTCCAGTTCCAGGGACTGTGACACCCTCTTTTGTCTTTTGTGGGCATTGCACCACCTGGGTGCACTCACATACATGCAGGCAATACACTCATACTCATAAAATAAAAATATAAATAAAATACACATAATAGGCCAGAGACATAGAGACATGGCTCAGCTGGTAAAGGCACTCACCACTAAGCCTGATGACCTTAGCTCAATCCGCAGGACCTGCATATTTGGAACAAGAGAACTTACTCTCCCAAGTTGTTCTCTACCTGAACTTACTCTCCCAAGTTGTTCTCTACCTGCACACATGCAATGTCATGTGTACCCTCCAACATACACATACAAAAAAGCACAACTAAAATAAATAAATGTAATAAAAACTTCAAAATGTACATAACATAAAATTTTCCATTTAAAATATTTTCATATATACAATTCAGTGATGTTATAGTACACTGATGATCCCACACAATTATTACTACAATCCATTTCCAGAACCTTCTAATCATTTCCAAATATAAAGTCTACAACCATCAAGCAATAAAGTTTTATTTCCCTTCCCCTTAGCCCATGGAAACTACCCTTCTACTTTCTGTGCCTATGGATTTAAGTGTTTTCTCAGCCAATGTAAGTAAAGTCACAGTCCCTTCAACTGCATTCAAATTCAATGTAAGTGCTTGGTCTTTTCACTGTAGTACTTCCAGAGTCTGTTCATGTTATAGAATATTCCATGCTTATTCTTTTGTAATGGATGAATAACATGCAATTGAAAATCCTTGTTTATTTTTCTTTCATTGGCCTGTGTGTTCATAGCTATTTGGACCCCCCCCCCGCCACTTTGGACTCTTGTGAATAATGCTGCTATGAAAACAGATGTGAAAGTGTCACATATCCATCAACCAGACATAATTCTTTCAATTGTTTTGCATATACTCAGAAGTGGAATGCTCTGTCATAGAGCCAGCTTATATTGAGCTTTTCCAAGTCATGAAACGGTATTCTATAGCATGTATCATTTCTCATCTCTGCTGTCAGTGCAGAAGTAAAAAAGGTTTTCCATGTCCTTCTAATGCACCTTCCCTTCTGGTTATTTCATAACAGTTATACTAATGAAGAAGATGGCGTCTCACTGTAATTTTGATTTGCATGTCTCAAAATCATAACATTACTCACATCAACTTTCTTGACATGAGTAATTTCCCTGAAATTGCTTGAAAGTTTATTTTATATGTCAAGTATATATGTGTTTGTATTACTCTTCTGTTGCTGTTGTAAAACACCGTGACCAAGGGAACTTGTAGGAAGAAGAGTTTATTTGACCTTATGGTTCCAGGTTCCAGAGGGATTAGAGTCCATCATGGTGGGAAGGAAGGGTGAGGTGGCTGGAGCAGGAGCAGAAAGCTAAGCACTCACATCTTCAAGCAGGAATAAGACGTAGAGAATGATTGGAAATTCAGCAAGGCTTAAGAACAGTCCTCCCCAGTGATATGTTTCTTCTAGCATGGCCACACCTTCTAAGACCTTCCCAAACAGCACCACCAACTGGGGACAAAATGTCCAAATACTTGGAGCCTATGGGGGATGTTCTCATTTCAAACTACCACAATGTTCATGGCATTTATAAAATTAAGTTAAAACTTAATATTTTGTTGCATTTTGCCATTCTCAGTTAAAAGAACCAAAAGATAAATCATGAAAAAATAGTGTGCTGGGCAGCTTTACTGTCAACTTGGCACACCTGGGTCGAGGGAGCCTCAGTTGGGAATTGCCTCTATTGGACTGGCCTGTGGCCATGTCTGAGGGGCATCTTCTTCATATTTGTGGCCCACTGTGCGGTGCCACCCCTAGGCAGGTGGGCCTGTGTTGTTTAAGAAAGCAAGTTGAACAGGGGCCAGGGGAGTGAGAGTGGAGGCTGCCGGTGTGCTGAGTGCTGAGTGCCACAAGCCACTAGGCATCAGACAAGAGGCCCTGCGTGCTGTCAACCTGACACACTGGGTTGAGGGAGCCTCAGTTGGGAATTGCCTCTATTGGACTGGCCTGTGGCCATGTCTGAGGGGCATCTTCTTCATTGTTGTGTGATGTGGGAGGGCCCAGCCCACTGTGGGTGGTGCCACCCCTGGGCAGGTGGGCCTGTGTTGCATAAGAAAGCAGGCCGAGCAGGGGCCAGGGGAGCAAGCCAGTAAGCAGCGTTCCTCCATGCCCTGTGCTCCAGCTCCTGCCTCCAGGTTCCTGCCCTGAGTTCCTGCTTTGGGCTCCCTGATAAGCTGTGACTCGGGAGATGTAAGACAAATAAACCCTTTCTTCCCCACATTGGTAGTAGTCAGACTGTTTTGTCACAGCAATTGAGAAACAAACTAGAACAAATAGAAAACAATTTGACACTCTCCTGGATTTTTCAACTATTTCCAGAATGTTCCAAGATGAAAAGGGCAGAAATTTGTACAAATATAAGTACACATAGAGTGCTCAGTAATTAACTCTTGGTCTCTGGAGGCAGCCAGCCTGGGGAGGAATGATACTCTGCTAAATTTGGCCACGTGTGATTTTGACTTGTTCTCATCTGGATGTTGGGGCAGCAGTAACAGTTCCACATGGCTGTTATTAGGATGGAGTGAAGAAACCTAGTAAAGTCTGTGATTTCTTAGTCAGAGGTTGGTTTTGAGAACACTCTGATAAG
This sequence comes from Nannospalax galili, assembly GCF_000622305.1. Lineage (NCBI taxonomy): Eukaryota > Metazoa > Chordata > Mammalia > Rodentia > Spalacidae > Nannospalax > Nannospalax galili. Next base: position 285,974 of record NW_008359198.1, on the reverse strand, counting down.
CGTAGGAAGTTCACAGCCCCCGCCATGGGTTGTTCTCCAAGATTTGCAGCTAGAAGGTGTGGTGTGAATTTTACCAATGTATTTCATCAGAAATCCTCAGAAGCTAAGAGACGGGCAAGTAATTTCACTGTTTTGAGACACCTGGTACATTAAAAAAAGAAATGACAACCTTATGAGATTTAAAAAATGTTTTTAAGCAAATTAATATGACACACATCTACAGTGATGCACACGGGCATCATGATGTCACTTGACTTCGGTTGGAGATAACATTGAAAAAGTAATTCACAAATTGTAATGACTAGGTGGAAACCAGAGAGCACTCCTAGAAGCTTTTTCTGTCCCCTGCTCTTCGCAAATAGGAGACTTTGGAGACCAAAATGACCCATGACTTCATAGAACACACTTGAAAATGGTTGTTTTAACCAACCCTTATTTTATACATATCTGCCTCCATCCTGTAAGAGAAAATACTGGAAAGGAGTGCTGGAGGAGGTGGAAATTATTATTAATGAAAGTATACACTATGCAACTCTGGAGAAAGAAATTGAAATGAACATTAGACGCTAAGCATAGCTACCAGGTCTATTGCCTTATGTAAATTAGTTGCAAAGCATGTCTGGAGTCAAACATGTCTTAAAAGAATCACGCAGATATGCAGACCAACACTCCTAAGTGTGCTGTACACGATTGTTTTAGTCTTGAAGTGTCTGCTGTCTCCACTCCCACCTTTTTTCTATTATCCTTTCTGGAGTTTTCCTCTTCCTCCTCTTTAAAGGTTCCTTTATGAACCATACAGGTCGGCCAGATTTTATCACCTTCAGCCAAAGGCGAGTGCAAGAATAAGGAGCAAAGACCAAGGCCTTATCTTCATGCCGTTTAAGGGCAAATAAACACGCAGCACTCCAGAAGAGATGCCGCAGACGGAACTAGCAGAGCAGTCAAAGCTCCACACAGTATGCTGTCCTTATGGCATTTATTCATTTTTGCATGATGAATGGATGCAAGAAGTCATCATTAGGGAACATAATGGTCTCTGATGATGTATTTATGACATGGAAAGATGTCATGTGATGAAGTGTTTACAACATGTAATGAGGTTGTGTAACAATCCCTTTACAGCTGCAATTACATTGACTAATTCCTTATAAAAATACTCAACACTGTGCTGTTCGCGTGCATGTGCTTGATATTCAGCACTTTAGTGAGGAGCGCCTCTACACTGCAAAATCAAGTCGCTTGAATGACTCAGTGCTCTGTTTCCTATCCAAGGCCTATAAAAGATCCTGGTGTTTAGTTAGTAGACTCCACACACTTCCTCTTATTGGAGGCGACAATATGTGTCAATATTCTCCTGAGCTGGAGAACGTGAGAGTGGCTTTACACCTGTGATAACCATCTTAATATTCCCTTTGGCTGAAGCCAAGAAGTGTGTCGATCCGCAGCCTGTCGTTCAGATAAGCTGATGTCTGTTCCTGAACCTCCTCACTAATCAGTAAGAGCATAAATGAGACCACAAAATATTAAAATGTGGAACAAATAGTATCTTCCTTGAAGTCATGCGTAGGTGTTTTATCTGGGACTATGAAGATGGATTTGAAGCCAAGAAGCAGACTCTGCTGTACTCAGGTTTAGGTGCAGCACCTAAAATGAGCCCTGAGCTCTGAGATGAAGATGAGATGCTGGACCCATCGTTCAGATGCAATAAAATATGAGGGGGAATGGGGATACATATTAGAGGACCTTAATATCACATGGGATGTGGCTACGCCTCTTTAGTAAGATGAAGTCATAACACCTTAATAGGGGGGAGTATGACCAGGTGATCCACACTCACCTTGCATTTACATAGGTCTTCATAATTCCCAAGCACCTAGTATACCTCAACCAAACTTCAGACTGGTGCAAGAGCTAGAGGAGATATGCCTCTCCCTCAAAGATCAAAAATAAAAAGTTAAATGAAAAGTTAAACTTTCACTTCAAGGTTTTTGAATGAATGAATGGGGATTTCATGGACTTTCCACGTCTGAAATGATTGCTGATGGGAAAGGCCTTTCCACAGGCACGGGCGAGGTACCAAGTGGCCACTGGCCAGCTCAACAGACCATTTCAAGGCTCTCAGCTCAGAAGAAGTTCACACATGCAGACATGTCACCACACAGTGTCTGTTTTCCTTCTTAATCAAAGACCACAGCAGTTACTGCAGAGGTAAAAGAAAAAACTTCAGGAGAAGATCAAGCCCCGAAATGCTGTCAAGTCCAGAGCAGCTGACACCACGTATCCCTTAGCAGAGTTCCTCGGTACAGAACTTTAACTCCGTCACTTGACTCATGTTTTCTAATGTCTTTGCTGTGAAAGAACAAATTCCACTAATGGCAGAGATGTGACTGCAATTTTAGAGTCATTTTCCCACTCTTCTGTGTGCTGCTGCTGTACTCTGGCCCCAGACCTCCAAGGAGCTTCAAAAGAATTCTCCATGAAGTGGAGCAACTGAATTTGAAAGCTAACAAGGCTCTGGACTGTGATATATTAGGCAATTTAGTTGAAATACTCTGGTCATTATTTTACCTGATTCTGCTGTGAAGATTTTATTACTTACTTTGATTAATTCCAAGAAGTAAGCAAGCTGATCCACAAAGGAAGGTCTGTCATGTGACCACTGGTGGCCCCCGTGATCCAGTTACTATGATGTATTTTAGTCTATGGCTTGCCTGCAACTCGTTTTCAGATTATATGCTTTGTAATGAATGCGAGGAAGTTTGAACGGCATCTTAAGACAAGGGTTGTAACGTCTTAAGTAGAGACAGGAAAGATGCCAGGGCTTCAGATTTACATTTGAGTTCCTGATGTTGCAGGTGATGGTTACTGGATTCAGGAGGGCATGGTGCACACCTTTAATCCAGCACTTTTAAATTCCAGGTCACCTGGAGTTATATGGAGACCTTATCTCAAAAAGACCAAAACCAAACCAAAACAAAAACAAAAAAATTCATTCATTTGCTGAGAGGAAACGGGCGAATAATAATTGGCAATGAAATCTGGTGTTGTGTTTAGGTAAACAGCAGAACTGACATGGTAATGGAGAATAGATATAAGATTCAAACTCTGTTTGACAGTTATTTATGCTCAGCAAGGTGATTTAAGGAAAAGATTCACTGATTAAGTACATTAACAAAGCCACATCCTAGAAAATAATTTCTTTCCAACAAATGCTACAGAAGCATCATCCTGCCTTCCAAAGTCATGTTAAAATTAGGTTTCATTTTACAACCAAATTTCAAAGGAAATCATTGAAATTTTATTTCTTTTGCATGTATAGGGTATTTAAAAAATCTTGGCATTGATTTTCGGTTGTTACCTCACCTTAAACTTCAGGAGACACGTTCAATTTCCTCTTCTAGGCCAACACGTAGTTTGACAACTGAAGAATGTTTTGCTGACGTTTTGTCATACGCAGGCGGTGTTACTGAATTCTGAGTTATAAAGACAACAGTTTCCTCACAATTATGCCTTCAGACCCTGACAGGGAAAAAGATGTGTCAAAACGTTTAACTTCTGGGAATTATAAAACGTTCCCTTTGGTTCTGCCTTGAGATGTCAACATAGAGAGTTGAAAAAACAAAGAGAAATCAGATTCATTGAAATCACTACTAAAACCCATCAAATACTTAAGATTAGATTTGAATCTGTCTGGATGTTTATTAAGTATCTGTTCACATGGACACCAGGTAAAAATGATCAAAAGACAGTAAAGAGGGTCTGAAGTTTATATTACCCTTCAATTAAAAAATGAGGGGTTATTTATTTTATTTCATGTGTACGAATGTTTTGTCTGCTCCCATGTCATGCAATGTCCACGGAGACCAGAAGAGGTCCGTGAGTTAAGGATAGTTGTTAGCAGCCATGTGGCCATGTGGGTGCTAGAAACTGAACCCAGGCCCTCTGCTAGAGCAGCCAGGGCTCTTAACTGTTGAGCCATCTTTCCTAACCCATTGCTCTTCATTTTCAAGTGAGGCTCTCACAGAACAGGATATACTTTTTCCCTAAGAGCCCCATAAAGCCAAACTGAATATTCAGTGACAGTTATTTCCTTGAAGAATCCAGTGGATATATCAGTATTATGACAGACACAGGCAGTCTGCTTTGTGCTCCCAAGTGAACCGCATTGACACTAGATTACCCTCTCCTGTCAGGGCCTTTAGGTTCAGCTCATAACCTTTTGCATGGCCACCAAATAATATCTTTATGATGCTTTATCACAGACAAAATGCTTTTTAAAGTATTTACATTAATTTTTGCTGTCACCTCCTCCTTACAGATGAATAAACTGATCTTCGAAAAAATAAGCAACTTCCTGAAATATTCATAATTAATAATTGATAATCTTAGGAATGAACCTGTTCATTCTTAAAGTTTGTACTATTCTATATAGTAAACCAACTCCACAGCTTATATTTTGTTTCAAATCATTCTCATTAATCTTACTATTGTCCTTATAAAAAAGTGCCTCTGAAAAACAGACAAAAACAATGTTGATTTGGGTAGAAATTTGCAAGACTGAAAAAGGTAAGGGAGAACTCAGAAACTGAGGTAGGTTAAATGTCCAATACTGACCCAGGGAAGGGACCTCCTTCCCTCCTCTGGGCTCGAATTGTCAGCAGTGTTAGCAATATTTATCTGCCGCAGGGCAGGGCCTTTGGATGGCGACTGCTGAAGGAGAGGCCAGAGGCAGACAGCTCACAGACCACCTAGACTCAGGACTAGAAGTGAAAGTAGACTGTTTCCGTTTGAGGGTCTGCCTCTGCAGGTCTGGGCCCAGGACAATTGCTGCAAGGAAGCTCCGCTCTTTATCAGACGCATAAGTTGTGCATTTGTAATTTTAAAACAGGTGAATTAAGAAAACAAAAACAAAATAACAAAATGATCAGAATCCAGAATTGTGAGTAGCAGCGAATTTGGTAATTTGAATGGTTTTTATTTTTAAAAAATTTCATGTGGTAGACTTAATGTTTATTTGAACGGTTAGGTGAAAATGTTATCATATTTATAATTCATCAGTTTCTGAAAAGAGTTAAGTAGCTATCAAGATTTTTGCAAGACACTTGAGGCAAAGTTAGCTGGAAGGTTCTGCAGTGTATTTATTACTTTTCAGGAAGTACATTGTAATCAGGAAGATATATCCGAAGAGAGAGAGAAAAGCTACATGTCACTGGTACATGAAAGGGATGGTCTCTTGGTTTGCTAAGGCTTTGCTGCAATAATTACATTTATTATAATTTAAAATATTGTGTGAACCGTTTATTGAAGTACAGTTTCCCATTGCATAATTTCTTCCAGAAACTATAATTCTTAACAATAACAACAAAAAAAGCTGAAGATTTGCCTGACAGATGCCAATGAATGTGTGAGGTTAAGGAAAGCACAGTACTTTAAGAAATAAAAGTGGGGATAACATGCTTCCAACTCTTTCTGACGCTGTTGGATGGCCATTAATTTTCCAGGAAAATGCAATCTATAAACGGCCCCAATAGAAAGCTTCACCCGAATACCACAGAGATACTCTGTACCGTAAGATTTGGTACAGACAATTTCATTGTTTCAAACAGTCAAGAGCACTCACGGTAGGAGATGTTATGGTTGGTTTCCAAATACGTGATAAAAAGTGAGTCTGTGAGTTCGACTGTGGTATAAATTATAATCACACACAGGCCTGAAATTGGAACGGAACGTGAGTCCTCACAGATTTAAAAACTTAGCTGGAAATCCAACTAATGGGTTCATTCATTGACAACTTTTAGATTGCATGTTCGTGATTCTGTGTGATTTGTAGATGGTAAAAGAAAACAAATCAGGGCTGGAGAGATGGCTCAGTAGTTAAAAGCACTGGCTGTTCCTGAAGAAGACATGGGTTCAAATCCCAGCACCCAAATGGCAGCTAACAACCATCTGTAACTACAGTTCCAGGGCATCTGACACCCTTTTCTGTCCTCTGTGGGTATTAAATAGCACAGGTGCACTTGCATGCATACAGGCTATGCACTCATACATATAAAATAAAAATAAATTTTAAAAAAGAAAAAATATCTGATTCTCTTTTCTTTCTGCTTCCAAGGCTTTTGCAGTGTGAGTTTATTGCCTCATCTTCAGGATGGGGTTATCTGTCTAACCTTTGAGCCTGAGTTTGTTAAGTGACCTGTTTGGACCTAGAGAACACAGTGGGAAGTGATAGCATGCCAATTTCAAGTCTAAGGCACGTGGAACCCTGTTCATTTTCACACTTCATGATGAAACCTTGTCCACATTAAGCCCAGTCTAGGCTATTGGAAGATTAGAGACCACATTTACTAGAACTGAATTTTTTGAGTTACAGGCATTGTTGATTACCTAGTTTCCAGGCAACTGACAAGTCTGCCACAGACTAAGAGTAAACCATTCAAAGTAAGAAGTACCCAACTGACTTTCAGACCTGAAAACAGTAATGAACCATAACAACTACAAACTGAGTCTGCTAATGGATTGCTATGCAAGAAAATTCATTGAGGGCTAGGGAGATCGCTTGGTTGGTCAAGTGCTCGCTGTGCAAGCACGAAGACCCGAGTTTGTTCTTCAAAATCCACATTAAGAAGTGGGGGGAGACAGAGACAGGAGTGCCCCTGGGATTTGCTGAGCAGCCAGCCTAGACTAGTCGGCAGCCCCAGTTTCTGATGAGAGGCCTTGTCTCAAAACTTACAAAACAACGCCCCCCACACACGCACACACAGAAACCAAGTTGGTAGATGGACAGATGGTGAAGAACAAAACCCAAGGCTGACTTCTGGCCTTCACATGCACACCCATGCACATACAGGAACGTGGACACTACCATGCCATGCATAAATCCATCACATAAGGAATGAGCGGCATGTTCTAGAACTCACAGTGTGGCTCTTTTCTGGATTCTGTAACAGATACTAAAAATTGTGAATACAATAACTGCCATGAATTTACTGAGCACTAGCCAGGTGTGAAGCACCTTCTCTCTTCTGTGCTAAGTGCTCCCTCTGTGAGCACAGTGGATGAATTAGGGATAAGAGACACATTGCCTGTCTGTGGACATTCTAACCTACAATCTTAGAATGGTAACCTATTTGAAAATAGAGTCTGACAAAGTAATCAAGTTACAACGAAGACATTAAGCTGATCTCAGTATTATTGATATTCATAGGCAAAGGAAAATTTAAGAAACAGTCAAATACTCACTGAGAGTGGCACTGTGAAAACACGCAGGAGAAAAGGTCACAACTCAACACAGCTGCTGACTAAGTGAGGCAGCTGCCAGGCAAGGATGACAAAGACACAAAGATGGCAGCCACAGCCAAATGGGAGCCAGCAAGGAACCCTTGCAAGACCCTTGGCTTTACCCTTCTCGCCTTCAGAACTGAAGGGTAACACTGTTCTTGCTGAAGTTTCAGGAAAGTCAATTTTTGATGCTTCCTTCCTTATGGAAGCCCTAGGAAATAAACGCAGGGTGATGGGGCTGGGGAGTTGGTTGCCCGCTCACATTTAAAACAGTTTTTGGTATCTTAGGAACTTCATAGTGATATGATTAAAATCATGAATCCCAGTTCACAAGGTAAGTTACCTGATCAATTTATCATCAAACAGAGGAATTTTTATGCATGACTGTGGCTAGTTACCTTGAACTCATCCTTGTGATCTTAAGCAATTGCCACTGTCACTGTACAACATGTATTTTTAAAAAAAAATTCTTTCTTTTTTTTTATATGAGTATGCCTGCAGATATGCAAGTGTGCCCATGCATGCCATGGGGCAGAAGAAGGCGTAGGAGTCCCTGGAACTGGAATTACAAATGGTTGTTAGCCACCATGTTGGTGATGAGATTTGAACCCCAGTCTTCAGCTAGAACAGTCAGTGCTCTTAACCACTGAGTTATCTCTTCAGCCCCACGACACCTTTTTTAAAGTCATCAGGTTCCATTGGAACTACCATAGGACTTGTTTATTTTTAAATAAGATACAGATGCAAGATAATAAGCTAAGGACCTATCAGATCAAAGGTCATCTGGCAAAGCCAGGTCATTGCTATTGGGTTAGAAATAGCAGAAATTATTTCTTTGAGTGAGGTGTAGTGTATGATTTCAGCATATGAATAAGCCAATGTCCATGGATCTGGGAAAGGCTGTAAATACTATCGATAATAAAGAGCCATGACCTTCCATAAAGATTGGAATTTGATGTTGACTGAATGTGTCTTGTGTTAGGGCCGACATATTGATGTCACATTCCATTTCATATAGCAAAAATCAGTACCACAGACTTCAGACACATAAAAGTGTCTTACCTCAATATTGTAAAAGGAATGTTCATTCAGGCTGTAATATTCTTCTTCCAATATTAGATCCTACCCTGGGATTCTGGCTCTTCGCCAGTATCATGTTATCAGAAGGGATTTTGATCTCCCTCCCTCACTTCCTGTGGGTTTTCTCACACATGTTCTTGTACATATGCAAAAGGGAATGCAAAGTTGATGTACTAGGATGTTTTTTGTTTACTATTCATGTCTCAGTGCCTTAAAACGTGTCCCGTAACTTGGTAAGTTCTAAATAAACATTTCTTGAGTCAATGAATGAATTAAGAAAGAAGGCAGCAGTGAATATAACAGACTGCAATAGTGGAGTCTAGATGGTTCTTCATGGGGTCTTTCGTCTTCAAGAATTTAAAATAACAACCTTCTGATATCAGTTAATATTATTCAGTGGTGTGTGTGTGTGTGTGTGTGTGTGTGTGTATGTGTGTGTGTGTGTCCCTTATTCTAGGGAAAAGTTTTATAGTTTTAACCATTTAGGGCTGGCTAGATGGCTCAGCAGGTAAAGGCACTTGCCACTAAGCCTGAGGATCTGAGTTTGATTTCCAGGATCCACATGGTAGAAGGATTAAACCACCTCTGATCTCCACATGTATATTGCGATGCACACATGCAAATAAACAAATAAAAATATAAAAAAGATTCCATTTTTAGTTTTAATCATTTTAACAAGATTCTCATAGGGATTCACACCTCTACAATTCTCTTGGTCAAGTGTGGTTTTTAAAGACTTCTTTAGCCTGTCTTCCTTCCTTCCTGTGCTTCTGAAGTGGTGATCTGTGTGCTACACTCTAGGTGGGGAAAGGAGGTGGACCCTCATGATCCCTAACCTTTGAGGGCATTGTTTGGACACAGGGAAAGTGTTTAGAAGTGAATATTTACAGTGTAGTGCTCAGGAGTGAACTCTAGAGAGACTTTAGAGACATCAAAATAGCACCAAGATGACATTTCTTCCAGACTTATGGAGTTCGATCTTTAGGAACCATATACACCTTTCCAAAATGTTTCCTTCCTGTTCTGAGTTGGCACATCATTAGAGCTGGGAAGTATGACAAAGATGATCAAATCTAACCTATCACCCTCTTACAGATGACAAAAAGGAGAACATTCATAAAGATTTGTTACATTCATGTGAAGAGTCTTGTGTCTTGCCTCTGTGTGTGCACATATGTGTAATATGAAGTACAAGATTTTGCTAGATTCAAACATATATAAAAAAAACTCTCAACCTTGTGAAAACTGTGGCTCTATTCCATTCTGGGATTGAAAACCTTTGACTATTGAGTCAACCTCTTTCTTTGGCAACTATGGATACAGACAGTTATGCTCAAGGACTCCCATGCCACTGTGATGCTATTGAGATGGAAAATCCAGCCTGTGTGCTGCCCACTCACCGAGGATGACACAGTTCAGCAAGTCTACTTTCCATGTGCTTGCATTTTGATGAAGTATGTTTTAGTATCTAAAGCTATTTCCCAATTCCTCTTTCAAGGGAACAGTATCCACTGCTAGTCACTCTGTCCTCCAGCTTGAAAAAGAACAAGATGTTCATGGTTTTCTTTCTTCTCGAATGTCACATTTTTTTGTAACATCTCTTAAATGTTTATCTTGGCAGGAGCAACAGATTTAGATAAGAATCTGAACAACTCAGAGTGCAATCAAAAGCTGTAGTAGAATCTCCATATGCATGTTCTGAGAGGCTGTTTTTTTAAAGAGCAGAAACGTTGCTAACATACATTCTGCCTACAGATTTTTTTATCTGCTACAAGTTAAGGTAGAAAAGGATGGAAGGTGTTTTGAATTGCTAATTATGAGTATTTTTTGGGTATATGGAAACTACAAAATGGAGATTCATAATACAGTTTCAGTGCATCTAAGGGCCAGGGAGTTTTGTATCTGAAAGATTGCTTCATGGAGGTGAGGGTTAATAGAATTTAAGACATGATTGAAGTTTGTGTCTAGAAATAAATTTCTTCCTCTATATTTTTCATGTAGTTATTTTATCACACCATTGTAATGAGGAAGAGCCCAATCAAGAAATTCCAATGGACTCTCATATGAACATTTGAAAATTGCCTGTTATCATATAATGCTAATTACTCTTGTGTTTACTTCTTCACATCTTCTATTCATGATTCAAGGACTTTCTTTTTCCCTTAGAGATAAGAGTTATGCAATTTGGGAGTCTTTTAGCTAGACCCACTGAAGGGGTACCCCTATTGCCACGCCCTGTGCCCCTATTCAGCATGGAAGAAGCCAGAGTGGTCTGCGTCCTGATTTCCTGTTGGCAATTCAGGGAATCCGCTC
>NW_008359198.1:260057-275214 GCF_000622305.1 Nannospalax galili | reverse complement strand
ACAGGGTAAAAAGATCCCAAAGAAATGTAGCCAGTTTCTTGGCTAAAAGTCAAAATGTCCTTGGGACTGTTAGCAACATACTCTGTTCCAAATGCCAAAAATGTCAAAAGTATTTGGGAGCTTTTATCTAATCCTTAAAAGATTTTCGGGTTACGTCTTCAGAGGGGGGACTGTTAGAGTACCCAAAAGCCCCATAAAAATAAATAAATGAAAGAAGAAAAAAAAAGAAAAAGAAAAAAGTGATGGGGAGTTATAGGAGGAGTTGGAGGGGAGGGAGTGGGCATGGATTTGATCAAAACACCTTATATGCATGTATGAAATGCTCAATAAACTTTTTGTAAAAGTTTAAAAAAATCAAAATATAAAAGTTTCTAATGGCCACCAATGATACTTAATTTAAAAATCATCTTTAATTTCTCTGTGAAAAAAAATATATAGTCTTTTTGAGACAGGGTCTCCCTGGATTCACTATGGAGACCAGGCTGGCTTCGATCTCACAGAGATCTGCTGACCTCTGCCTCCCAAGTGCTGGGATTAAAGGTGTGCACCACCATGCCTGGCTTCATTGTGAAAATAATTTTTAGCACAGTAGAGAACAATTATAGCCATTACAATAGAAGAAGTGTTTCTTCCATTTGTGTTATGTCTGAGGCAAGAGATAGGCATGATTTTTTGATGAGGTTTAATCATGCTTTGATTGAAAATAACCTAACAGTGATGGGTACTTTACTAATATGGTATGTGGGCATAGAGCTATCAAGGAATTTCATAGAGTGCTCAACCTCTCAAGACACAGTAGAGGGAGCCTTTCCCTCCATATCATTTTCTTTTATTCCAGGAGCTCAAGGATTTGTTGGGCACAGGCCATGTGGGATGTTTGCTTTCTGAGAGAGATTGTTACTGTGTGTCTATGAAAAGTCCAACAGGGCCATATGCAGATGGCAAGTGTCACTCACAGATTCACTAGGGCACAAGTCATGGTCTGTAGACAGTGCATCAGTTCCCTAACCATACATCCTGGGAGATGGTCCCTCCCATACATCCAACACTCTCATTGATGCCTATTATAACACACATGAGATACCTCAATATAAACAACAGACACAATCTGAATGTTGGTAATAGTTGAGAAAGCAAAAATGAAAGTAATGGAATAAAATGATTTTCCAAAAGATCCAGGAATGTACGAAAGATCCAGGAATGTACAAAAGATCCAGGAATGAATCTAATTTAATTAAATAAAACTACTTTATCCAAATGAAATAAAACTGATCAGGAAAAGAACAGTTCTTCCCGACGGATATCCCAAATGAACTGTCATGTCATGTAGATCCTTATGCTCAGAGTGCTGATTGTGTAATGAGCTCTCATCACAGTGAAGCTCGTCAGAAATGCAGATCTTCTGGCCTCATAGCAGCTCTTCAGCAAAGTCCCAGGAGTTTGTACACAGTAGAGATTAGGATGTCCTCCCACAAAGCACCTTTATAACAGGCATGCTTCTGCAGCCGATTTCCCCTAGACTTTCTGAGAGGCATGCATATGGGTCCTGTACAAAAGCCTCTTTTAAAAAATTTGTTGATGTGGCTAATCTAGAGATAGATGTGAGAAATTGTTCATTCATGTAGCTAGTCTGCATCCTTCTGACAGTTTCCACAAGGTTAACTTCTCAGGAAAGATCTTATGAATTGAACAGTAATTATTTTCTAGCCTAAGATACTTAAAAGTTCAGACCCTGAACATACTGACAGGGATGCTAATGAACACAGAAAGTCTTCCAGACTTTAGAAACAATGTAGGGAGGGCCAGCACTTTTCTTATAAAAGCAGTTTTGTGTGTATGTGTGTGGATGCATGTGTGAGGGCTCAAGGAGGCCAGAGAAGAACGTCTGGTACCCTGTTCTATCACCACACTGCACCTTCGTACCTTTGAGACAGGGTCTTTCCTTGAACCCAGAGCTAAGGAAGTAGCCAGCAAGCTCCAACAATCTGATTCAAGTCTCCACCTCCCACAAAACTGGGATTACAGGTACACGGGGCCACACATAACTTTTTACAGGTTCTAAGTATTTGAACTCAGATCCTCATACTTGCAGAGAAATTGATCTTATTCACTGAGACATCTTCCCAGCCCAGAAAAGAGTTTTTTTTTTTTTAAAAGTCTGGATAGGAACCCATTGATGCCTCATAAAATTAATATAGTGGATCCTGACCAGCATGGAAAAATAAAACAGAGTTGCCAAGAACAGAGAGAAACGAAGTGGAATAGAAAGCATAAGGCGGGACTCTTGGGAAGGGAAGGCTTTATTTTATTATGCTTAACATTCCAATTATAAACATATATGTATATTTGTATTTAGTTTCAAAAACAAAAATGCTTTTTGTTTCTTTCTTTGCATTGGCATCCATTCAAAAGTTCAAAAATGACTACGATGGAATACAAATTTGTATATACATTCTTATAGAAGGACATAGAAGAGAATTTTATTCACTGAAATATCATTGGGGAAAAGTCTTTATTGTCCAATAGTCATAGGCTATATTTTATATTAAATATTTGAGATGAAAAAGCAATAACCATATGTGCTATGACTTCTACACCAAGACCAATATTCAAGGTTTGCATAAGGATCATAAAACAATACATCATTAACACAATGTTTCATCAGATACACGGGTGCCTGGTTTAATTGCTGGAAATATGGGGGTCTGAGTGTGAAATGGCATCTCAGAGTTGGTGGTGCTGGTCTGGTGATTGCTTATTCCTGAATTGCAGTGGCTATCCATTGTGTGAGTATTCTCCTGATAGAGTGTCAGTTGGCTTTTTAAGGAAAGCCACAGTCAAGGCTTCCCCTTGTAATGGTTACTGAATATGAAATCTCCTCCACAAATCAACATCTTTTAATTGACTGTAAAAACATAGGAAATATGCTCCTTTGACTTACCACCACATTCATATGAGGTAATTTAATAGCAAGATGTATTTTGGATTTTTTTCAACTCAAAATTTATCTAAAGCAGTGCAGAGCTTTTCCTTCTTCCACAGTGAAATTCTGCCTCATAGAAAGCACGGGGAATCTTTTGTACCTACAGCTTTAAAATTAGTGAACCAAAATGCCCAGAGATAATTAAATCTTTTAGTTTCTCACTCTGATCTCTTCAGGACTGTTGTTTAGAAATATTTATGGTCTGGACAGCAACACAGCATGTTCATGCAAAGCTGTTTAGCAATGAATTAATAATATAGTTTTACAATCACTTAGCATGCTTCGCTTAATTAAATTATTATTTGTTGACTATTGGACAGGAATTTTTTGTTTTCTATTTTGGAATCTCAGTTCTTTCTTTTTGGTCAACATTTTGTATTAACTTTTTACATATATTTTTCGATATACCCAACTTGATTCCTGAAATAATCTGTATTTATTTTAATTTTTACAAAACCAGCAAATATGCTTTCTACACTTGGTTTTTAAATAGCTAACAACTTTGGAGCCAGTTTGAAAAGAGAGAGAAATCATATAGTTAAAATATTTTGAATTCTGTGTACCAAAAGGACATTAGAGAGGCTTGTATGGAATTACACAGAGATGGTCTTTAAATAGTCGAGTTTTGATTGGTTGGATAAACTAAATGTTGGAAGTTTTTCTTATGGCACATGGGATGAACATGCTGAGTGAACTATTAAAGACACAAGCAGTTGGGAATATTAAAACAATCTGATTGGGCTTTACTCAGTAGAGCAAGTCTCAGAAAGCTCAAGTATGGTAGCACATTCCAAAATAGAAGACATCTGATTATCTGGCCACTGTTTGAAAGAATTTAAGCTGCTTAATGAAAAACATGATTCAGAACTTTAGCATTTAGGTAAAGAAGACACAAACACTTCTGTTCTTTGGCAGAGAGTACAGTATGGCAGTGCACAAGCCTGTGAAGTCAGAGGTCTAAAATAGCAAGCTGTAATCCTTTGCAAATAAATTATATTTACCATATTAGAAGAAAGATTGCTTTTCTGATTAGAAGTGAAAGGAGTGCAATGCAGTAAGTATGAAGAGTTCACACAGAGATAAAACGCCAGTTTCCTGTGGCCCCTCCCGCGGTGCTTTCTGAGTTTCCTCTTAAGATAATTTTAATTTGCTATGTCTAAGTTATCTTGGGATGCCTCCATTCCTCCGAGTTCTGGAGACATAGTTGTGCCTGTGCCGTAGTGCTCAGGTTTAATTCCCCTGCGAGAGTTTGGATCCACTGGTGATTGTAATTGCAGCTCACAGCTGAAAGGCTGAAAAGTCCCAGCGAACAATTCATTCATTGTCTTGTTCACATCTGGGTTAATGTTTCCTCTTGGAGAGCTCTGTGCCACTCTGTTCTTTGCTTCTTGCCACAAGATAGCAATGCCAATTTCCCTCTGTTTACTTGGAAGTCTTGAGGCTGATGTATCAGTACTAGCCACAAATTAATGGAATTCTTTCCAGCTTGCAATGTTTGTGGATAGTCAAACAATAAGCCAAAAACACTGAAGTGCTTTGGCGGTTTTTCTCTTAATTATGTGCCATTCTCAGAGATGATGTAAACACAATTACTAGTTGAAATGACCATAGCATTTAAGATATTTCAAGGAAATGGATGGAACACTTGCTTATGGAGAGCAGTGGGTCAAAAAAAGTTCTTGTCTGAAGGCAGAGGGCATATCATATTGAAAAGAGCATTAAGAAGGAGAGGGAAAATACAAGTGTTCACACTAAACAAAATGGTTTTGAGGTCAAGGTCTAAAGTCAGGAGTCCACTTTCCTTCCTGGATTTAGGTCACACTGTGTTTTCTGAGATAACAGCATAGTTTTAGCAGCAGTTATAGCCCTGGACATAGAAGGGAGTCAGCTGCCATGCTACCTAGTTAACTGAGGCCATCTGCATTTCAGAGAGCAAGGGGACCCCTTTGGCGGAAAGGATAGCCCCTCTGCCTTCAAAATCATCTTGCCTTACTTGTAGGCTGTAACTTATTGGACGTCTCAATATATTTGTTGAAATGACTTAATCATAAAATAAAACAAACTCTTAGTTGTTTCTTTGTGATCAGCATCTCTTTTGCTCTGGGACATTGCAATTCAGTTTGTGATTTTTGACTCTAGAATAGTGGTCCAGCATTTGGCCTTTCTTTTAGAATTGTCTGTTATTCAAATTTGGCCTAAACCCACCTTAATATCTTGAGGTTATAGGTAGCAACCAACAAACTAGTTTGGTATGTAAACTAATTGCAATCTATCTCAAGTGCCTATCATTTTATTGTATTATTTTATTATATATTAGCAGTACGGTTAGTGGGTTTCATTTGGAGTTTCCGTACATGCGTGCAGTGGACTTTGACCGGATTCACTCCCCTCTACTACTCTTTCTCAATCTCTTTTTATTGCTCCTTCTTCCTTTTAAGTTCCCAATAGTTCCACTTTTGCTTTCATGGTTTTATTTAATCCTAAATCCCACATAAGAGAGAACATCAGATGATGCTTGTCATCTGAGACTGGCTTATTTCCTTTGGCATGACAATCTCCAGTCCCGTCCAATGTCCTGTAAGCAACACAATTTTGTTCTTCGTGGCTAAATAAAATTCCATTGTTCATACGTACAACATCTTCATTAACTACATTCACGGTCTGCTGTCCACGTGACACGTCTGAGAAAAGGGAGCCTCAAATGGGGAATTTCTTTATCAGATTGGCCTGTAGGCATGTCTTAATTATGCAGGCAATTTTCTTGATTATTGAGTGATGTGAGAGGGCCCAACATATATGGGTGGTGCCACCCCTGGGTAGGTGTCCTGGGTTGTATAAGAAAACAGGCTGAGCACAGTCAGGAGGAGCAAGCCAGTAAGCAGTGCTCCTCTAAGGTCTCTGTTTCAGCCCCTGCCTTGAGTTCCTGGCTTGGCTTTCCTCAATAATGAACTCTGATAGGGACATATAAGCCTAAAATAAACTGTTTCCTCCACAGATTGGTTTGGTAAGGGTGTTTTAATGCAGCAATAGAAAGCAAACTAGAACAAATTTTAAATTTGTTTTTGAGGAAACTCCTTAGCGGTTTCCACAGTAGGTAGATTAATTTACATCCCCACCTACAGTGTACAAGGGATCCCCTTCCTTGGTCATTCTTGCCAACATTTGTTGTTTTTAATTTTTTGCTATTAGCTATTCTGACAAGACAGAAATGGAATTTCAGGGTAGTTTTGATTTGTAGTTCCCTGGTGGCAGAAATTAATGATCATTTTCTCATGTATTTACTTGTCCTTTGCATTTCTACTTTTATAAATCTGTTCAATTCATTTGTCTACTTGATGATTGAAGTATTGTTCAAAATTTCAGTGTTTAACTTCTTAAGTTCTTTCTGTATTTGAGTCATTAAGCCACTATCAGATGAATAGCTGGTATTTTCCTCTCATTCTGTAGGCTTTTTATTTCGCTGATGTTTCTTCTGCTGAGAAAAGGTTTTTTTCTAATTGTCCCAGTTATTATTTTATAAGGTAATAGAATAATATTTAGAAAGTAATTTCCTATTATTACACAATGAAGTGTTTCCCCTCCATTTTTCTGTAGTAGTTCTGTATTTCCCCATTTTCCATTAATGTCTTTGTTCCATGCTTCCCTGATTTTTATGCACTCTTAGAGATAGGAATATAATTTCAGTCTTCTACAATCAGTTTTCCAGAACCACTTGTCCAAGCGATTATTTATTGTTTATTACATATTGTGGCACATTTGCCAAAAATAAGACAGCTGCACCTTCGTGAGCTTATTTCTGAATCTTCTGTTCCTTTGATCTACATGTCCACTTTCGTGTCAACACTGTGCTGTTTTGTGTCTATGGCTCTATAGAAGAGTTTGAGGCCAGGTATTGTGGCATCTCCCAGCATTGATATAAAACTCAGGATTGCTTTAGCTATTAAGGAACCATAAATTTATGTTTTCACAGTAGCATATCATAAACAAATAGCAAAGTCTCAGCTAATCATAGTGTCCAAATATCAGCCAATCACCACCTGCCTAACTGATCAGCCCATGTCTGTATAAGCAAACATCTACTGGTGTCTAATAAAATTGGTTATATATTTCACTTCCTTTTTCTGTCTGTAAGTACTGATGGTCTACTTGCTTACTGAACCTCCAATGGTACAGAATATTCTTTGACTTGTGAATTATTATTATTTTTTTTTAAAAACCCATTGAGCTTATTTACGTTAACAGTTTTACCTTTACTATAAGTAAAATATTCATGTCAAAACCCACTTCCAGAAATTGAGATATAATCATTTTGAAGTGAGGTCTTTGTGTAGATGTTTCTTGTTATCTTTTCACATGACCCTAATGTCTAGCTAAGATTAAAAATACTAATAAAGAAAATCTGAAAAACAGGTCACTTTTTTAAAAGAAGGATTTTATTTTATTTTAAAAACACTTTTATTGATTTTTTTGTGAATTTTATGCAATGTATTTTGATCACATTCAGATCCCCTCCCTCATTTCTACCCTACTCTACTATCCCCCCAACTTCATGTCCTCTATTATTACTTTTAAAGACTATTTGAGTCTAGTTTTTGTTCTCCAAATGTTGCTGGGTGTGGGTCCATCCCTTGTAGTCTTGTCATCCTATCCTGCATCCCACATTTAAAGGAAACTGATTCTTCCTCTCCCAGAAGCTACCAACTAGGGCTGAGGCTTCTTGCCCACCTTCCCCATCCATGCTGGGTTTTTGTCAGACTTGGGCTTATGCAGATCTTGTGTATGCTGTTACAACGGCTGTGGGACAGAATGGGGTAGTTGATCTTATTTTTATTTGTATTTTATGTTATCCACCTGTATTAGTCACTTTTCTGTTGCTGTGATAGAAGCACCATGACCAAAGGAACTTATAAAAGGAAGAGTTTATTTGAGCTTACGGCTCCAAAGGGGAAAGAGTCCATCATGGCAGGGAGGCATGGTGGTAGAGGTGGCTGGAGCAGGAGCAGAAGCTAAGCTCTCACATCTTCAAGCAGGCACAGGAAACAAGAGAGTGACTAGAGATCTAGCAAGGCTTAAGAACTCTCTAATCCCACCCCCAATAACGTGCTTCCTCCAACATAGCCACACCTTCTAAGACCTCCAAAACAACGTCACCAAGTGGGAATAAAATGTCCAAATACTTGGAGCCCATGGGAACATTCTCATTCAAACCACCACACCACATTTTATATTTTTCCTAAAAAAAATTACCTTTCTATCAAGAAATATAAGATGTAGGTACAAATGTGCCAGTAAAATGATCTTTCTTGAAAATGTAGTTGTTTCATTTGAAAATGTAGTTGTTGAAAATAAATTTATGAACATATATAAACATATATATTTAGAACAGCCAGCAGAATAATATGCAATATTATGTTTGTTATTAATGGGGATGAAGAGTTAAAGAAAAATATATAAGAACTATGCACTGCAGTTCCTGCATTGTAGGAAATAATCTTTTCCAAGAGGAGATAAGGTTTATACATGATATGAAGATAAAAATAAAACAGAAATAGTATAGAACAGAAATGTAATTATGCCATTCAATCTCAAGATTACCCTCAAGCTCATGTTCCTACTGTTATTGCTATTGATTGAGGAGAGAAACAAAATACACTATGTTGACTTCATGAAAAACTGCACACTTGGAAAGTTCAGATTCATTTATCAGCAGAGGAAAATAATCACCATATAATAGCTCAAGGAAAATAAAGATATACATATGCAAGGCATGGATGAATGTGATAGCTCTTGGAAAGTGTAATAGTCTTGAAATTTGATGATCTTGGGTGATCTGGTTCTGTCTTAAACAATTTCTAGACAGAAATTCTCCTCTCAAGTCTGAGTTTGATGAATCATATGGTTATGAATCAAGTCCAGAAATGGAAATTAGAAAATGGACCACATCCTTCCGATGGTTTTGCAAAACTCTGTCTTGCCTTTCTTGGGAAGACATATCTTGATTACGAGTGATCTATCAATTTGAACTCTACATGGTTCAAATCGTCAGTCTCTTTAGTAGCAACCTAAAAGTTTTAATGCTCAGTCAAACATGTAATTGGTACCATGAAAATGTGGACACTTGATTTATAAGCATTTCTTCACTAGCATAAATCTAAGATCCTGCCTTTCCATTTCACAAAATATGCTGTCATTTTCCCCACTTATATTTCCTAATTTAGAAAATATATTTTCTAACTTAGAAAATATATTACTAATTTGAGTAATGAGAATTTTGTAAATGGTTTGAATTATTCCCTGGTCCTTCATTCCCATGGAAAAATTTAAATAATAATGGAACTATAATTGGTCCTCTTTTCCACAGAACATCTTCAAATGCATTACTTTACAGACAAAGAATACTTTTATCCACTTTCATTTTCAGCTCTTACAGCACTGCCTGGCACAGTAGGCTCTCAAGGCTTATCAGAGCAAAGACAGGTGAACAGAAGAGTGGATGGGAGAAAGAAAAGTGAACTATTTCCACTGTCAAGATGACAAACCAGACATTGGCTTTTCAGGTCATATATTACTTAGAAAATGGAATCATGGGCACAATCTCTTCATAACTCCTTCTGTTGCCTTACTTTGCCTTATTGAGAGTGTATAATATTTCTCCCTTCAACTGTGGTTTCACTCTAGCTTTGCCCGACGTCAGGTCAGTGGAATGACAGCTTGCCTTCCCTTGCCTGTGCTCAGGGTCTATGCCGTGTCTTTTGTCCTTGCCATCACCAGGAGAAGCATATTCCCCAAGTCACAGCTGCTTCCCAGCCTGGGGAAAACAAGAGCAAGCTGTAGGCCCCTCTCAGGTCTACTAACCTCCTCATAGGGTAGAATGTCTCTAGATACTACAAGCAAAGAATGTTTCTACCCCAACTAAGCCCAACCACTTGGATGATCAAACCCCTGGTGACTTGCAATGGTGTGTAGGCTATCAGAAATTATTTCGTGGAGCAACTGAACTTAGGGATGTCTTGCTATTAAGTATTACTGCAGTATTATCAATAAATCGTTTTCATGGTTTCTGTCAAATTGCTTTTCTATCTAAGTTGCCCAAATAGGCAAAGTGAAGAAGAATTCCATGTCTTGCTGTCTTCTCTCTCATTTTTGGACTCACAGCCTCATGACATCATTCAGGTATCAAGAATGTATGAGCTGTTCAGAGTTGTCTTTACTCATGGTCCTTAGCTCTGTGATAATGAAAATTTCACCTCATGTGTCTGAATTTTACTTTCAACTCCTATAAAGAAAAAATTAACAAGAGCCCTGTCTTTCTATTCAAATACACTTCCTGTGAAATTTGGCATTCAGTAATGTGTTCTAACTACAAATACACATTTACATAATGGGTTAAATAACTTCTTACATTATTTGTCCTTTTGAAAACTATTCCAAAGTCCTTTATTTGGCTTCATCCTAGAATATGCATCTTCTAAGATACTGATCAAATATTCAGCATCCAATTGATCTGCCTTTAGTGGAGGAGGCAAAAACTGAAAGACAGTTAAGTCATTGTGATTCTTGCTTCTGTGCTGAGAATTGTCACTGTTTTCTTAGTTCCTTCACATGCTAAAGATTTGAATGTGTTTACATTTAAATGGAATCAGGCATATACAAAAAGTTTTAAATCCCACTTTCCATAAAATTCTGTAATTAGAAATAATTAAAAGTGGTAATATAATTCATATGTATCCTAAGACCAAGTGGTCTTAAAATACAAATTATGGCTTAGAAAGAATAGGTTGCCTTCAAAATTTACAATATCTAGATGATATAATCTTTAGATAAACTGGCATTTGTGAAAGTGAGAAACTGCCTAGACAGAGTGAAAGGTGCTTGGGGCTTCAGAATTTATATTCTGTGGCAATTCCACAAGTGGGAAAGAACCCAGTACTCGAGCCCAGGACTCTGGAAATGGCCCCATGGGAGCTGACCCCAGAGATTGGGTTGGTGTGTAAACAGAAGAGGGATGGCCAAGGCAGGCCAAGGCAGGGGAACCATCCTGAGGGTAACGGGAGACCTGCTGACGGCCTTCCAGCCGAAGAACGGACAAGCCCATGCTGCCAATAGAGTGGAGTGGACTCAAGTCTATAGTGAGGAGCTGTGTGCGCACTTTTGTAATTATTTGCATAGTGTCTGTTCTGATAAAGGAAGTGAACCAAAGGAATCTTTTCATAATGGAATGAGACAGTCACTGAACTCACAAGAACAGGGTGTGGCCTCCAAAGAAATGGAGCTGCAAGGAGCTCCATGGATAATTCTCCTCCTTAGTGGGGTCTAGAGGTGAATCCAAAACTAGGGATGCACCCCACATGCAACATGAACCCCTGGAAAAGGCTTCATCTTGGTTAGATCTCACAAAGCATCCCTGGGTGCATCCCTGCATCATCAGAATTCAGGTTGTGCCGACTAATAGTGAAAGGACTCTTAGTATACCATGAACACCATGACTTTCAACTTGAGATCAGAGAAGGGCTTGGTCAAGCAAGTTGTGGTCCTCAAGGTTGCAGGCAGGGACATACAAGCCTGAGAGCAGGGCACTTCCTGTTCCTGTCCTTTTGTAAGAGTGTGAGGCAGAAGGTTGTTCCACATTCTGACAGCTCCTGGAATGGTGGCACTATGTGAGTGTGAGGTCAGAGAGAAATGCTTCAGGCTATGATCAAGAACTGCCTATACTTCAGGAATAATGATTTTGGTTGCTGTCTCATACAATTTGAAAATATTCTTCGTCTATCTTTTACATTGTTTTATTTATTTTCAGTTCTTTTATATTTCTTTTGCTAAGTTGCAATTCAGAACTTTAATAGTAGACTAAAATTTCCAGAAATCTGATCCAAATTCTGGTTTGTGGAGGTAATAGAATGCATTTGAATCCCATGATTTTTATGCAACGATGAAGTTCATGGTATAGTATTACCCTCAAAACTTATTCTTTGGACCTGAATAATCATATTTTTTAAATGTTCTTTAAAATAAGCACAGCTTTAAATAAAAATATATAACCAGGTCTATATTTTAATATCCAACCAGATTCAATCAAATTTTGCCCAGCAATGCTATTTCAGTGAGCATAAAATATTAAACACTTTTACTATTGAAGTTTTACATGTTTACAATTAAGATTGCTTTAACCAAAATTTAATGCTACAAAGTAGAAGTTACACATACATATGTTCTAAAACTAAGAAAGTTTTACACAGACATGTCAGATTGAGCATGAAAGATGCCTTTGAGATTTAAGCCCAACTGTGTCATGAAGAAAGATCAGGTGGCTGCCAGACATCAGGGTAAGCCAGGCCTGGTTAATAGCATCTTAATTCTCCTGATTCTTTCTGTAAACAATTTTTAAAAACATTATTATCTCATGCCTCAGTTTGCTCATCCAAAGAATAAAATGACTGCATGGTGGTAATCTGAGAGCTAATTATATATCTATGAAGTAATTAAAGCAACCGTCGGAATCATTTAATAGCATGAACTATAACTTAATTGCCTTTATTTTATTATTGACATTGTGAGACTTTTAATTTGCTTGCTAAGATTTCCAGAGCGCTGGATAAAAACATAATTGTGATAGATGGAAACGAGGACTGCTGTTAGAGTTTTCCCAGAAATTTGTACTCAAGCCAGTTGAGGCCTGTTGGGTTTGCTAGAACTCATCAAGCATCCCTTCCGTCATCTTCCAGTAGGCATTTATAGCAGTAAAACCCCAAGGCAGAAGTATATAAGGCCATCTATTGGATTCTTACATGAGCCACTGATAGACTTGCCAGTCATCTCTCTGCTCGCTCACTCCCTATGAACAATGTGTTTCTAGTAGTGTTTGGCAAGTCTTCTATTTTGAATCTGACATTGAAAATTATATCCTCAAAGCAAAGCAATTGACATAATTTTAAAAGTAGGGGCACATCAGAGGCAATTTGAAGCAAATACAGTGAATGCACCTTAATCCTATTAATATTTGAGCAAATAAGGAGCCAAGTATTACTTCATAGTTTAGGTCATGAGGTTTTGAGAAAGCTTGAAAGTTGCCAGTGGGCACATCACAAGATGAAAGGTTTTATTTCTAAATGGAATCGGGAACCCATTTCCTAGCCTTTTCTGTAGTGCCCTCAAAGGGAAAAATAGGACTTGCAAGATGAGAACACTTACTTAAAGAATACGTAGTAGGAAGAGGAAAAATGCCCAAAGTCATCTGTAGAAATAAGTGTATGAAGTGTATGGAGATGATGTAGAGGAAGAAAGTTAAAATGACTTTGGGTACAGAACCAAGAGATGGTAACAGGAAAATACACCATCTAACTCAATACGTTTGCAGAAAATGAGGAAGCCATTGGCAAGAATTAAATAACACTTAGTGAATTATAGAGCTGAAAAAATAGGTTTTCTTGAAAATCATTTAGAGCAATAGTCATCTTCATACTCCTTGAGACCAGCCAACTTCCATGTGCAGTAGAGACAAACTTGTCCCAAGTCCCACTTCTTGCAAGAGTTTAGAGTGTATCCTCTAGAATAACTGTATAAGAAATATCTCTGGGGCTGGAGAGATGGCTCAGCGGTTAAGAGCACTGACTGCTTGTGCAGAGGACCTGAGTTCAATTCCCAGCACCCACATGGCGGCTACAAACCGTCCTTAACTCCAGCTCCAGGGGAATCCGACGCCCTCTTCTGACCTCCGCGGCATTGCACGACACGGGTGCACTCACATACATGCAGGCAACACACTCGTACACATAAAATAAAAATAATAAAATATTAAAAGAAAGAAATATCTCTGAGACTACGGATCAGCCACCCAGAGGAAGAGGACCTGCAGGGTTGGCTTGATCATAAGTAAATGTTAAAGACAAACAACAACCACCCTTAGCGTCAGGTTGAGCTTTAGATATGTCCTTCCACACAGAATTTTGGAAGGTTTTAGCTTTTTTGTTCTGTTTTGTTTGTGAAAAGCCCAATGGAAGCCCAGAAAGAAGACCAACAGATTCACATGAGTGGGTAGCCACATGCTTTAGCCAGTTTTTACATTTAATGCTCTCTATATGCTCAAATACAAATATAAATACAAATACAGTTTCTGGTCAGCTTTTAAGTATTTAACTTCTACACTGGATATCCAAGAAAAAAAAATTTAGTACACAAGAAATAAAGTCTAAAGCTGGGCATAGTGGCCCGCACTTAGGAGGTAAAGGCAGGTGGATCTCTGTGAGATCGAGGTCAGCCTGATTGCTAGAGTGAGTCTCTGGGGTCTCAAAAAGACAAGGAAAAAAACCCCAAGAAAGATAAAATCCAAAACAAACAGGAAAATGGAAATTTAAAGATGTGGTGCAGAGGAATGAAGAAAACTTTAAAGAAATTATTAATGATCATCTCAAAGAGATGTGAAATCATTGTGTTTTAAAAGGCTACCCACCCAACGCTGATCCTCCTAAAACAAAGACCTCTAGATAGGCTGACTAGATTCACCAGAAGAACAAGTAGTGGGGAATGGCTGGGGGTGCCGACAACACAGTAGACAGTAGCAGGGATATCAGAGTATATCTAGTGGGAGGAGGGAGGCTATGGGAGGGTGCTACCTGGGAAGTGGGTGTATAAAAAAAATTCTTTAAAGCATAAAAATTTGCTCCTTAATAAGATGCCAAGGAGCTCAGAAAGTAACTGACTGTGACTAGTAATAATCAGATATACAGAGATTAGAAATGCATGTGCAAACATCTTAATGTTAATTGCATTAAAAAATGAATTTTTCTATATGAAACTGTGTATTTTAGTAATGAAATGGAGATATTTTTGTAAGGTTAAAACCTCATTTAATTTTATGTCTTATAGTTTTATACTGAATACAATATTGAATGGCTGTATTAATTCAACTGTAAACCTAAAATTTTGCAACCAGTTTTGAAAGAGAAGCATCTTAGCTCTGGAAATTTTTATTGAATATGTCAGTGTTGTTGTAATGAAATGCCTCTTTTAATCATTTTGTTATGAAATAATTAAATAATAATAATAATAATTAGTAGATATGAAAAGCATTACCATTGAAATCTACCCGATGACTTTATATCCATGCTCAGATGCCAAGGAGCTCAGAAAGTAACTGACTGTGACTAGTAATAATCAGATATATAGAGACTAGAAATG
>NW_008359198.1:170119-260045 GCF_000622305.1 Nannospalax galili | reverse complement strand
ATGTGCAAACATCTTAGTTTTAATTCATTAAAATCATTTCTTCTGTACAAAACTGTATATTTTAATAAGGAAATGGAAATCTTTTTTTAAAGTTTAAAACCTCATTTAATTTTATGTCTTATAGGGTTTATACTGAGTAGAATATTGTATAACTGTATTAATTCAACTGTAAACCTAAAAATTTACAGCCAATTTTGTAAGAGATGCATCTTAGCTCAGGAAAATGTTATTGAATATGTCAATGCTTTTGTAATGAAATGCTTCTTCTAAGTATGTGGTTATTAAATAAATAATAAACTGAAAAAAAGAATAAATGGCTTTTGAATACCTACCCATAAATGGGCCATCTAAATCACCCTTCCTAAGGCTCAGGGAACATTGTCAAAAGGGGATAGAAAAATATAAGAGCTTGCTACACAATATCTTAATCATATTTATAACCCATCCACACCCTCCCAAGCCCCTCCTCACTGTATTTCATGTAGTCTGTCATTTATGTTAAAGCCCATTGAGTCAAGTTAGTGTATCAAGACTTCCCTCAGTGCAACTTCATCCACTGGGGTCTAGTCACCCTATCTAGAGTCACTCCCTTAAAGAAGATCAGTGCTTCCCCACCCAGCAGTTATCAGCTGCCAATAGTTCTTTGGCTAAGATTCTGGCCTCCTGCCAATTTCTCCAGGTCTATGCTGGGTTTTTGTCTGCTTGAGTTTGCATGGGTCTTGTACATTCTGACATCGTTGATGTAGGTTCATATAAGCAAGGTCCCAGGATCCT
The DNA here is from genome assembly GCF_000622305.1 of Nannospalax galili. Classification (NCBI taxonomy): domain Eukaryota; kingdom Metazoa; phylum Chordata; class Mammalia; order Rodentia; family Spalacidae; genus Nannospalax; species Nannospalax galili. The sequence goes on along the minus strand of NW_008359198.1, from coordinate 259,271 downwards.
GTAATACTGTTTCCATGTGGTCATGTTCCTCCTCCCCTGGCTCTTTTAATCATTCCACCCCCTCTTCCACAATGGTACCTGAGCCCTGGGTTGGTAAAGATTAATATAGGAGTCCTGTTCAAGGACCCACACTCTGCTGTCTCTTATTCACTATGTTTTGGCCACTTGTGGCCTTTTGAGCCCATTGCTCTCTGTTGCATGAAGAGGCTTCATTGATGAGAGTTGAGAGATGCATTAGCATTCTCTCTACCCCTTGTTCCACTATGTCCCATGAGCCTTAGGTATAGATGTTCCATTGTAGATTTGTCACTTAGGGTTGGACATTTCACAGACACCTAATTTATGTGTGTGACCAGTTGTGGAACTCTGTTAGAGTCTGTCTATTGCAAAATAAGCTTCTTTGATGAATGGTGATTGAGATTCTTGTGTGTAAATATAAGGATCTATATTTAGCACATAGAAAAAAATTGCATTTGTCTAGGGGTATGGCAGCCTTAGAGTTTTCTCTAAGATCTATGACTTCTATAGCCACATGTATTTGATTAGGTTTACAGTACCACACGTGTTCCCTCCCATTGAGTGGGCTTTAAGTCTAATTATGTAGCTGTTGATTACTCCCAAGATAAAAGTGCCACTAGTGCCCCATATAGTTTGCTGTGCTGACCATTGCTGTGATTATTAGGATGTAAAGCTGGGGTTAAATCATCAATTGATATTCTCTCTTAGCAGCTGGCCTAGTGTCTTCCAAAACTATGAGAGCTAGCCTTCAGGGAGGTGGCTTCCAGGTTAGTTCCAGTGCTATTGCTCCAAGAGCTGTCTAAAGTATGTCCTATCTTCAGAAATAGGGTCTTATCTTCAAGTTCTGGGAGGCAATCAAGGTCTGAGACAATAGCCTGTGTAATTCTGGAAGTCTCTTGGACTACCCTGGCCCACAACTTGAAGGCAGGTTTCTCTTGCCTGGCACTGTTTCTTGTTATACAGCCTTCACCTATATACATGGACACATGTAGAGATATAGTATGTGTAATTTTTCAGTAGACTTTTAAACTAATACATCTCCCTCTGGTTTTTCACACAGGCTAAGCATTATTTATCTCTCTCCTCTTTCCCTGTCTAAACCTCCCTCCTCCCTCCCCAGTTAAAGTGCCCTCATTTTCCCCATTTACCCTTGATAATACCTGTCTCCTATGGTGCCCCCTCTCTTAAGCTTATTCTTCCCCTTTACCTCCATGGTTTCTTGTATGACCCTCCCTCTTCCCCTCTCATTTAAATACCCCCATTTTACGCATTGGTAAACCTCATTTAAATACCCCATTCCTCCCTTGGTAACACCCATCTCCTACTTTTCCTCTCTCTCAGACTCCTTCTTTCCCTCTACCTCCCTGGTTGTCATACTCTTAAACACACAGCAGTTGTGATTATCTGCACAAGTTCAACATAAGATTTTATGTGAAGTTAATAATTGATGGGGGAAGGAGAGACATTTTCTTTAGTGGCATAGCCATTGGTATCGTACAACAACTCTGATAAAACTTACCGGGGGAGGAGAGAGAGAGAGAGAGAGAGAGAGAGAGAGAGAGAGAGAGAGAGTAGATAGAAGGGAGATAGGAGGGAGAGCAGTTGGGAAGAGAAAGGTGATTATTTTGAGTGGGAGGGGCACAAAAGAGGGTAACGGGGTCATATGATCAAAATTCATTATGTACATGCGTGAAAATGTCATAATGAAACCCATTATTATGTATAATTAATGTAAAAATAATAAAAACATTAAAATACTGCCCAAACATGGACAAAGAATAAGAAACAAGTTTTGTAAATAATAGGGTAACATAAATAAAAGTAATAAAATTGTTAAAAGGTAAACATAGAGGAATTATTGCATTTCAGAAGTGAAAGAAAAGATGTGTGAGAGGATAGAATCGATGAGTCTCATCAAGTCATACCTGGTGACCTAGTACCCATTTAACATTTGAGAAAATCAAGATGTAAATAGAACAAATAGTAAAGAGAAAATTATATCTAAGCAATCTAAGACATCGGTCAATATGCTGTGCATGGAACTAGTTCACAGGATAGTTGAATATAATTAATAAAAACAGATCTTTTAAGGAAATGTTATCACACAATTTTAAAAATGAATAAAGAGAAAACTGTAAAAACTTCCAAAAGGCAGAAAAAGAGATCATGCAAAGGAGTTAGGCAGCCAGATGTGGCCATGCTTTTCCTTAGTCGCAGTATGCAGGAAGCAGAGACAGGTGGAGTTCAAGGCCAGCCTGCAAAGTGAGTTCCAGTTCAGCCAGGGCTACACAGTGAAACTCTATCCCTCCCCAAATAAAAAAGGAATCAGACCTGGGAATGTCATCAGATAATCATGATGAGAACTAGACTGCAACGGGAAAGACCTTCAGCATTGTGAGAAAATAGTTTCAAGCCCGTAATGGTCAGCTTTGCCAGCTCGACACAACCTGGAGTCACCGAGGCAGCGAGTAGCAGTGAGGGGACTGTGTACGCGATTGGCCTGTGGGCTTGTCTGTGGGAGACTGTCTTCATTAAGGTACTTGATGCGAACAGATTCACCTTACCGTGGACAGCACCATTTTCTAGGCAAGGGATTTTTACTCTGCAAGACTGAAGCAATCAGTGAGCAGGGAGCAAGCAGCATGTATGCCTTCATTTCTTGCTGGGCTGGACTGTGGGTCTGATGTGACTAGCTATTTACATTCCTTCCGCTCTGATTTTCCCATGATTGATTGTAGCCAGGAATTGTGAGCTGAAATGCTCTTTTTTTTTTTTTTTTTTTTTTTTGACCTGGATATTTTATCACAGCAACAACAATGAAACTAGAACAAAGTCAATGCTGAGGGAAACCATCCTTTGTGTTCTAAGACAGAATAAGGTCACTTTAAAGTGAGCAGTCAGTCTCAGGAAGCTACCGGAAAATATGTTTCATCAAAATAAGCAAACGAGATAGGAATATTTGGGTCTGGGAAATCCATAGGTAAGTGAGGAAATAGAGATTCTAGGGTGAGGAAAAGGTGAAGTTCTGGATGAAAGGTTAAAACCCAGGGAGAAAACAGCATAGCATAAAACAGGACTTCTAAACAAAGGACATCATCAGATTGTGTCGGACAGATTTGTAATCTTTAAAAGGCTGCCTTCAGAGGTGTGTCATTAGAACCATTAGAAAATATGAGATGTCTTTAGGAAACAAATTACCACTGTGGGCTCAAAGATTCCCCAATGTATTTAGCAAATTTCTCTGACGGCGCAGTAGCTGAGGTCACTTCCAGGTCACCTCTTTCCCTTCTATTCAAGGTCAGACATGTATCACTGTCTCATCATTCTCCCAGCATCCTTTGGCTTCCTCCACATTTTCTTTCATTCAACCACTTTTTTCCTGAAGGTGCAGTTAATCTCATCATGGTGAGATTAGTCTTTGGAGGGCCTGACTCACGTCTAGCAGCTATTATAAATTCTTTACAGTAGATAGAACTCCAAGAATAGATACCGAATTTTCTTCTAATTATTATTTTTTCCTTCTAATTATAATACAATTTATATAGTGAATTTCACAAATGAATTTCACATGTTTCGTAATACTCCATAAGACAGGTGTGCCTTCTTGTTTAAGGGAGGAGAAAGGCAGGCAAGGCAGGCATAGTTAAATAATTTGCTATAGTTTGAACAGTGGAGCTAACTTATGGATCTGCTTCTCGCTTCAAACTGCACTAGTAATATAAAATTTGTATGTTTGAGGGTTTAATGCTAGATCTAACTAATAGACTTGCAAATGTTTTCATTCTGATCATTTTGTGTTTTTTAATAGAAGGTGAAAATTATGACATTAACGCAGTAACAACTGGTCCGAGTTAAGTCAAGCAGCCAATTCTTCATCAGGAGCTAACAGTGAGGGAAATCTAGCTGGATATAACTCAGTGTCTTACTAGTCACTCGCTGTGTAGTGAATGGTAGATACGTCAGGTCATGTCCACATCGTAATCCCTGGAACCCGTGAGATAACGTTACCATATATGCCCAAAGAATAGCCATTACCTAACATGGCAAAAGACAGATCTGCTTCAAAATCTTGAGACAATGATAATGGATTTTCTTGCTGGGCTCTAAATACAATCATGCCTGCTTTTATGAGAAAGAGTATAAACAGCTTTGATCAGGCATACAAAGTTGATGTGAAGACAGAGCCAGGAGAGATATCTGCACAAGCAAGGCGTGTCCACAGCCACAGAAACTAACAGAAGAACAGGTTCTGCCCTGTGGTCTCCTGTCCACATTTCATTCTGGACTTCTAGCTTCCAGATTTATGAGAATGAATTTCGTTTTTTCATCCAACCAGAAGCTGTGGTCATTAGTAACAGTTGTCAGAGGAAAATGACACAGGAAAGTCTATAGAGTACTTTCGTTGTACATCAAGTAAGTATTGAGTAGTTCTGCTGTAGAGGACTCAGGAAACATTTTATAAGGAGAGCAATGTTTCAACCGAGTTTTACAAAATACAATTTAAAAAGCATCTAAGAAGAACTAGCACAAGGCATGAGAGACACATACCAAGGTTTTAGGAAGCACAGGGTGACTCTGGGTTAGAGAAACGGGAAGGAAATCTGGAGAGCAAGAGTGTGAACAGGTTTAACTGGCAAATCAAAGCCCTTGGTGTGATCACGGTAAGACAGACTGTGATTGATCAAGGGTACTCAGTCAGGACTGTATGATGAGATGTAATTATAAAGAATCCTGTAGGAGCAGAGAAGATAATTTTGCAAAATAATCTATAAGAGAAAAGAGGAGAAGAGCCATAGCTTTAGAATAAGATCCAGGGCAAGAGCTGTTGGTTAGATGTGAGGTAACGAGGGAAAGAAGATCAAGAAAGACTTGGACTCTAGAGCTAGATGTGGGTATAGGGGGAGACACCTAGAAGGGAGGATGCAACGAAGCATAGGATAACTTTCTTCATCTCTCTCATACTCTGAGGTGGTGTGAGACTGGTATTGCTTAGTGGTGCCTGCAGTTTACCAGTTCGGTGACCTTGACTGTGAGGCTTCCAGGCCTCAGTTTTCTTACCTGCAAAGCTTGCAAAGTCTGGAGTGCAGGGAGTGCAAAGTTATTTCCTCACAAAGTGGTTGTGAAGATTTCAAGAGATAGCGTGTGAAAGAACATTGTAATGAATTGTTCACTATCTTCTTACTACTTGAAGGTAAAATAATTTATAATGACCCCCATTGAGGAAAACATCACCTGCTAGAACTACAGAGATTGCAAGCGTTTCATCTTCTTAGGTACAATTAGAAAGTGAAAGGAAATGAAGTTAAAGCAGGACAAGCAGGAAAGGCAATCAGAACGGGGGAAGAGCTTTAAGAGGCCAAAGATGGGCTCTGGGTCTTTCCGTAGTTATAGTAACACTGACAGGTGCAGCATGTCAAAAGAGAATTTTGCCGCTATGTAGCTCAGAAGCCAGGCTTTTTCTGGGTTTCATTTTTTTTAATCATTTTTTTTTAAAAAATTTAATAACTACATGAGTAGAAGCAGCATTTCATTATAGCTTTAACACATTCAGTAACACACTCCAGAGTAGGAGTCCATCTCTTTCATAAGTGGCTGTAAGTTTCTAGGTTCACTGTTGAATTAATACAGTTATACAACATTGAACTCAGTATAAGCCCTGTAAGACAGAAAATTAAACGACTCTTTAACCTTTAAAAAAGATCTCCATTCCATTTTAGAATATATTGTTCCTTGCAGAAAGACTCATTGTTTTTGCTACTAACACTGAGATGTTGGGTTTCATTTTTAAGGGCAGTTTAGTCTGTCTTGTAGGTTTCTGCTGAGTGTTCAGCAAACCCATAGAACATAAAGTTATCAGATCAATTATGGTACAGCTCAGCAGCATTTGTCCAGTACTTGCACAGTGCCATACAAGTGTTGCCTGTGTCTAGTTCCCGCGCATCGCATCATTGCCCTCAAGGAACCCTGAACTCCTCTCGCAGTCATCTCAGCCTCCCTTCCCTCTGTACCGGGAACTACCGATTTGCCTTCTGTCTTTATGCAAGAATCTAGACATAGATCCCCAAAGAATGGAAAACATTTATTCAAGTAAATACATGTATATGAATACAGATCTGGTCTCAAATGAGCAACCTTAATAGCAGTTGAGTTGTGGGTCAATTAACAGTAGATGTAACCCAGAGTGTCAGGTGGACACATCCCAAATGGATTCATTAAGACTGGTTTTTATTTTGTGTCTTAACTCCAACTTCTTGTACTCTAAAACACAATTAGAAGATGACAATGTGTTCTACAAGTCAGCTGAATCAATGTGAACGGTAAGTTTTGGGTTGGCTTTACGCGGACTTTTGAGAAGAGAGGTACGTAATCTAAACCTCATTGTTTGCACAGTGTTTTTCTTTTTTTTAACTGTTTTATAATTGGGGAAATTTTGCCCTTAAGTGAGTACTATTTGTAAATAATCCCCTCTAATTGAAGGCTTAAAATGTCTGGGCAAAACCAAAAATGACTCCCTACCCAAGGTTTAGTAACAGTTTAGGTATTCAGACGGGAGCAGCGTGAAGACCTGTACTTGGGTTTGATCTTGGCAAACCTGTAATTACTCATCCCCCCAGCAGAGCCAGGGTAACCAAAGTGCATTAATTACTCACTGATGACTCAAAATAAACAAAACTTTTAACTTATCATCATTGAAATAGCGTGTGTTGTAGATAGAAAGTAAGACTGTTTGGTGGTGTGTTAGGTTCACACATTGGATCTCCAAGTCCAAGTCTACTGCATATGTCAAGCTTTTGAAATTTGCACAAAAAACAAATTAAGCTTTAGAAAACAGTGGAATAGTAGGAAATAATAATTTTACAGGTGCACATGAGAAAACTGCAGACCTAAGTATCAGAGTGCCATTAAGCTTAATGCACTCCGTATGCAGGGGCAGTTAATTTAATATTAAACCAATAAAACATTTACCAGGGCCTGTGAACGTTTTGGTTGTTGACAGCAGGCTAGGTGTCCCACAGTCACTCTGTCTTTTCTGTTTTCAAGCCAGTTTACACAGCTGCTTTCTTCTGGAAATCATGCCTCATTTGAAGTCTTCCAGAAGTAAGACAAATCGTCTCTTTAAGCCTTAGCGACAGCAAGGAAGCTTGAAAATATTTAGGAATCTTTATTAGCTTGAATATGAAAATAGATTGCATTCTACAGCTTTTGAGTGTGTGGAGGTCTTGTTATAGGAAATGCTACCTGCTCAGGTGTGCAAGGGCACTGCATAAAACTATCACACTGAGGGTAATGCCAAGTTCAAACTGCATAGAACCTCTAACGCTGATTGAGGCATGTCTCCCAATTGACTAGTTCCTCCAATGGGTGGGTCCTGACACAGCATGGACTACCAAGGGGCTGCTGAGAACCATCTTGGGACAGAAGCGGGGAGCTGCAGCTGAAAGAATGGACTAAATCTTGTGGACCTGGGGCAAGATCTCTAGCCCCTGAGGTGTGAGCGAATGTTAGCCGGGACTATGGTAGTCGTAGTGGTCTGATATGGGCGGGCTCGCTGCCTGAGGCTTGGGGCTAGGCACTGGGTTCTCATTCCTTCGTAAGTTAATAAATGCACATAAAATATATTATATGGTTTGTCTGATAGCGCAGGAGACCCAGAGGGAATTCCGGCCACAAGGCGCAAAGTGTACTAGGGTCAAAGGAGTTGGGGAAGTTCATCCATCTCTTGGAGTATGGGGGTGGATAATGGAGAGGGTTTGGCATGGGTGTCAGGCAGCAAGCAGGAAGGGGTGTGTTTCTGAGGAGGCTGAGGAGGAAAGTTCTGCAGGAGACCATGCAGGGGGGAACACGTGAGTTATATAGACTGGGTGATCTGATTACAGAGCACATGAACATCGGGATAGCATTATACATTCACTCTGCTGTAAGAAATGGGTGAGCATGTGATGAAGGTTTCTGGAGTGTGAGTACTACATCAGGACTGATTACATGCCGGATCATGTCAGTCTATCCTTCATTTATTTGACTGATTTTACTCTCTTTGTCACCATTCTTTCTGGATAGTGTGAAGGTCACTCATTATTTCTTTAGCTGTACCTAAGAATCTATTTCAACCATCCACTTTTTTATTATTTTTGAGACATGGTCTCCCTGTAATGCCAGTTGACCTGGATCTTACTATATAGAGCAGTCTGGCCTTGAACTCACAGAGATCTGCCTGCCTCTATTAAGGCTACATCAGAATGAAGGGTCTGGGAAATTTAATTATGGTAGCCCCTTGAATAAATTGACATGGAAAAAACTGAAATTTGTGTAGTATGCTTGGAAGATTAACTAACAACAAACCTGCCCTGGGTTGGTATTGGCAATGACAAAATGAAACGTAATGCTTGAAGAACTATTGAAACAAGTGAAACGTTTTGAAGGATGTATTTATAGGCCTGAGACTTCATTAGGTATAGAGAGTAAGGCTGGGCAGGTCTAGGCAGAGTCTAGGACTTTGAGCTTAGGCTACTTGAAAAGCAAAAGTAAGAAAGACCAAAGGAAAAACTGACTTAGGTGAGATTAAACTTAGACATGCTCAGAAAATTATATGGAGATGTCACTGAAGCTTTGGGAGAAGCTTTTGGGGAAATCCACAAGAGGAATAAAACTGGGTATCTTAAATCCACAGAGAAGGGTTTACAGAAACTTTGACAGAGAGAGAGAGAGAGAGAGAGAGAGAGAGAGAGAGAGCAAGAGAGAGAGAGAGAGAAAGAAACAGAGAGACTGTCAACATGCTAGAAATACTAGAGACAAAAGTCTGTTTTTATTTTCCAGAGATTTAGCTCTGAAAAAAGTGGCTATAGTGAAGGAATGTTCCAAGAGTTAGTAGAAAGTCAAATCTTTTGTTTTTAAGAGTACAATCAATAAAAATTATTACGCTGGTGATTGATAAAAGTCATTGAATTTCTTAGTCAAGCAGCCATGAAGCACCATTGTAAAAATAGCAGAGAAAGGGGCTGGAGAGATGGTTCAGTGGTTGAGAGCACTGGTAGCTCTTGCAGAAGATGCAGGTTTGATTCCCAGCACCCACATGGTGGTTAACAACCATCTGTAACTCCAGTTTCAGGGGAATCCAGTGCCCTCTTCTGACCTTCACAGGCATTGCAAGACATGGGTGCACTTGCACACATATAGACAATATACTCATGCACATAAAATAAAAATAATAACTAAAATATTCTTAAAAATCAGTGAAAAAAACCAATTTCTAAAGACTAAGGAAGGAATGAGTTACTTGTCCCCTCCCAGAAGCTATCAATTGTCAGTAGATCCTCAGCTAGGGCCAAAGTTTCTTGGCCATCTCCTCCATCCATACTGGGATTTTGTTTGGCTTGTGCTTCACAGGTCTTATGCATGCTGTCACAAGTGTTGTGAGCTCATATATGCAGCTGCCTGATTGTGTCCAGAAAACACTGTTTTCTTATATTTATCCACTACCTCTGTCTCTCACAAACTTTTCAATCCCTCTTGCACAATGATTCCCAAGACTAGGGAAGAGGGGGACTGATGTAGTTGTCCCATTTAGGACTGAACATTCTGCAATCTCTTATTCTCTACATGTTGACCATTTGTGAGTCTCTGTGCTAATTACCATCTGCTACAATAGACGCTTCTGTGGTGAGAGTTGAAAGATGCACTAATCCGTGGGTGTAATGAAAAGTCATTAGGAGCTGGTTTAATACTATATCCATTTAGCAGGAAAATAGTTAATAGGTTCTTCACTGAGGCTTGTGACCTGTGTAGCCATGGGTTCTTTGCCCTGATAACAGTACTAGGCATGGGCACTTTGTGAAGTGGGCCTTAAATCCCATCAGAAGGTGACTGGTCACTCTTGTAACATGCATGCCACTATTGCACCAGTGGACATATCTTGCAAGGGAAGTCATTATTGTAGTTTATAATATTTGAGAACAGTTTTCAAGTGCATACTCAGCATTGAGGCAGCCACAATATATCAACAATGGCTGCCCAAGTATTGGGTAGCTCCCACGCTTGCTTTAGGAATGACTCGGAAGCAAGCTGGAGTTTGGAGGAGTCCAGTCCTCAGCAGACACCAGGAAATATTGTCTCTCATGAGCCCAGTGAGAAATGAAAGTGAGAAATATAGGGTGTTATTACTCTTGAGTGTCGACTAGCCTTGCCTACATCACCAAAAAGCTTGATAGAAATGCTGATGCCCAGGCTCTGCTTTAAACACCCTTATAACATCTCTTCATGGGAACAACACCTCAACATAGTTTTGTGAAAAGCTGGGGTCTTCTGAGGTCACCTGATATCTTCAGTGAGATGAAGGTCAGAGGGATTGGGGATGTGGAAAGAAGAGCTACAGAAATTAGAAAGCTGTGTACTGAATGCCCAGGAACTTTTAAAAAATATAAACCCTGTGTCTCCACCCTAGACTCACTGAGTCAGATATTCTGGGAAGACTTAGGAGTGCAAGTTTAGCAAGCCTTCCAGGTGATCTTCACGTGCCCTAAAGTATGAGAACCAAGTTTCAGGTAATATTGGTAGAAGCTGCTGACCCCAAACACGAACAGGTGAAGGAAGTAAAGAAAGATATTTTAAAAGGCTTCAATCAGGAGGTTGGTACATGTTCAGAAAGTAAAAATGTAAATGTTAAAAATCACCAAAAATATTGTGTACTAAGAGCTTCTGTAAGTTAACCAAGGAGAGAATCATGACTGTTTGCCCTTGTAGATCCTGTTAACCTGAATGAGTTCTTGTCAATTAGTAAGCCAAGCATTTATTCCAGGGGGTGCATAGTTTAAAAGAAACTAGATTCTAAAAAGGTAAAAGTACAATCAAACTTCATGTTCAAATAGGCAATGAAACCGCAAAGTGTTTGAAGGCTAATTACAGATAATCGTGATCCTGTTATCAAAGCAGCATGACTCTCAGCAAAACAGATTAGCTTTGTGCCAGTTATCTCCCATATCCGAAAGCCATGTAATTGTATTGTTTGAGAAAAACTTTTGCAGTTCCAACTCCTCTTTCATCTCTTGGAGAGTAGTTCCTCTTCAGCCTACAGGTGACTGGAGCAGGATGGAGAGTCATTGGCATTTGATACTTGCCACTAGCAAGGAGAGCTTGCAGATGCTGTCTGTGTTCATTGTGGTCCCATGTTAGAGACCCTTATTATCAGCACCTATTACATTCCAATGGAAAAAAATGAAGTAACAGCAGTTCCTCACACACACCAATCACATTCCACAGCTTCATAGCCACCTTCAGTAAATGGCTGCCATATTGGGCATATCGGATAGAACTTGAGTCTTTGATGCAAGAATCTTGACATAGGCTTTGTCAGAACAAGGCTGAACAAAGTTCCTCTAGTGGCACTAAGAGAGAGCACATCTGTATAGAGTTGAACTGAGGGTCTGACTTCTAGCAGTGCCACCTGCTCTGAATATAAGACTTCCCTAATCTTCTTCAGCTAAGATATGGAAACTCTCCAAGGTGATCTAGAGATGACCATTCTGCATAAATTTTCTTCTTTATTTTGGTCATGGAAGAGAGAGGGCACATATATCACCAAGGGTGAGCAAGGTGATTTGGGCTAATGTTCCAGCATTTTTCATCATTTTATTTGCACGGTTTTGTTTTGTTTTGTCTTTGCCAAAGCTTGTCATGAAGAAGGTAGCTTCACTTACTGTTTATTTATTTATTTAGTTAGGTCTTTGCTGGAAACCAAACAAGACAAATGTTCTATAAACAGTAACTCTGGTGAGTAGCCAGGAGAGCCAGCACCCGAGTGAAGCTGCCTGTTCAGGTTTTGTATGAGGTTTTGTAGGTGTTGATGTTGGTGATGATGATGATGATGATGATGATGATAATTACCATCATTACTTTATTTTGAGGCAAAGTGTCACTATGCAACCCAGGATGGCCTTGGACACATTTTTTTTCATCCTAACTCAGCCTCTCAAGTGCTGGGATTATAGTGAGAGCCTTTAAGCCTGGCTTAATTTTCAGTTATTTTTAACCAGCCTTTTGTGAACCAGGTTACAAAGAGAATATTAGTACAATGGTCTCTGGTTCTGCTAGCTAGATATCTTTGGTGAAGTGTAGTAGGTGCCTTCCTTTATGACAGGACCAAGCATGTTAGAAAAAGACAGTAACAAAATAACAGCTCACTATAAATTATTGATTTGAAGCTCACAACTATTGTCACTTTAGGCCAAAGGGGCCAGACCTTAGGCTACAACACTTGAATTAGAGGAAAGACTCAAGAAACTTTGATGTCTCATAATAGGGTTGACATACAGATCTCAGGGTTTGAATTGGTTACTCTGGTGCTGTGATTCTATAATAGGATTCACTTTTTATCTATAGAGATAAATCTTTCAGATGGAACATTTTCAGACTTACCATACACATATATAAATCTCTGAACAATCTAAAGTTAGGTGGATACATTATTTTACTCATGAGTATGTGTCTATGTTAGTGCCATATAGGAAAGAATATCACAACATAGTTACTTCAAGTATCTCTGTATCTCATAGTGATATCATAAGGATGCAGTAAGGCACTAGAAAATGAGGTGTGTGTGTGTGTGTGTGTGTGTGTGTGTGTGTATGTGTGTGTGTGAAGGTGTTCTAAGATGAGAAAAAGAATCCTGCCTTGGGAGATGCTGTTCAAGAAGTCTCAGTGAGAAGGGAATGAATGGTAACCATTCTTGTTTATCACTTGGTAGTGTTCCTCTGGGAAACAAGAAATGCCTGTGTTTCATTTATCCCATTTCTCAGACAGTTTTTCACCCTCACTCTTGTCTTGAGGAGATGGATGTTCTATGTCATTCTACACAGGCTTCTGACATCTTCCCCAAGAGTTTTTGTGACTCTCTAATAAGCTTTGTTCTGGGCAATTAGCCACATATAATTTTCCTAATTACTATTTAGCTCTGATATGCTTCTCTCTAAATTTGGTGTGCTATTTATTTATTTGAGTCTGAACTGGGTGTTGCTCCAGGTAGCCATCAGGGAACTGGGAATTGAACACTGCTGGCCATGAGAGAAGCTGCTTTTCAAGAAGTTTTGCCAAGACATTTCTCACCATCTTTTTGGAACATGGAAAGCTAGATTTATTCTGTTATTCAGTTTACAAAAATCAAATACATAATTGACACAGGGCAAAGATCCTTTGGATGACATTCTGTTCACTTTAATACCTTTATTAATATTCTTTGCATCTGCTCAAAACTCATGACAGGTCAAGCATGGGCAGAGTTGTTTAATGACTTTGAACACTTGTGTTTAGGATTTCTAACCTCTAGTGAAAGAACTCTTAGATAAAAGTGTCTGACAAAATCTACTTAGAATATAGGAAACCTTCAAACTTCTTTCCCTTTCTCCAAATTAAACATTTACTTGGCTTTATTTTCCAGTGTCCTGATCCTCTTGCTGGCAATGGGTTCATCAAATACAATTAGATAAACTTATCCATGCTAATGTGGTAGCTAGCTAATCTATTACCCCAGACCCCCAAGCCTTAACTCAGTCGCATGTCCAGGTTAGCTCAAGATCCTTAGGACTATTGGCAAGAACAGGAGTTCCGCCAGCAGCCATGGGAGGAGGTAGGTGGGACCTCACAGAGTTTTAGCACTCCCAGCTGGGAGATCTTGATGGCTGCCTTTGGAAACCATGGACAGCAAGAAGAGCTCATACCTGCACAGTGACTACTAACTAAAAATGGAGAGCTTGCTTTATTTAGCAAATCAAGAGTGATGTAGGGCGTTTATGAAAAATTTGCCTTTGCTCCAAACATGATTTTTCACACAATTAAAGCATCTCATTTTTCTCATTATTCATATTCAAAATCTTTAACTCATCTTTTGGGCTGAACTCTCTATGTCCCTGGAAAGTTAAGCTCTCCAGGTCATGCATCTTATGTCTCTCCTCATATGCTTTTGAAGTCCAAGTCCTCTTAGATGTCCGGGTAGTATGCCTATGTATATGCATGTCTTCAGTAGGCCACTTTGCTGTCTTTCTTCACTTGGCATCTGTTGTGTGTGCCCCTCACCTGCTCCTTCTTCCCTAAAAGTCTTCTCAGAGCTTATGCGTTCCCAGGGGTAGGTCTACTTGCTTTTGTCTTTTCTCTGGTACATGTTACCTCTTCTGATCCTTACCCTATATGAGGCCCAATTTATTTCATCTTCTCCATTAAACTTCTCCCTTCTTGTACAACCTCCTTGTGTTGTAGCCTTTTTAATTTTTGTTTTGTGCTGCATTGCTTGTGAGCTGCCAGTTAATAATATCTTTATCTATTAGAAATAAAACCTTGAGGTTGGTTTGTTTTCGTTTTCATGCAGAGTATCTATTGTACATGGCAGCTTTTGATGAACATGTACTGAATTCAAGTAATCCAAGAACCTTGTTTCACACCTAAAGCAGAGGTGCCTTTCTATATCACATGGAATGAGTTATGATATGGTAATGAGGAGTAAGATAAAGAAACAAGGAATGGACTGAGAAACGAATGGTTCTCAGAGTTTTGAAAGGAAATAGTTCAGATTGTGTGCATACTGGAATGCCAAGATATGGGCTTTCCAATGTCATCCTTCCTAGAAACCCATGGGACACTGTGCAAGGCTCTCTTCTACCAGAACGTAACTCCGTTTTTGTGGTTGTTCTTCTCCTAATGAAGCCAGGCAGACCTTTTCCAGGCCATGTATACACTAGCTACAGCCCAACGATGGTGTAAAATGAATGACACATGGGCTAATACAATCATGTTGTGTAAATTGGATAACGTTGACTAAATAATCAAATGAATCAAAGAATAGACTAATTTCAGTTCAGTGTGAGGAGACTGCTGTTTCTCTGCCTCGGGACTCTGAGTATTAATTTCATTCAGAGGGGTTTTCCTGTGGTCAGTTTAGTTTGCTTGTTTGTTTGTTTTAAGCCGCTCTTCACACAGGCTTTCACAGATAAAGCAGGTTTCTCTTGGTCATGACATATAACTAAATTTGCTAACATTTTGTGGAAGATTTTTAGATCTTTATAATGGAGTATACTAGTCCGCAAATTTTTGGTTTCGCCACTGTTTAGTATCAACCTGGAAATACTGCCCTCGTCACATGATTTTGAAAATCTTTCCCCATCTATTTTTCTGGAAGAGATTATATGAAATTGGCATCAAGTTTGTTAAATGCCAGCATGCAGAGAAGTCACAAATAAACACTTTGCTCAGGAAATTTAAATAAAATTTAATTTTCTTTATTTTATGTGCATGTATGCATGTGTGCATGTGTGTGCATGTGTGTGTGTGTGTGTGTCTGTCTGTCTGTCTGTCTGTCTGTGTCTTTGTGGTATTTGTGAATGCATATGTCTTCATGTGTGTATGGAGGCCAGAGATAGGTTTTGGGTATGTTCCTCAATTACTCTCAATCTTATTTTTTGACACAGGGTTTCTCACTGAACCTAGAACTCATTGATTTGGCTAAAATGGCTGACCAGAGAGGCCAAGGGATTGCAAGCCTGTTTTGGTGCCTGGATTTATGAAGGGGAATACAAGCTCAGGTCCTCAAATACTTGCACAGTAAGCACTTTGCTGGTTACTGTGAGCCCGTCTCTCCAAACCCTCAGTTTCTTTTTTTTTTCTTTTTTTAATATATGTCATTTTTATTTTTTGTGTATGAGTGTATTTTTTGTATGTATGTAAGGGCACCCATGTCATGCAATGCCCCTGGAGGTCAGAAGATGGCTTTGGATCCCCTGGAGTTATGAACAATTGTTATCTGTCCTGTGGTTGCTGGGAATCGAACCCAGGCCCTCTGCAAGAGCAGTCAGCACCCTTAACTGCTGAGCCAGCTCTCCAGTCCTGTCTTTCTGTTATTTCTAATTGGCCCAAAATATTGTCTGTGTGAGTTCTAGAAGTATGAAGTGTCTTGGTGACTTCTTAATTTGTGCTTTAAAGAGTAGATTCTGCTATTAGGTAGGTTGTTCTCTAATACTAATCAGCTACTCTTGCTTTTTAATTTTGTCATTTCTTGTCTGTTCTTGATTTTTCTTTCAGCAAATAGTTTTGCCACTTTGAAAATAGGATATCAAAGTTTCTAACTGAAATTGTGGATTTGACTATTTTAAATATATCAGATTTATTCATGTAATTTTTTTAGACTAAAAAAAATTTTATTATCTGCATGTGTGTTTCTGAGTATGTGCATGTAAATGCAAGTGACTCCAGAGGCTAGAGGCATTGGATCCCTCTGGAACTGGAGTTAGTGGCCTGGTGAGGCACCTGATGTAGGTTCTGGGAACTGAACTCGGATCCCCTGGATAAACAGTATATCCTCTTAACCACTGAGCCACCTCTTCAGCTTTAATTCATGCACTTTGAAGCTACTTTTTCGTGTGTTCACATTTAGAAGGGTTTCTTTTCCTACAGTTAGGAAAATATTATTATTAATCTTGTTATTATTTTGTAATTTCTTTTATTATTGCTAGCATTTTCCTTTGATCAAAGTATATTTAAATGGTGCTAGTATAATCCCCACTACTTTTTATAAATACTTGATTATTATTTGATGGTATATCTTTTGAATTCTTTTACCATTTGTTATCTGTGCAACTGTTTTGAAGTGAGTGCCTTAGAGATTTATTATTATTATTATTATTGTTGTTGTCATCAGCTATTATTTGGGGATTGAACCTAGGACCTTGAGCATTGATGCTAATTTTTAATCTATCCTGCCAATTTCTGATGTGTGTGTTGTGTGTGTGTTTGTGTGTAGTATACATGCATGTGTGACTACTAAGTGTATTGTGTGCATGTTTGTGTGGGGTACACATGAACATGTGAATAAAACCAAGACTGAAATCCAAGCACTCTGTTTCTCTTGGAAGGTGAACGGATAACACTTTTCAATGAGCCATTTACTATTCTAGAACTTTTGCCACAAATGTGATTTATGCACATTGAATCTATCAGGAATGTATTTCTAAAGATTGAAGTGGCATTATCTCCTGAGCCATTTATCTAAAATTAGAACAATGGGAAAAGATGAGCTGCAGTGTGAGAAGATCAGAGATAAGGAGGTCAAGTTATACTCCCTCTGTGGAAGACAACTGTTTAGGCTAAGAACTAGATTCAAGTATGACACATAAGTTAGCCTGCCCCAAACCTAGGGGGAGTTTCAGAAAACCTTGTGCAGCAATTTTCATTTTAGGATAGATTTGTCCTTCTAAAAGGCTCAGACTGGATTACTCTTTAATAGAGGGCTTGAAAATAAAAGAAAGACTAATATAAATTACAGCATAACCCAAGTACACATTTTCAACTTTTCCCCCTAAATAACAGATGCCTCAAGTTGATAGCTGACAGCATGGTTTTGGAATTCAAGGGCAAAGTTGATCACCTGCCAAGGCGTTTATTAGAATTTGAGAGAACATCTTTAAAATTATCCTTTGGAAAATTATGTTGTGCTTATATTTTATAGTAATAATGTTTCTATGGTCAAAGAAATGTGCAGTCAAAACTTGACTCTGGAGAGTTTTCCAGTTGGATGTGATCCATTAACAGGGAAAATTTAGGTATTCAGACTTTATTATATGCACTAATCTAAACATAAAATTTCTCTTTTTCATTTGAGATTCAACTTAAAATTGTGAGAAAGTGAACTAACTTTTGATTCCGGAGATTTTAATTTCACTGAAGTTCAATTATGTGCTGTGCTTCCCAGTTGCTTTTAATCACCATTATCGGAGGGTTCATCTTGTTTATTTATTTATGTTGAGACAAGCTTTCCCCAGGCTAGCCTTGAGCTCACTATGTGGTGATCCTCCCGCTTCAGCTTCCACCGATGGGAACAAGCTGCTGTACTGGCCACAGTCATTCCTCTAATTTGCTCTTTATTCTTGTCATGGAGGTTCTACGACCTCTGTCCATCCTTGTTTTATTTCTATTTCAAAAGAACAACAGTAGCAACTTGAAATGAAAGGAACATTTTGCCATGCTATCTTTTCATATCTCATGAGTTGCCATCAAACTTCTGATGACTTGAAATTTTAGGAAAGCCCTTCAAACCTTAACTTTCCACAGATGCGTTTGCTCTTTACCCAACAAATATTTTTCTTGTTGTTCTTACTATGCGTAAGACACTGAGAGGTTAGGGGAGTTTCAAAGGTGAGTGAACCAGGCAGGATCAAATTTGCAATCTGGTTAAAGAGAAAGGGTGATAAAGCGCATGGGCAAACAAACAGCACAAGGAGGTGTGTGATATGCCTATCAGGGAAGACACAGATGAAGACCCAACTGTTCTGAGCAGCCTGGGTGACCAGAGCAGAAATCTGTCCAGATAAGGCTCCTGTTAATCCAGACCTTAAAGAAGGGTGTGGATGTCATGAACCAGACATGGTGGCACATGCATTCCAGATAGAAATGGTTGTAGCTGACGCCATGACACAGGGAAGAGTGCCTCAAATTGTGCTTGGGAAAGGAAGTATCAGAAGTTTTGAGAAGAGCGGGAGTTAAGGAACCCAAGCTTGATTGGAAACTGGTTATTTGGCTCTCGGACTTTCAGGAGAGATGACTTATTCAGCTCAAGAGCACCTTTAGGGCTCACAGAACACATCTGAAAAACTAACACTAGTCAGAGTTTAGAGGCCAGTGACATTAAACCAATTGTTAGAAGGGAGCTTCAAATGACATATGCTCTACCTGGTTATCAGTGAGGCCAAAAATCTTTGCATCATCATTTATAGTAGATAAGAAAAGATCTATTTTTACACTTCCCTGAAAACTTAATTCTATTTCTTCATGGGCTGAGCGAAGCAATTAATTAGCTTTTCCAAAAATATACGCCTCACTGTTTCCATCCAATTCCTCTTTGTGTGTTTACACGGGACATCATTTGTTGGGATTAGTTTCTGGGTCACTGTTCAGGCTGAGCATATTTACACACTCTTGTCTTACAATATTAATTTTTATTACATTTAGTAAAATATATGTGTTTTTAATATTTAAAGGTAAATTGTTTTAAAGATTTGCTTTACTAGGACAATGTTTCAGTATAATGTCCTATTATTTATAGAGAAAAATAAAAATGGACCAGGACTTTAAAAAGTAAAAGTTTTCACAAAGAAAATAGATTATCAGCAATCTCAGGTAATCAAGGACATATACACTTTTGAGAGATAAAAGCTGTTAATTTGGTAGCAATCAGAATGTTACACAGTAGTGGTTTTTTTCAGAGTATTGTAGTTATAGGAAAGTTTTTCCTTCCCTCCTTGTCAGTCATTTCCTGTTTTCTTCCCATTATATCAGGGTTCTATTTTGTGATTGGTGTACCTACCCATGATGTTTGAAAAAAGAACCCAGACTTCTAAGTTGTAAACATCACTTCCTCTGTCCCTTGAATTTATTTAAATGGTTGATACTTGAACCCAAGAGGTTATTTATACTAATACCCTGGAGTCACGAGTCCTCATTGACCCCTCCCCAAACTGTCCATAGGTCAACAGCAGGAGGCAAGACCCCCATGCGTTATTCTTTACTTCCAAGTTCCCTTTCTCAGTCCTTCGCTTCCCAAGCTCTATGCTCTGGGTACTCACCTATCCATTTTTGCTAAGTCAAGTGAAATGTATGTTTGCTTTCTCCCTCATCCACTATTTGTATTTTTTACGTGCCTCTATCATCGTAGAAACTATAAAATGACATTGATTTATTTTTTTTTAACTAACTCAGAGTCTGTGTGCTTTCCTACAGCAAAGAGAGAGTCCATAATTGTCTGCGTCTTTAACAGGCGGGAAATTTTTCTGAGAACAAGTTGGATGGGACTGTTTTACTGATGCAAAGAAAAAATAACAGTAAAAATAATCATGTTTTTGTAACTAGATTTGAGAGCAAACTAATTGTCTCTGCACAAACTTATTTTTTGACAAATTTTTTCACATGGTAGGCAATTTTATTAAAGTTTAGAAGATGACATTAAACTCTATTCAGCTTATGCCACTGCTTATCAAGAAATATTCCCTAGGCTATTTATTTTTAACATATTTTTTTCCTCTCACTGACCAACAAAATACTTACGATAATTCATTCTGACTTTAACATCTATTTTCCTTTAAATTTTATTTGCTCCAAGTCAGAGATACCAAATTATATTGGTCTATGGTCAACAATATTAGCTATAAACTTGTTTATTGTGTAGAGTTTTTTCCAACATTTTCCCACAATTCATTCCTTCTCAAAGGTTATTTCCACTCACAGATATGTCATCTCCTGCAACTGGTTCCCACCCTGAAAGGTCTGTCAATAGACTTGATGGCATGAGCTTGGATTCTTAGGGTTTTTCCCAGTTCCTAATTCCCTGACAGAGATATGCTGGTCTTTTATTTTGTAGTCCAATGCCTCACATAGGAAGAGAAGTGACTGCTTTTTGGAGATTAAGATTTAAGTAAGATCAGGTCCCAAAATTTGCCCATTCACTTAGGGTAGGTCCAATGGACAGCCGATTGCAACTTGTTTCTTAGAGGGGTTGAGCTTTGTGGAAGTCTTATTCACCTGTTTCCTTTATGAGTCAAAATAAATAGTAAGAAATAGTTTCCATCTCATTACTTCCCAAGAGTGCTGCATTTGGGTGAAAGCAAACTAAAACAGAACAAGTCAACATCACTGGGAATGCACAGTCCCAGGCTGTAAAGTCAAATTCTCTCCTGGGAGGCCCACACTGTACATGATCTCAGCTCCCAGGTCCTCTGTGAGGCACGCTGTGACTCCCGCCACCTCCCCCCTTGCTGTCTCTATGACCCGGCCAACAAACTGACACGATGTCCTTCTAAGCTACAGTTTAGGGAATAAAGATATTTATTTGGGCTTCCCAACAAAGCTTGTGATGTCAGGGAGGGTGTCACTTACAGAGGCGTGGATGCCTGTGGGCCCTTTTCCCTACATCTTGGCTGAGCTTTCCAGATCTGTGCCTACCAGCCCCAAGATGGCAAAACTTGCGCCGCCTCCCTGGCTTCTCCTGTGTCTCTCCTTAGACCCTCTCCCTCATGCAATTGAAGCTGACCGATTGGGTGGGGGGCATGACTGTCTTTCCCTGGGTCTACGAGTCTCTAGGGTTCAGACAGTCAGCAGTTGCTGGTTCTTTCGGAGGACAGCCTATCCAACACAGGTGTACCATAGGTGGTTCCTATTAACAGATGACAACTTGAAATGATTAATGTAGAGATTTGGAGGCACTTTTTAAAGAGCCTGAAATGGATGATTCAATGAGTGTTCTTATCACATTTGATAGATTCAGCCGTCTGCATACCCTGCTGCTCTACAGACATGTGCACACATGTACACACAGAAGCACATTCATGCTTCTATTTATTTTAACCCTACTGTCTGTCAATAGCAGCATCGTGGTTGGTACTTTACAAATATGTGTCAAATAAATACACACAAATATATAAAATTGTGGCTGGTTGGGTTTTTAAATGTTGCAGAGGCAGAGAGAGAGAGAGAGAGAGAGGGAGAAGAGAGAGAGAGAGAGAGAGAGAGAGACCAGTGCTTAACAAGCAAACCCCACCATGCTTCAGAGTCTACTGCTCTATTTCAGAAATGTAACCAACCTCATACATGCAAACCATTTTCATACTACATGTGTAACAATGGGATCTTGAAGGATATTAAATTACCATGAACCAATTAAGAACATAAATGAGAAGGTTAAAGAGGTTTTTTTTTTTTTGTCTAACTGCTTCTTCTATCTCTTAGATTTGTTTTCCATTAATTAAAAAAAATTGAATGCATGAAAGATACAGGATCCAAAGACTAATAAACCAGGGAAAAAGGAGAAACTGGTGTTAAGTACATGCGCTTGTTTCTAGACACCCGTTGATATGTTAGAATCATTACAGACTCTTACCTACATAACAGTATTCCTATGCAATGTTTGGAGGATGGACTGTTTAAGCTTATTACTAGTACTTAAAATACAACAAACCTAAAATAATAAAATTTACATCATCTGGACTTTAAGTCACTTTAGAACAATTTTAATCTTCTGATAATATGAACTGGTGAGTTTGGGCCAAAATAAGAAGGGAGCACAGCATCACAGCATTATTCACATGATGATTACCCTGCAAATGAAAATTAAACTCCATAAAATAATTTGGCACCTTAAAAGAAGTTTCACTGCCTTAAAATATCTATTGATATAGTCATACAATTATTATGATTATTCATATCTGAGATTCTTTCCTCTGGAGTTTCTATTCGGAGCAATTAACATCATTATTTTCTTGAGGGGATGTCCTTTCTTATTGGACAATTGTACAAGTCCAATTGTTGTCCTTACCCCCTTTTAAAATTTTTTTGGGGAGTGGGTGTGCTGTCCTTTTCTCCTAGTTAATTCATATGTGTCACAGGTACATTCATAGCTTAATTTCTGCCTTTTAAATTGCACAGTAAATGTGCACAAACATGCTTCTACACATCCTTCATGTAGAACTGCAGCCACCAGCCAAGGTATTCCATTTACTTATTTCCTCAAAACCCATCAGCTAATGATATATTTCAGAGTACATTCTAACTTACTTGAACTATATGCTAATGACTAATAATAGTGGTGAAGATAAGCGGAAGAAGACACTGATGATTGTGAAAACACTAACCAAGCCGGACCCACCCTGCTTTCCAGTCATTCCGACGCTGGCGATCATCTGCATCTTGGCATTGATGTAATACCGAAGGAAGCAGCAGAAGGAGGAACGACCATGGTGATGTTATCAGACACGCATCACGGCCTGAACGTGTGCATTCAGGTTTAAGTATGAGAACTGTTAGAAATAAATCTAAAACATAATTTGTTCTGAAGAATAATTTATACTGATGAAACTGACCAGGTTCTTACATATTTAGCTTTTTCCAAGGTTATTTCCTTCGATTTAAAAAAACTAGAGCTAGTGGATTATTAGTCATACTTTTAGAAACCACATATATTATAGATTTTTCAAAGACAAAATAAATTAAATTGAATGATTAGGACTCAGTTTCCCCTCTGAGACCCTCCTTGAGGCAACAGGTGGAATGACTGCAAAGTGGAGAAACCTCACATTCCTCAGGACCTCGGAGACCCAGGACTGGACAGGAGGTACGTTCAGTTGCATGCTAGTCCTTCTCTCTGTCTTTGATTTTCTGCAGTAAGTGTGGGTGGGGGAAGGGGAGCACATGTGGGTAGGATATGTGATCAGCTGCTATCAATCAATTTTGGAAAATCCCTTGCGATTTGACATTTTCTAACCCTGGCGCAGTCTTCCTGTCGGACCACATCCAGTCTCCAATAGATGGCTCTTTATCTCCAACGGATGTCCTTTATCTCCAAAGCAGATCCTGATAAATAGAAAATCAGATGCTACTTTATCTTTCTTAATCTTGGATGAGGTTGGTTGGCTATATGTTTACAACAAATGTGTCCTCTCCTACCGGTGTGCTGGTATATGATGCAGTTTTGCAGTTTTGCACAGGACTGGAGCACAGAGTGGAAGTTGATACCATCACTAAATCCCTATACTGAAATCAATGATCATTTTCTTGAATTAGAACTCTAAGGACTGGGGCTGAGGAAATGGCTCAGTGGGTAAAGCATTTGCTCTGCAAGCACGAGGACCTGAGTTTGAATCCCCAGAACCCCATGGAAAGGCAAATGTGGTAGTGTGTCTGTAATCCCAGAATTCCTGTAGTGAGTGGTAACAGAGACAGGAGAACCCACAGAATCTCGCAGATCAGCAGCCTGGTGTCCAAAGCAGCTAACAAGAAGACAGCCTAGCTCAAACAATGTCACAGTTGAGGACTAACACCTGAGTTCCCCTCTGACCTCCAAACATGCACCATAGCATGCATATGCCTTCATTCACATACATGAACACACACACCAGGGAGAGAGAGAGAGAGAGAGAGAGAGAGAGAGAGAGAGAAGAGAGAGAGAGAGAGAGAGAGATAAAGAAGGCTTTAAAAAACAAATTAGGATTGGACACATGGGATACAACCAAACTGGAGACTCATGGCTGAATTTTCCTCTGAATTGGAATGTCAGCTCTTTGAGGAAAGTCTTACCAAAACAAAACAAAAAACTAAACTAAACTAAACTTTAATAGGCATTGTATGTGTATGATACTACACTAAACATTTTGCGTACTATACATGACTGAATTCTTGCATTATTCCTGTGATACATGTACCCTCTCATAGGTGTTCACCATTTCATAGGTGAGGAAACTTTTTGAAAGATTTAAATAACTTGCCCAAATTCACACAGCTAGACAGGAAATAAATCGGCACTTAAATCCAGGTCTTTCTGGCCCATATTTCTACCTCTCATTTCCATGTGAACCATGGTTTTCCCTGGGTTTGCTTACAAGTCATAACTGCAATGACTGCCTAAGATATTTTTTCTCATAATTTTTTTCCTACAAATCATTGTTGTTCTAACAGCACTTATTTCTGTGAGGGAAAAGTCAGTTATGGATATAGGTTGGAACATCAAGGTTGCAATGAGACAAAAGATATGAAGATGTGAAGAAAGCCAGAGCAACTGCTGACTGTCCACAACTGAGGCCGTGTGAAAGGGTATGCAGAACTCTGCCAGAGATAAAAGAACATTGCTGAATATTCACTCCTAACATCTAAGCTGAGTCATTTCTACTTAAAGTTGGCACATCTAGCAATTGCGACGGACAGAGTTTATATCATACAAGTGAGGGAGGAGTTGCCAAAATATCCCATTTCAACTTTTCTTGAACCCTTCCCTCCCGTGTGTGTGTGTGTGTGTGTGTGTGTGTGTGTGTGTGGTGTGTTTGTGTGCTTGTGCAAGCTATTTACTATGAAGTTCAGCTTCCAGGATTTAGGTTTTAATAAGGTCAGGTGCAGGGCTTGCAGAAAGGGATGACTGAAGAGAAAACTATGAAAAGACAGTTGTAGTCTCCGTCTCCTTTCCCCTTTTTCTAAGCATCAGGGGATATGATTTAGGGAATCTGTTTGTGTTTGCCTCCATTATGATCACAACACAGATAAACAGCTTTATGTTGTAGTCAGAATGAGTCAGACAAGAAACCGAAGCATATTTAGACGAGGGCGCATGAATATACTGAAGTGAATCCCAGTGAATTCTTTCTCTTTCTGAATGTTTAACCACATGCAAACAGGATGGGACAGTGGTTCACAATGGGTGTGGTCCCCCACCTCTCCTCCCACAAACTCCCCTTCCTCTCTTTCCTCCCCATGTGTTTCAAATTGGAGCAATGGTGGGTGGGTGAAGCAAGAGCTGCCCTATGAACTATAAATAGCAAAGCCAGGAATTCTGAGTGTTCGAGGAGGGGAGGTCGTGGGAGATAGCAGGATGAGGGAGGTGGGAAGCAACCCAAGTGCAATCATTTGCATTGCTTCAAACCAAACCAACTGCTGTAGCATATTATTGAGTACTGAGTAAATATGTGGCCAGCCTCAAACCCAGTCTGAAAAAAAGGAGGCTATAATAGAGATGGTCCCTGATAGAGAGTTACCTCCCTTAACTTTTTGGAAAAATACAGTTATAGTCAGACTAAAGTGGACCAAAACCCATGGAAAGATTGATGGAAATTCATTTTAAAAAGCCACACACATGAAAATAATCTACACAGGAGGCTTTCTGTAGCACAGCTGTGCTGCTTATTTATTTTGGACCAGTTTTTGCAAAAAGTGGTACCAAAAATGGACTCAATTCTTACTTGATAACCTTAAAAACATCGAATGAGTCCTCAGAATGCAACATATGCTTTAGTGAGGAGCCTGTTTAAGGGCAGAAGATCCTTAGGCTCCTCACAAATTAGTTTCTTTAGCTTTTATTTTTGAACTCCACCCTTGGATCTCATCATTTTCAATCTATGTGACACTTGGTCCTATTTCTGCAACTAAAATATCCTCAGAAGAGGCAGAGCGGAACACAGAGAGGTGAATAGAATGACTGGGAAGCGTGTGAAGCTGCTCTTGCTTGAAGGAAGGGAAGGTGCTGGTAAAGAGGACTCCCAGACCCGTAAAAACTGAACAAAAGAATTCTGTAGTAAGCTGTCGCCCTGCCCCACAGAGAGGGCATAGACATCAGAGGCCAGAGTTGCACCTGCTTTGAAATTGGTGATCTTCCCCTAAGCCTCTGGGCCAGGATGAGGCAAGTGGTTTATGGGAGTTCAATGCACCTTACAGGGCGGGATTTCCATTCCACCTTGAAATTCAGTACAGTTTGCTGCCTTGAAGTCAGCAAGCACATGTGTGCATGGGTGTGACATTATTTAAGGGATTTGGAGAACAAGGCCTCATACACATGCAGAGGCTTCTGGTGTCATTATTCATTAAACTCTCCTCTGGCAAAGAAAGATGTGAGGACTGATAGATCAAAACTTGGCTTTTGTAGAAGGGACATGTTTGTATAGTTCTGATCTGGCTCATAGTCATATTCCACATTTGGATTTCCCTGCTGTCTTTCTTCCGTAGTATCAAAATGCTTCTTGATCAATCTAGAATTACAGTAGCTTAACTCTTCTAGGTCAATGCAAAGTGCACCTGCTGGGCCAAGTTTCCAGGGGACAGGCTTCTTTTAAGGAAGAGCTGAAGAAAGGTTCTCGGCATTACTGCAGACCATTGGCATATCACTGAACGGAGGAGGGAACTTAGGGTCATTTCCTGGTGTCTACTATACAGCCATGGTGGTAGTGGAGTGAAGGCTCATGTGCTACTACTTTTACAGATCAGTGAATGCTGGGATCAGATTATGCTCAGAGTTTCATAGTCTTTCTGGAATCAACTTTAAAATGGCGTTAAGTTCATTAAACAATACCGTTCTTCCTTTACTGAAAATGTACCACATGGCTAAAAATCGATTCTGACAGGCATTGAAATTTTCACTGACTAAGCCTGACATAGTTAACTCAGGCAGACCTCTTTCTCAGATTTTAAAAATATTCTTTTCCTAACTTTATATTAAAATGAATAAAACCATATAATTATATTAAAATAATGAGAATCCATAAAAATCTAAATCTTACAAATTATGATTTTTCTTTCACATTAATTTATCAATACACAGATGACAGATTCCATTTTATAAGCAGAGTCTTTGATAGTATAGGATCTGGGAGTGAATTTGCTGTCAGTTATGAGTTTGTGACTGAATCTAATATTTAACAGGCTCAACTTTACCACAGTTGGAGAAGAAGCCTTGGATTAGTTTTTTTTTCTTTAGAACATTTCTTTAAGAAAGAGAATGAAGTTGACTTAATGAAAATCACAGATCAAAAGTTCTGCCTGTTCTTGTTAGCGTGTTTTAATTTTAACAATGCAATTAAAAATGAGCACAGAGACCTTGAAACAAAACTGGACCTTAATCTTGTTCTAGCTTCAAAAGACACAAACCTGTCAATCACGACATCTCTAACTGGAGAAAACCAATGCAGCCATTCACCAAAGTAAACAATACCTCATTTCACCCTGGCCTGAGGAAAAACATAAACTATTCTACTACTGGCTCCTTGGTAGAGTTGATAACTATCAACAGCATTCAAAATAAGTCCCAGTCCCTAAGTATATCCAAGACAAAAACAGAAGGAAATAGGCTATCTTGCCACCAGGGGGCAATACATGTTTCAATCTAGATTTTGCCTAAGAAAATGATGGAGCTGGAGTAAGCAGATGTGTCACCTGCATTTTATCTATTGTTTGTGTCTTTGGGACATTTGCATTCACAAGAAAGTGTTACCCTTCTTTCGTTGACTAGTACTGGAAAGATCAATATCAATACAAAAGGCATTGGGACTTAAATGGAGGAAAAGGGAGGCAGTAGTCTATGCAAATGAGAAGGGAGAGAATTTAAGCAGATCTGTTCAAAGACTATACAGGCTTTGAAAGTTGTCTAATATGCTTAGGTGTGTGCTAGAAAAATATAACTCAGTTCTTTTGATTACTATTGAGCTTCTAATCCTTAGCTTCACCATCTGTAATTATAGATACATAATTAGATTAAAAAGATTAGGATTAGACTATAAATTACTTCTCTAATTTTCTACTCTAAAGCCATAAGCAAAACTTTTTTGTTTGGATGAAGAATTTTGGGTACTTTTCTGCAGTTTATTGTGTGGTTTGCTGAATAATTATTATGAATAGATTTAAATACAGAATGTACACATTAGGGAGAAAAATCAGAGATAAATAACATGCTATTCTTTTAAATCATTTATTTCAGTTCAGAGCATCAGCTCTCAGCCAAGGCAACATCCACTCTTCTCCTTGTTCTCCTCAACATGACACTGGGCGACAACTGAAGATATTTCTATTACCACAGCTCTAAGGGAGGTATTCAATCACTAGCTAGAAGAGAGGAGGATTGCTGAATATCTCTCACTACATAAGGCTAGGGAGAGTAGTTAAACCAGGTCCTTGTCTCCCCTTCCCTGCACAGTGGAGCAGACATAGTTTAAGGAGATTTGAGAGAGCATGAACTTCTGATGACCTACGTGGGGTGGGTGGTCAGTTTGGTAGGCATGGTTTGAATGAGAATTGTCCCCATAGGCTCAAATATTTGAACACTTGATTAGTTGGTGGCTCTGTTTTGAGAGGTCATGGAACCTTTAGGAGGTATGGCTCCCTAGAGGAAGCATATCACTGGGGTGGACTTTGAGACTTCACAGCCTTGCCCACTTCCAGTCGCTCTCTGCTTCCTGTTTGTCATTGGAAACGCCAGCTCTCAGCTTTCAGCCTGCTTCTGTGCCTCTCCACCATGATGAGCTCAGCCCTCTATAACTGTAGCACAAACTAAACATTTTTTTCTATAAGTTGCTTTGGTCTGTCATGGTATTTTATCACAGCAACAGAAAAGTAACAGAAAGTAAACGAAACTTATTTCCACTGGATTAATGACAACTAGATTAATCCTGTCCTCCCTCCCTGTTGGTCAGACTTATCTAATATTTCGTCTTGCCTCAGGTAAAAAATGTTGATCAAAATGAACATGACTTGAATCTAGGAAATCAAAGAAATAATGACAAAAATGAGACTATGCCAATGATAATGAGATAAATTTTAATATCGATCCCTAACCTTTGCAAAACACATGTTAGAGGTAATGGGGTAAGTAGGAGTTTATATGAAAATTATTTCAGTGATTTTAGTGGGCCAAACCTTCAGGTTAAGACTAAGTGAATTTCACGTGTGTTAATGGATACGGTGTTAGGAATTTCAATTCTTTCTTGAATGCATAATATTTGGAATCTGTAGTGGTGTTAGCTCAGGCCACGTGGAAAGGATGTATATTTGCTCTCTGATGTCAAGAGAAACATTGACCAACTGGATTATCCAGTGAAGGCCTGGGCACTAATCTCTGTGACAAAAAAAAAATGTAACTGCTAGGAAATGGAAGATGCAGAAAAAAAGTTGTTTCAAACTACACTGAGGGCTGGTGAGAAGGAAGATTAGAGAGCTAGAACACAATTTGAGTTCAAAATTATAAATGGTTGAAACTGGAAGTGGCTCCTGCAGTCCAGTTTCTCTATCAGCAGAAGTTAAGTATGAAATGGTGTATGTGGAGAGGGGTTTTTGGTTTTCAACTTTTCATGAGGCTGTTTGACCCTCAGACACCATCAGAAGGATTATCCTCCAATTCCAAACAGGCTTTAAGTACTTTAGGACAGCATAATTCTGCTAATTGCTATTAACAGTATCACATTTTGAAGCACTTTGAAATTCCCTAAAATATGGCTTCCCTAAGTACATGTTAGGGGTGCGCACCAAAGCGCCATGCGTTAGAAATATAAAAAGAGCACAGACTAGGTCGTGACGTACTGTATTGCTTCTTACAAGGCATATTAGCATGTTAAAGGTTCTAAAAGTATTATATCAGAATCGCATTAAAACTACACTTCTAAAATCTTCAGATGGAGCATTCGAAGCTCCCCACTGCTTCCCCGAACTTTGTAGCCTTAGTGTTTATGATCCTCTTTTGCGCCTTTCACTTCAGCCACAGAGCAAATTCTGACTCGCCATTTTATTTGGAAAGTTGTAGTTCCTGCCTTTGCCCGTAGGGGTCAACCTTCCGGAATGCAAAGCCTACCAGAGCCCTTCACGTCTGCACTCAGATCCTGGGTGAAAACGATTACGTTGTGTGCACAGTACTTATTATTCCTGCCAATACACTAGCATATGATGTACGCTGAGGTACCTTGCAACACTACTGTGTTATTTCTCACGAAGTAGATGCTCAATAAATTTTTCTAGAGTCATTAAACGAGCTCACAGGGCAGTTGGAACTCAACAGATCCATATTAAGGTCAATATAATGTGCTCAATGTTAAGGGCATAGCTTTTTATAATTCTGAGGCACACACAGGAGACTCTCAAACTACTACCACCTATTTTGGATGAAGCACTGGTGTAATATATATCTATTTTTGTTAAAAACAACAACAAATAGCTCTCATTATGGCTTTGTGAATGTTACCATATCTCAGTGAAATAAGCTATCCTATCTGTTTTCCCTGGTGTCATGTGTGGAAGTACCTGGTTGCTAGTTGGACACTTAGATTCTCAACATAAACTTGTTTAACTTGCTTAATTTTTTTCTCTGTAAATATAGTAACATATCTTGTTAACCTGGTCAGCAGAATCTAGAATGGCTTTTGTCTGGTTTTGCAGTTATTGGACTGGGAAATGTATGTTAGGCTCTCTAAACTGTTTATGTAAAAGAACATATCCTTGTAAAAGTTAGCATGTATAGGGAATTCATTTAAAAATACAGTGATTTATTCTTTATACCATAGTTGTTTTTTTTTTTAATCTCAGGTGACTATAACAAGTACTTTCAACAAAACTAAGTACTTTCAACAAAGTCATTATTGAAACTACCCTCATCAAACTTAAGAAAGAAGGATTATTTTTCAAATAAGGGCATTTGGATGACTGGATGACTCAGTGGGTAAAAATGCTTGCTACTCAAGCCTGAAGACCTGAGTTTAACCAATGGAACTCTTATAAAGGTGTAAGGAGAGAACGAACTCCATCACGTTGTTCTGATGTTCACATATATGCTGTGGCAGGTGCGGGCACCCCCCACCCCCAAACACACACATCATACACAGTAATAAAAAAAACAAAAACCCATTCCCTTCTATTTCATAACTTACATTACTCTGTGTCAGTGATGAAGGAGATAGTTTTCTAAGAGAACTGATTATTATTAACAAATTATTCTTAAGCTTAGATTAAAAGTATGATGAAGGCCTTTGTCTAAAGAATGTTTTGGCCACTTCAATTAGAAAGTACTTCTGATTGAAGTAAATTTAGAAAAGAATTGAAATTTAAAAACTTATTAGTGGTTTTCACATAGAGAACTGTATTGTGCCTGTTATTATGAAACAATCCATTGACTAATTACCTAGTTAGGTATTATGTTTCCTTACTCTTCCTTATCTGTAGCATTAATGCCAGGATTAGAAGTGCAATTATAATTAGCTGACCGTTCTTGGATCTTTGCTGAGCATGAAATCCCTGAAGAGCTGTGATTCAGTACCCAGGACTGTCTAGTTAATGCCATGTGAACAAAGGTAAACAGAAACAGGAGGAAGGAAAATTACCTTCTTTTCATGACATAATGAAGCATATCTACACGGACGTGCAAATGCAGATACTCATGGGCTCGGTTTCAGTCCTTTGAAGGACTTTGTCATCTGTTCCCTCCCTGACCATCTTGATAGCAGACTCCCTATTTAAAAATTCATTTTCCTTCTGGATAAAGAGGAGTTTTGTGCTGTGCCCTATTAAATTATTAAGGATTTTAGCCAGAGAAATGTTCACACAGGTGGAAAAGATGTGTGATTCTCATTAAGACACTAGGCATTTTTAAAAAAATACTCAACAGCATTTGCTGCCCCAGGGTGTTAGAATTCTCTTGTAGCTTTTGTTTTAAAGATTTTTTTTTGAGGCAAGGTCTCAATATGAAGCCTGGAACTCACTAGGTAGACTAGGCCTGCCTCTAATGCACAGAGATCCTCCTGGCTCCCTCTTGAGTGCTGGGATTAAAGGTGCACACCACCATGCTTGGCAAAAGATTTTAGTTTTTACTTTCAGTGTGTGTGTGTGTGTGTGTGTGTGTGTGTGTGTGTGTGTGTGTGTGTCTGTGTGTGTGTCTCTGTGTGTGTGTGTATCTGTGTATTCAGTTGTATATAAATACAAATGTATATAGGTGCCCCTGGAGATCAGAAGGGTGTTGGATTCCCTGTATCCAAAATTACAGGCAGATGTGAATAGCCCAATGTGGGTGCTTGGAACTGAGCTGTGGACCTCTGTAGGGGCAACATGTGCTCTTAACTGCTGAGCTATATCTCTAGCCCCTTTTATGGCTTTTCTTTTTGCCATAATCAGATGATTGGCTATTCATTATTTCCATTTCCCCACCCCTTCAATAGAGTGAGGGACTAACCACCCCCAAGCCTTTCCCATGTTCCTATGGCTTTGTTAGAACCTTTTAAATCTGTTTTTAAAGAGATTTATTAATCTTTATTTATATTTGTCTTGTTTTTGCTTTTCCCTGGTAAATACATGAATCCTAAGTTTCCTGTGAAGTTCATTCAAACTAGACTAGACTTAACTCCCTGGAGTCACATCTAACCCAGTGCCTGGTAAAGACAGTCCTCGTGTGTGCTGGGCAGAACTTCCAGGTTAACGCTGTACCAATAAGAGAATGTGCTCACTTATAAATATTTTGTGTCTACCTCTCCTCCACTCAGGGCTTGTTATTTGACCTGGTCTCCAGTGAACCTCTCCGAGGACATGCTTCCTTCCCTCTCTACTCTCCCTCACTGCCAGGCCATTCTTATCCAGACGCGACTTCTGCTGTATTCCCGCTGTCACTGTGAGGCTGTCACTGTAAGGCATAGCCCCATCCTGCTTCCTTCAGTAACTTCCTCTCTTACTGGCAATCATCTTTCTCTGGCGCTGTTCCCTTCGTCTTGTCTTAAAAGCACACTAAGGGTCTAATCTATTGTTTTGTCTTTTTTCTCAGCAGGCCTTCAAGAGTCATTTATGGCTAAGCCTTGTGACACAGGCCTAGTTCTCAAGGGAAGGTGAAGCAGAGGAATCACAAGTTCAAGGGCTTGCTTGGGTTACACAATGAATTCAAGGTCAGACTGGGTAACTTAGCCCTATCTCAAAATAAGAAGTAAAAGACTCAGAGGGTTATGGCTTGGTATTAGAAAGCTTGCCTAGTGTGTTGTGAGGCCCTGTGTCCAATGTGCATTACAAAAAGAATCATTTTTATATATTAAAAATTAGATCTCAATTCACTATTGCATTTTGCAGTTTTAACAATTCTCAGTTCGTACTACTATAGTTGCTAGCAGGTGAGTTTGAGGTTTATGTGCCAGGAAGCTGGGGGTAGGAAAGAGTGAAATATCTCACATTTCTGTGCTCCACTGAGCCCATAAAAGTCATTAGCTGGAAACAGCCTTTCCTAACCTCTGCAAGCCTCCAACCGGGCCTTTATTTCTCTTTCTGGTCTGTCTCTCGATGTTGGTTGTGGTGGTTTGAATGAGTGTCCCCGATAGACTCCAAGTGTTTGTAAACTTCGTTGCTAGTTTGTGTCCCTGTTTGGGGCTGGTCATGGAACCCACAGGAGGTGTGGCAGTGCAAAGGGAAGCACATCACTGGGGGTGGGCTTTGAGAGCACACAGCCACGCACACTTCTAGCCTTGTTCTGCTCTGCTTCTTGTGCCTGCTTGAAAAAGCAATCTCTGGGCTTTCTGTTCTGGTCACCTCTGCCACCATGCCTCTCCTGCCATTATGGACTCTGATCCTTCTGGAATTCTAAGCCAAATAAACTCTTCCTCGTATAAATTGCCTTGGTCATAGTGTTTTATACCAACAACAGAGAAGTAAGTAGATATGATGGTATTTTATAATTTGACCAGCTTTTATCAAAGGTAGGTTTTACCTGCATGCTTTGGCTACTTAATCCTTTAACTCCTTCCTGTCTTTGGGTTCTGTCAGACTCTCCTCCTGTACTTGATCTTCCTCATTTACATACAAACTCGATTCTACCCTGTAAATGAATACAAAACAAGCTATTTCCCCTAAATGCCTCTCTACCCTGCCATCTCAGTGTCCTCATGATGGCTGCCCACCCTCCCAACTTGGCTCTAAGTGGTTGAAAGCCACTCGATCTTCAGCTCTTCAGCACCTTTTACTCATCAGTCCGTTTGACTGAATCTAACACTCAGGTTATTCTGCCGCCATTCTGTCAGGGGGATGACGACCTCCAACGAAGAATTCTTTTCTCTCTTCTTGATACTTGATCAGCGATCGATTCCCTTGTTTTGTCTGCCTCTTCCCCCTTTAACAATGCTTCACAGAGCTTTTCCTGTCAACTAACCCTCTGTGACTCTTCCTCGTTTCCTTACCATTCCTCCCATCCTCTTCACGTAGCTTCAGTTGTATCACGATTCCTGAAATTTCTGGACAACAGCTTTCCTGATGGGCGTTTTCCTGCTCACGTGACTGACAGGTCCATTTCAATGATCTGTTCCGGCAGAGGTCAGCAGGACGCCTTTGTGATCTTATCTTTTGTACAATTTAGAATGCCGTGTCTTCACCCAGGGCCAGGAGGCTGCTCATATCCCTTTCTTTGACCAAACATCGTGTAACAGATTTAAAAGAATGAAAGAAAATTTAAAACAAATCTGTAAAAGATCTGCGCTTTACCAGGAGGAAATAACCCTCCTTTAATGGGCTTCAACAAAGCCTGTTCGCTACCTCTGCTACTTTCTCTTTCCTATGGAATTTTAATTATTAGTTTTCATATGGAATTTTTTATTATTAGTTTGGTCTTAAGGAGGAGCATTTGTGATGCTTTCTTATTTAAAATTTTAAGAAAGGGCGAGTGTGATACTTTTTCATTCTTTTTTAAAAATTTTTTTATTATTTTATTTTATGAGGGTATCGCCTGCATGTATGTGAGTGCACCCATATCATGCAATGCTGCAGAGGTCAGAAGAGGGCTTCAGATTCCCCTGGAACTTGTGGTAAGGACGGTTCATAGCAGCCATGTGGGTTCTGGTAATCGAACCCGGGTCTTCTGCAAGAGCAGTCAGTACTCTTAACCACTGAGCCATCTCTATTTCTCCAGTCCCTTGTGATACTTTTTCATTCTTTTTAAAAAACATTTTACTTATTTTTATTTTATGTGTATAAGTGTCTCACCTACATGTGTGTAAGTGCACCCATGTAGTACAATGCCTATGAGGTCAGAAGAGGGCGTTGGATCTCCTGGAACTGAAGTCAGATGGTTGTTAGCC
This sequence comes from Nannospalax galili, assembly GCF_000622305.1. Classification (NCBI taxonomy): domain Eukaryota; kingdom Metazoa; phylum Chordata; class Mammalia; order Rodentia; family Spalacidae; genus Nannospalax; species Nannospalax galili. Next base: position 223,914 of record NW_008359198.1, on the reverse strand, counting down.
ACCTTGTGGGTGCTAGGAATCGAACCTGTATCCTCTGCAAGAACAGTGCTCTTAACTGCTGAGCCATCTCTCTAGCCTTCGTTCTTAACATTAGTGTGTTATCAGGGTACAGGAAGGCCATCCAAGGCTGACTATGGGGGAAAGGTCCATCCTATGATCTCCAAGCCTGCTATGACCGACTAGCTACTTAACACCAATGTGCATGTTACTTTTGTAGAATCCCCCTTTTCCTATATTTTCTTAGCTGAGTTTTCTTCATCCATTTGATTTCCCCCAACCGTTACCTCATCAAGAGACCTTTTTGATCTTGATTTCTAAAGGATTTTTATGATTTTTTCTATGGCAAATACTTTTATTTCTAAAACATATTTTTAGATTTATTTCTTATTTTAATTATACACAAATGTGTGTCTGCATGTGGATATGTGCCCATGTGAGTGCAGGTGCCCACAGAGGCCAAAAGAGGGTTTCAGATATCCTGGGGCTGGAACATGGGCAGTCGTGAGTCGCCTGATATGGATGTTGCAGACCAAACTCAGGTCTTCTGCAAGAGCAGTAAGCACTCTTAACTGGGGAGCCATCTCTCCAGCTCTGGCTTATTGCTAGTATGTAATATTTTATGTGTGTATTTATATCTGTTTAGTTTCTCTTTTCACATATAACCTCCTCTGGGGTCGGAGTCCTTGGCTCGTCTTATTTCAACACAAGGCCTGGCAGGTGGTAAATTCCCACAATAAATTATTTATTAAACTATCAAATGCATGTTTTATGTGTGTGTGTGTGTGTAATGTGTGTATGTATGTATGGTACACACACATGTGGATGCAACAATGTGTGCCATGCATGTTTGTGCAGAGACCAAAGGAGGACATCAGGTGTCCTGCTTTATTGCTGTGCTGCCTTATTACCTTGGTATAGCATCTGTCACTGAACCAAAAGCTTGCCATTTTTTGGCTAGGCTGACTGGTCAGAAAGTCTGGTAGTCCTTCTGTCTCCCACCTTCACAAAACTGAGGTTACAGGTTTGCAAATGCCGGGCTTTTTTATGTGGGTACCGAAAACAGGAACTCAAGAGCTCTTATCCACTGAGCCGTCTTCCCAACCAGGGATGTGTGTTTTGACCCGTGAACGAATGAGTGAAAAGAGGGAGAGGGAAAGAGAGAGAGAGAGAGAGAGAGAGAGAGAGAGAGAGAGAGAGAGAGAGAGAGAGAGAGAGAGAGACAGAGAGAGAGAGACAGAGAGACAGAGAGAGACAGAGAGAGACAGAGAGACAGAGAGAGAGAGAGAGAATATGTATCAGTGCCTTGATTTGCTGGACAGTGGATCTCGGGGGTGAATTTTTGTAGTGTGAGACACAGTCCAGGAGAGAAAAACAACATATTCTGAAAGTGACAGAGCATATTTTCCCTTTGGATTCTGGATGCATCTGGTTGCTTTCTCCATGGAACCAGACAACTGCCACTCATGCTCATAACAATGTGAATTTTAATGACTGAAAATACCTCCCATTACACCTCAAGGATATAAGAAATTCAATCAGTATAGCCAAATAGTAGTGAATAAAGACCAAATGTCTCTGCCCAGTTCTAAGTTACTTGGCTATTTGCCATTCACATGTGCAGCCTGGACGTCAGTGTTTCTTCTAATAGACAACATATGCAGGCATTGCAGGTTCATTTCCATTTTCAGAGAACAACTCATTGGAGAGCAAAAACCTCCCCCAGCCTCCAACACAGTAACTGCAGTTAGGAGTAAATTTGATCACACCAACTGCTTATCATGAGATATTTAACACGAATGATATTAAAATGACAGGCTCTTCAGCTTAACTACTGTAGACCTGTACCCAAGGTCTGCCACTTCCTAGCACTGGGATAATCATTTAATCTCCCAAAATGTCAGTTTTCTTCTCTATAAAAATGGAGGTAAATTGGAGTTAATAATAGTATTCATTTCATGAGTTTTCTGAGTGTGACATAAGTGAGAACCACAATATAAAGCAGAAAGCAGACGTTTTAAATAGTCAATACAGTTTAGCTTTAAAGCAAGATGAAATAAAGTCAAACTACCCTATTTAATCAAGTCAAGAGAAAGTCATTTGAAAATTGATGGGAAAATGCTTCACTTTTTCATAGAAAATAATTCTTTCATGAATAAATCATAGCATAGAAAGCCTTAGACATGCTGTATTAATTGTGGGAGCTTAGTGTTTAGAAGACATAGTTAGTTACTGGTTGGGTCTGATGGCACAGACCTGCATGCTCAGCTGCTTGGGAGACTGATCTTGGATCCCAAGTTCAAACACAGCATGGGCTACAATGCCACTTCTAGGTCAGCCTGGGCAACACTGTGAGACCTGTCTCAATTAAAAAGTCAAAAGAGGATCCAGTTATAGCTCAGAACTTCTGCATTTTGTCCGAGCATGTGCAAGACCTTAGATTCAATAGCAATATTGCAATAACAAAATAAATCCCTGTCACTTAGGAATTTTTGAGCATATAGAACAATAAATTCCCTTGGTTTCCTATCAAACATACTTAAATCTGTAGGTATAGAACTTTCCTTTTAACTATTAAGTTTCTAGTGGTGGAGAGAGTGAAAAAATAACTTCTCTGAAAATAAATGTTGTTTTTCCATTCATGTATCATGACTGCTTAAATCTGAATTCTGAGTAGCTGATTTGGATTGTCTTAACAATGAATTGGTGCATCCTCTGTGACAAGCAACAACCTCTAGGGAGAATCACTGATCTGGTGACAAGACCTCTGCCTTTCTTTGGCCCTGGTTTGAATATGTTTCAGCAAAGCAATTGGAGAGATGGTGGTTTGAGTTAAGTGCAATTTTGAGATTAGTGCTTCTTTCAAAAAATTTGTTTACATGTGCTCTTGAGAACTACTTAAATGCTATTTTGGTCTTCCCCTCTTTTCGAAGTCCATGGGCAACTTAGCTATAAAAGTCAATAATATAGCTTAGATTATAGGTATGGCAGCTCTAAAGAATCCTCAACAGTGTTTTCCAACTCCTGACATTTTGAACCTGATACTTCTTGTGGGATGAAGGGAGGTATCCTAATGGGGGACAGTTGCTCATCATCACTAACTTGTACACATTTGGCAACAATAGTACTCTTGTTTTAGACAATGTCATTGTCCCAACATGAAGGAGCAGGGCTGGCGAGTTACACCGCACTGAGAACTATGGTCCTAAAGATTATTCCCAGACAAGGTAGCCTGAGAAGTTTCTGTTTTTTTCTCTTAGACCCGTGCTAAAAACTTGACCCAGTCCCAGAGTTTTTTGATAAGCCGTGAACCTTTTTTACATTATTCCCTATCTACTTAGTATTTGTAGTTATGGCCAGTCTAGAATTATATAAGAACTTCTCAGATTTTGGTTATAATTTTTGTTGGTTTAATATGTATGTATTACTTATCCTAGTGACCTTTTAACTTATGCAGATAGGAACTATTAAAATTGATCTTATTTCATTAAGGATGGTGACACCAGAGCACATCTTTATTTAACCAACAGGTACTCAAAGATCTGGTTTATCGAGTGTTGAACTTACAAGTTAGCACACAACGCATTACCCAGCCACATTTCCTTCATTGGCTCCTTTTATTAGACCAATGGTTGTGGCTGCTCCAGTGTGCTTTGGAAAGGTGAAGCCACCTATCATGTCAATAGTGAAAAACCAATGTGTTGATGTTTTTAATTCAGGTCCAGAAGATTGTGCCTGAGAGTGAGCTAAGGTTGTTGGTTTGTAACCTAGTCCTAATTTGGGAACTTAAATTATACAGCTCTAAGAGCAGAAGTAGGTAATGGAAAGACAAGCACACTTAAAACATGAAGGACGTTGGATGTGATGATTTCCTGTTCTGCCCTGGGAAGTCCCTCTGAAGTCACGGGGAGGTCCCTGAGCCCAGCTGGGACAGCAGCAGCCTCCAGACTTCCATGAAGACATGAACTTGGACTGCTGCAGAGGGGGCTAGTGAACTCATTCCTAATAACCAGTCAACTCCTGTTAGCTCATTTTCCAGGGTAAGATTAGATCATGCTGGAAAACCTCACCAAATAACCTTATAAAAAGAGATGAACTCACTCCCAATTTTCATCAGGTTCTGAGGCAAAACCATAAATACCACCATCCCACCTCAGGCTACTGGAAACAAATTTGCATTTCATTCCCAGGCACAGAAATATCTTTAAACAAATACTTCAGTAGGTGGATAGCCCACTCCTTACGTTCTCTGAAATCTCACCTGGTTGAACACTTGCTCTGGGGATTCATTTGGCTCAGTGCCACACAGGCTAGATGAGGTTTGAAAGGAACTCAGGGAATTTATGTTACCAGTTGCGAAGGAGGTCACAGAAACGACTGGCTACATTGCAGTCAGTTCTGTAGTGACACTTTATGTCAGGGTGTTTTCTTTAAGTAATAATAGAAACTATTTTTCTAACAGAAACTTCCTGTAAATAAAGCACTTCCTTAATTTACCAGATAAGTGTGTGAGGTGGATTGCTAAGCACCATAAGAGAGGGGTGGTTAAGGAGGAAGAGTCCCCAGCTGAGAATCCACAGGCTTTCGTGTGTGTGTGTGTCTGTGTGTGTGTGTGTGTGTGTCTGTGTGTGTGTGTGTGTGTGTCTGCACATTTAAGTGTGAGCACACGTGTAAGCTTGCCACAGCACACACAAGGGTATCAGAAGACAACCTCAGATGTCAGGCTGTACCTTCTGCCTCGTCTGAGACAGGGTCTCTTTTGTTGTTTTTCCCATTCCTACGCCAGCTAGGTGACTCACAAGCTTCTAGGGAGTCTCCTGTCTCTGGGTCCCAACTCCTTGTAGCACAGTCAGGATTACAGACCACCACAGCACAGTGTCTGGCTTTTATGTGGATTCTAGGGTTTAACAAACACTTTTACCCACTGAGTTATCTCATTAGCACTCCAAAGGCTTTTAGGACATACTAATAGTACTTTGTTAAATTTAAGTTACAGTCAATAATGTGTGATATCTTAGGTATATGGTTTAGTAGACTTTAAAGTTTGTACACCCTGTCTTCCAGATTATAAAAAATATCTATATGACCCCAGAAAGTTCTTCTGTGCCTTTACTGATCAAGTCTTCACCTTCTTTCCAAATGTTAGCAGTGTTCTTAATTTTTATCATGATACATTATTTTTTGTTTTAATTCATAAAAGTTAGATCATATACTGTGCATGTCTTAGTGTTTTGAACTCAGCATAGTTTTTGAGATTTTTAGAGAGTAAAATCAGTATTAATTTGCCATTATTAATAATAATAATTATTATTTTGGTCTTTATTTCTGACAGGGTCTCCATGTAGCCCCAGAACTTGCTATATAGACTATGCTGGCCTCCTGGGTGCTGGAATTAAGGGCCTGCACCACCACACCTGGCACCCTTATTTATTATTGATACTATTTCTATAACTTGATTATATTAATCTATTATAATTTGCCCATTATGACATCGGAGAGTTTCTTCTTCCTCCTGCTTCTCCTCCCACTCCCTCCTCCTTCCCCTCCTCCCCCCTCCTCCTTCCCCTCATCCTCCTTCCCTCCTTCCCACCTATCCACCCCCCTCATTTTCTCTTTGTTTTTTTTGCACATTTCTCCCTCTCCCTGTCTGGCTCTGGCCCTGAGAATCCCCTACTCTACCTGGCACCCACACACTCCCAGGGGTCCCTGTGTGTTCTCCGTCCTTACACGGTGTGGCTGGTGGGTGTCTTCCCTCCTTCCACAGCATGACTGGTGAGACCTTCCTGCAGTGCAGGCCCAGGTGTGGTGTGGCCTGGTGGCCGGCCGGACCGCCTGCTGTCTAACATTCTTGTAAGGTTACTATTTATCTAGTGCAACCAAAGTTGGCACCTCCTTCCCCTCCTCCTCCTTCCTCCTTCCCCTCCTCCTCCCCTTCCTCTTCTTCCTTCTCCTTTTTCTTCCTCTTTTTCTCCCTCCTCCTGGCATCTTCCTCTTCCTCCTTTTCTTCTTCCTCCTCCTCTTCCTCTGCCTGCTGCTTTCCCTTGTCCTTGTTTCCCGTCCCCTCTTCCTCCCCCTTTTTCATTTGGAAGGCTCATGAATAGTGGTACTATCAATATTAAGTTATAACTTCCACCCAATTTCTATCAATACCAATAACAAGGTTTTTTAACCAAAATTTATTCTTTGTTTTTTTAGAATTTATTTTTATTGCTCTTTGAGAATTTCATGCAATGTATTTTGATCATGTTTAGAACTCCTCTCCCAATTTTACCCCATCTTACCACTCCCCCGGCACCATGTCCTCTATTCTTATTAAAGGTCTATCAAGTCTAATTTGTGTTCCCCAAATGCCCTTGGATGTGGTTCTGTACCCTGAAGCATGGTCAACCTACCCAGTGTCACACCCTTAAAGATGGACTCTCCCTCTCCCAGCAGCTGTCAGTTGCAAATAGTGCCTCAGTTAGAGTTGAGATTTTGTGTCCACCTCCCCTCTTCTTTGATGTGATGTTGTCTGGTTTGAGTTTGCATAAGCCTTATGCATGCTGTCCCAGTTGCTGTGTGTTCATACGGATAACATAAATGTGGACTGGAAAACACTGCTTCATTTTAGTTGTCTACCACATCTGGCTCTTACAACCTTTTTGCCTCCTTTTCTGCAAAGTGGTGCCGTTGGGATACAGAAACAACTGGCCTGGCAAGACATGCTCACTGGTGTAGTCATGACAAGAATGTTAAGGGTGGAACCACATATTTCTGATTAAACTTAAGGCCCACTTCACAAGATGGAGCTTATACCCAGCACTGTTTGGGGGCCAAGAAGCTGTAGATAAACAGGTTACAGGCCATAGGGTAGAACCCACTACTATTAATTTGTTAAGCGGACATAGTATTAAACTGACCCCTAATGGCTTACTGCTATACCCATAGATTAATGCATCTCTCAACTCTCACCAAAAAGCATCTTCTTGCAGCAAATGGGGATTAATCCAGAGACCCACCACTGTTCAATGTGCAGAGAAGAAGAGACTGCAGAGTGTGTAACACTAAATCAGACACCTATATCACACCCTCTCCCCTCAATAACACAATTCTCATTGCTAAATAAAAGCATGTTTCTTTAATTAGATAGCAGCTTGCTGTGGATAATGAACAGAACTGGGAATCATCATTTTAAATAAAACAAGCCATACTCAGAGAACATACCATATGTGGAATCTACATAGTTTTAAGAGAGAGGCATTTAGGAAGAAAGGACTTTTGGGGGAGAAGAAGTTGAAAAGAGGTAGGACAGGATGCAGGGCAGCAAGAGAGGGTACTAGATGGAGGTCAATATGAAAAAGTACATGATTTGTAAGTATGAAATATCACAACAAAGCCCATTATTCTGTATGACTAATTTATACTCAAATGAGAGACAATAAAATTTCACCAATGGTATGTATTTATTTTAAAATTATAACTTTGTAGATGAAAATAGCTATATCATTTAATTATGTTTTACTCTAATATAATTACAGACTCATAAAGTTTGAAAAACATTCTCTTTAGTGATATTCTCTAAATTCCAGTATTCCATCAAATTCATCAAATTAGCTTTACCATTTTCTTTAATGATCCACAGTCATACTGATACTTTTCCTGAATTATATAAAAATAGCAAATGGTATTCCTTTGTATCTAAGGACTTGTATGTATTTTTAAATCTAGATGTTCCTTTATGCACCCACAACACAATGAGCAAAGGAAAGAGCATCTTGATGCAATAGTAGACGCTAATGTCCTTGTCTTACTCTCACGTCTCCAGTTGTCTCAGTAATTCGCTCTATTATGAAATCGATGAGTTTTTCGCACCCAGAACCTCCAGAATATCCTGTGACAACTGCTCCTGTCTCTTTATTCTTTACTCCAGGTTAGTTCTTCTCTTTTTTTTTTCATCACCTGGCATTTATTTATTTATTTATTTAGTCTTTTTGAGTCAGGGTCTCCCTGTAGCCCCAGCTGTCCTGGAATTCACTATGTGGACCAGACTGGCCTTGAACTCACTGAGATCTGCTGCCTCTGCCTCCCAAGTGCTGGGATTAAAGGCGTGCCACTATGATGTGTCATGTGTTTTGTAGTATGTCTCCATTTGAGTTTGTCTGGTGCTTCCTCATAATTAAATTTACATTTAGATTGTGGACTCTTTCCCATGAAGAATTCTTTGTCTTAGTACATTTTATCACAAAGTTGGTAATGTGACCAAGTATTGGGGTGATAACTTATTAAGGTGGTGGTTGTTAAATTGGCTTACAGTAAAGTTTCTGCTTGCCCCTTTGTAAGTAGGACAGAGCCGAAGGGAGAGACTCAGGAAGGTGTCCTGTGTGTCAGAGCAACAGTGCCCTCCGCAGATGCGGCTGAAGCGATCATGAACAAGCTCCTGCCAAGCGCTAAGTTGATCATGTCCATGTTGACTGCTGTAACTCCACTCTAAGTAGGGGCTTCTTTTTTCCCATTACACATTTGCATATTCATTTATTTACACATGGACTAGTGGTTTCTTGTTTTTATGCTATGGATAATGATTTCTTACTATCATTACTTTTTTAAGTTGTTAACTTCTTGTATACTCTATAATTTTAGATTTGAAACCATCATAAATTATATACTTTGCATTAAACTATCCTCATTGGATGATGGGTACCTAGGAAATTTCACTGAATGACAAGGTCAGTGTAGAATGTATCTGTAGATAAACTCGTTAGATTTTACCTACATAGTCTATCTTTGCATTTAAATACAATGGGTTAGACAGGATAATGTGTCCCCAAATGTTGCTATCCCCTAATATGTCGAACTTGGAATTATGTAAAAAATAAATGGAAACATAGTGTGCAGAGAGAGTTTAATTTACTAATTGGCTGAGCTCATAAAAAGGAGATCATCCTGGATCATTTGAATGGGACAATGCAACCACATGGGCCCTTTACAGAAGAGGCAGCGACTAAATGAGGGAGACAGGGTATGAGCAGGATCTACCTGCCCTCGCTGCCTTTGAAAATGAAGGTGGCCACAGGCCAGGGGTGTGGGTTGTTTTTAAGAAACAGGATAGCCTTCAATGACAACCAGTAAGGGAATGAGGACCTCGGGCCTGCAAACACACAGAACATATTCCTGCCAACACTGTGAATGAACAAAAAGACAGACTCTTAGCGTTTAGGCCAACACTCCACCTCCTAAGAGTGCTTGCCCAGCACGCACAAGGCCCTAGGTTCAAGCCCCAGTGAAAAAGAAACAAAACAAAACAGATCACAGACTCTTGTCAGCTACTTGATTTTAACCTCCTAAGACCTCAGGAGACCCTTGGCATATAGAATCATCAGACAATAAACTTGTCTTCTTTTGAGTCAGTAAGTTTGTGGTAGCGATAGGAGGCTGATGCACGACTTCGGGTCTGTCTACCTACATATAGTTTATCACGGATTTTTCTCATTGTTTCTCATTTTTTCACGTCGTCTCAGGCCTTGCATCACCCTCTTAATTTGTGTTTCGGTTTCTTTAGACTCCATCTTGATTTTAAATCTCCTCCCTTGTCTCTTACCATATAATATGTTCTATTGATGGTTTAACGAGTAGCTAAAACTTGTCTCACTGCAACCAGGAAAGCAGGGCCACGGCAGCACACAGCTGACAAATACGAGTTAGCAGCAGGCAAACTTTGAACTTCGGAAAGACGGGCTCCTGACCTTTCTGGGTTTTTGCAATTTATTTTTGTTGCTTCCTTAGGGGAATCACCTAAAATGGTTTTGACTTGCATATTACATAAAACATCTCCAAAGAGCAATTTTGCCAAGCCACATATAACATGCTAATATTTTTCTCAAAAGATTTTAATATAGCAATCAGTCATCTCGAAAAATAGCATGCTTCCCACACTGAAAAGCATCATTGATGCCTGTGGTAAACATAATGAAATAGGTTGGGGCAGGTTTAAATTCCTAATGGTGTGCTGGTCACAAGCCAGCGTTTCCATTTCTAGGTGAGATCTGTTGATTGAACAGGCATCTCTAGCTTTGTGTAATTGCCATCTTCAGAAGTTGTCCTTAAATTGTCTTTTCATAAATCAAACCATGCTCTAGAGTGATGACTGGCGTTTTAGCATGAAGAAGTCACACGGTGAGTTGTTTGCTAATCAGGCATTCATAATGTGTTTGTGCAGCTATCATTTTCTTTGCGGAGAAATCCGGGCTGCTGTTATGGAGTTTGTTTAAAATAGAGCACAGCTGTATTTTAGAAATCTTTAAGAGATGGAGGACCATCATGTGAAGTCAAGTAAGCCAGCCTGAGAATGACCAATGAGGCATGTTTTTTCCCCATATATGGAGTAGAAGCAGGACTGAAGTGGACGGGAGGAAGGGGTGTGAAGGACAAGACAGCATGATGGATGGAGAAAGAACTGCAGATAGAGCAGACTTTCATATGCGGAAAAAAGTCTTAAATATATGTGCATCTATGAGGGAGCAGGAGGGAGGGAGGGAGGGGAGGGGACAATGGAGGTAAGAGGGAGAAGATGGTCAAATTCAATGACAGGCGTGTGTGGAAATGCGGTAATGGCACTCATTGTCCTGTACATTAACTAAAAATAATTACTAATAATGGATTATTTTCAGTGACCTGCCTGAAGTATTAAGCAAATGTTAAAAGCAGAGACAGTTTACCTCTAACTTAAAGGAATGTATGTGATCATCTGTTTGCTTGTAAATGTTGTCTGAAGCTAGCTACGTAGCTCAAGCCACAGTGAAAACAAAACTTAAATAAAGAGAATTTATTATTTCCCTCTTTTCAAGCACTTGCCCATGTAAGCCTTTTGTTGTGAATCTGAAATCAGAGGAATCAGCTATACCATCTCAATGTACTGTTCACAACTCAGTTTACACAAAACAACTTTTTATGTAGTGTTGAAGTATTTGTTTCAATACTTCAAGTTGTTTGTTTTCCATAACTTTTTATTCTGTAATTATTTGAAAATCACATAATCTTGAGTTCTGAAAATGAGAAAGGTACAGCCATTGAGACCCTGTGACATTCAAAGCTCGGGACCGCCAAGGCAAACTTGTTCACAGAAAGTAAAAAGGAACACATGCTTTATAATACCAGTTTTAAAGGCAGGGAAGGGCTGTAGCTCAGTTGTGGAGAGCTTGCTTAGCATGGGAAAGAGCCTGTTTTCAATCCCCAGCACTAGAAAACCAACCAACAAACAAATGAATAAATAAACAGCACTCTAATTTTGGTTAAGAATGCATTTCAGTTGGTAGAATGCTTGCTTAGTAAACAGGTTCTATTCCCAGAGCCAAGTAAGCCAGGTGTGGTGGCAGACGCCTATAATCTTAGCAATCTGCAGGTGGGGCAGGAAGATCAGAAGTTCAAGGTCATTCTCAGCTACCCAGGGAGTCTGAGGTCAGCCTGGAATATGTGAGACTCTGTTTCAAAATAAAACAGAAAACCCACAAAATGAGAACCCCAGGAGAAATATCCAATTTTCTCTGGTGGAATCAGAAAGGAACAAATGTCTGGAGGGAAGCAAGTGCTTAAGCAGAAATATAGGAAAGGCGACATGAACTCTGCGGACAACAGAGGTGGCTCAGCATGGGGTTCACTGTGGTCCTGCACAAAGTGTAGGCTGTTGACTCTCTGTAGATTCATGCCATGGCTCCTTTATGGTAGTTCAAATTTTCAGTGTAGTATTTGTTCCATATCTCACTGTACATGCCCCTGAGAAATAAGCACAATGACGTTTTTGACTTGCTATCTACATAATGTAGAACAATAGACCTCATCAGAGAAATATCTTTGTGCAGTGAGTGGACAGTGTTAAGCCAGAAACTCACAAGTGGTCCAGGTACATAGAGTAAGAATGTATGGAATGTTCGGCCAAAAAAAAAGAGAGACGTCTATATCATACCACAAAGGCTCAGGGATTGCCGAAGAAGGGGTAAAAGATTGTAAGAGCTAGAGGTCTGGAGGACTGTATCATAACAGTGTCCTCTGGACATGACAGGTCCACAGCACTCATGAAACCCAACAGCTGTGGCTGCCTGCAGAGACCTGCAAAAGATCAAGCCAGCCAACATTCCAGCACACACTGGGGAGTGGCTCAGCAGTGCCCGCTTCTGAGGAACTCTTGACAGTTGATGGCTGGTAGAAGAAGGAGAGTTGGTTTTCTTTAGGAGTTGTGAACTCTGATAAGCTGCCAATGGGTGGCTCATGCATGAGTATGAGCAACACAAACTGGACTCGGGATCCTTAATTTGCCTAGGCTAGCTTTGAACTTACCATGTCCTGCAGGCAGGCCTTGAGCTGGGGCGCCTCTTGCCTCAGACTCCTGAATAGCTGGAATCATGGGCTTGGACCACCACTCTTGGATAAAAATAATAGTTTTAATGATACAAAGCCATCTCATTTTGTTTTTGGTGTTGCTAATTTTGGAGTTTTTCACAGTTTTTTTTTTTGAGTCTCTGTGTTTTCAAAAGAATAATCTTTCCCTTGTTGATATTTTCTGTTATTCAGTTTTTCCTTCATCAGCTTGAGCTCTTTATCTTTACTGTTCCGTACATTCTGTGTTCTTCTTTGTTTAATTGTCATTAGTTTTGACTTCTTAGGAAACAAATTGAGATCATGGATAAATCAACAAATATATATACATATATATATATATATATACAAAGGCCTAAAAATTAACCTCTGAACAGAGTATTAACAGTGTAATATTTAATCATATTTTCCAATAGAATTCATTTAGCAATAGATCAAGTTTACTTTATTTCCTATGTGTATTTTGAAACTACTTTGTTTTTTATCAGTTCCTCAAGTTTGAATATTTTGTTCTTTTTGTTTTCCAGTGATTGCAAACATAATACAGTTTTGGTCACAGAACATTTATCTTATTTTAACTCAGGAAATTTATTGAGAATTTCTTTTTGGACCAAGATTTATGCATGCAAGTAAACAAAGAAGAGACAAGAGAACAAAAAGCTCTGCTTCTTTGAGTGCGACGTTCCCTATGCATCAAATAAGTTAGTTTGTTAATATGCTGCCGAAATATTCTACATTGTTAATAATCTTTCTCTTCTGTTTATATATTATAGCAGATGTATATTAACATTTCTCAAAATAAATTTGGATTTGTCTATTATTTCTCTAATTTCTTGCTTTGTTTATTTTAGGCTATCAAATTGTCTAAATACATATTCAGACTTGTTTTGTCTTCCTGCATGAGCAGTTTCCACACAGTGAAACACCGGGTCATCCCCAGCACTCTGTCATCTCTCCTTAAGGTGTGTTTGGTCTAATTAGTGTAACGACACCACCTTTCTTTGAATTCTTACTCTTAGAATAAACATTTTTTTTTCTTATTTTTACTTACAAGCTTTCTTGATCTTATATTTCAAATACACTTTTTGAGCAATGTATACTATGATTTTGTTAGTTTTTCATTCATTCTGCTAATTTTGTTCAACTTACTTCATGCAGTTACTTCTAATGCAGCTGTTGGAAGATTTGGTTCCAGCCACCACTTTACTATTCACCGTGACTATTCCTTCTATTCTATAACCTATAGTTGTTACAGGTTATTGTGTTTTTGGACTAATGAAATAGTTTTTGTTAATTTGCATTATCTTTTTATGATGCTAGGTCTGTACTGTGATAGCACAGTGACCTCTGGCCTTGCTCAAGGCTCTGTGCGTTCATAGTCACATCACGTCCAGAAGAGGACACTTAGCTTAATTCCCCTCATCCCCATGTTTTCGAAATTTTCAAACATCTTTCTCAAGTAACTTTTTCAAACGCCTGGAATAGTATGATTTTATTTGCATCACTAGCATTTATGCTTATTCACATACCCACATTTCATTTGCTTTTCAGTCCCTTTCGGAATCTCTGATTCTTTGAAGGACCATTTCTTCCTCCTAGAAAAACTCCCTTCTTCATTAACATTTAATACTTAGTGTGGGTATACTAATGACAACTGGCTACTGATTTTGACTGAATTTTTCATTAAAAATATTCAGAAAATATACGAAAGGAATCACCTTCTGACGTTACCACGAACTGATACTCTGCTACATTTACTCTATCTTTTGTCTTTTGTCTTTTTGTGCACAAAATTTCACTGTGTTGGAATGACATTTCCTGGAAAAGAGACTTTGTAAGAAGCCTTCACAAACTGAAATTTTACCTAACCTTGTAAACCAAATTAATCCTGTTTCGAGAACATTTAAAATTATGTTCTCCTTCTAAGGAAAACCACCTAATTATTCCTGCACCGATTGATTGGAAATCCCACTGTAGTGAACACAAGCTAAACTGAATGTATAGCTCTGGTCGTATACCACAGTCCCTATTTATGACTCAGTTGTACCCCTGACTCAGAACAATGAGTAGATGAGATGTGACAGCAACAATGTTGGAAGCATCCCTCCTGCAAACATTGGCATAGCTTGATGACATTTGTCTGCACTTTGTGTGCTGTTCTGAGCCAGCAGGGTTAGAAAAACAACTTAAAAAAAAAACTGTTATCAAAAGATTGCTCATGCCTTTTCCATGCCATATCATGCTTGATATGCTGTTCAATAAAGATGAGAGGATTTGTGTGCTGTTCTGAGCCAGCAGGGTTAGAAAAACAACTTAAAAAAAAAACTGTTATCAAAGATTGCTCATGCCTTTTCCATGCCATATCATGCTTGATATGCTGTTCAATAAAGATGAGAGGAGCCCTTTGACAGACTGGAAAAGGACAGAATAGATTAGAAGAAGATATGGAGTCAAAGAGAGGAATAGATAGGCCGCTCTGAGAGAATCAGAACCCCCCAGAACAAGATGGGGCCCACTCTTGGTCAAACTACCTCAAAGTGAAATTTCTCATTAATGGGATACCTGCCACAATATTTTATAAGGAATTAACTGCTCAGGAGCAACTTAGTAAAGCTAGTAATACTTTAAAATTTCAAAATATATCTAAAAATTATTATTTGTTCCTGGGCAGCTGATCCGTTATAATGACGTCTTGCTATGTTATTTGTGTGTGCTTGCATCCCACTTGGACGTCATAGTTTTCTCTGAAGTTTTAACTTGATATCTTTCATTATTTTCTGTGTTCATCTATGAATTCTTCATAATTTTCTTTCTCTTTTTTCCCTAGGAATTCACATGTGATTTTGATTTTTTAAATTTTTTGGTCTTTTAAAGACAGGATCTCCTGGTGGACTCAGCTGGTCTGGAACTCACTATGTAGACAAGGCTGGCCTTGAGCCCACAGAGGTCAGCTTGCCTCTGCCTCCCAAGTGAGGCGGTTAATGGCATGCTTCACCACGCCTGGTCGGATCTGTGAGTTTTAAACAGGTTTTATTATGTATTGTGTTTTTTTATAGTTTCATTCTCTATATATTTCACTGTAGATAAATATTTTTGCCTTTATTTCTTTGCATGATTTGCCACTTTATAACATCTGGTTTAATCAAGAATCAGACTAAAGCCTATATATCATTCTGGTAAGTACCTGCTTTCCAAACATTATGGTGGTTTGGAGCTTGTTGGAGTTAAAAACAATTGGAAGAAGACACATTTCATTTTGGAGGTAGAAACGATAGGAATTACTCATATGTATATTCACTCAATACATGGGTGACTATTAATTGCCCACTTTTTCTAAGTCTTGTGGCAGTGGTTCTTAAGATATTAAACAAATAATTTACAGATAATTTTATTAACTTCTTATGAATGCTCTGAAGGAAAAGCACAGGGCTTTGTGAGATTTTATAGCATGGTATTCCAACACAGTAGATGTTCAGAAATATCCTCAGCGTGCTAAGATGCAACATGGAAGATCAGAACATTCTAGAACAGTGAAGAGTCCCGAAATGTGGGCTCTCCTGGAAGCGTACCTCGAGTCAGTGGTTCAAGTGCTAGTAGGGTTTTGTGCAGATGAGGACAGAAAATCCAAAAATGGGACTGGGAAATAAGATGAGAGTGAAGGCTTTCAGATCAGGGTGTGCTACATAAGCCCTCATCACTGTATTTTACTGGGACTCAAACATATGGGAGAAATGCAGACATTCTGCAGAGCACAGGCCTTGTATGGTTCTTTCAAGAGCAAGTGAGTTTGGGAATTTATGGACCAGTGGCCATTGTTATTGTTTGAGGACCATGCCTAAAATGTTGCCTTTTAAATCCAGGTGGTCAGAATGGAATTCTCTGGTTCTAAAGAAAACTTCCAGGTGTAATTAGACATCATAGCAGGCAGGAATCATATTGTATCAGACTCAGACAAGTCACCAATAGTAACTGCTGCCAAGGTTGAAAGAGAATCATGAAGGCTGTCTTCAGAGAATTTGTACCAGAGCAAAGGTTGGCATATTCTTTGCTGTACAATAACAATGCCGTATTTTAGAAGACAAAAAGTAGAGTCTTCTGGGGAACATTTCGGGGGCAGCTAACATTTGTGAGCACAGAATGAAATCAGCTACGTGTCAGTGATCTAATGCCAGTGTGTGATTAAATGTGGCTTTTTAAACATCCCCACATGAATTATTAAAGTACGACGTGGAGACCTTAGAAAATTTTAAAGATTTAAGTTATTATTTTTGTGTGTGTGTGTGTGTGTGTGTGTGTGTGTGTGTGTGCGTGCATATGGAGGCCAGAGGCATTGGCTCTGCTGGAGCTGAAATGACAGGCAGTTGTGAGCCACAGGATGTAGGTGCTGAGAATTAAACTATAGTCCTCTGGAAGAGCACTTTGTGCTCTTAACTGCTGGGCTTCTCTCCAGCAGACACCTCAGAATTTTCTACGGTAAGTTCCCAACATTGTCAAATACTCGGGGGCATTTTCCATCCCACCTTCCTTTCTACCCTGTGCTTTTAAAAATATGTACATGAGTGTTATGCCTGCATGTACATAAGTGCATCCATGTCATGCAGTGCCCACAGAGGACAGAAGAGGGCGTTGGATCCCCTGGAATTGGAATTACAGACAGTTGTTTGCCACCATGTGGGTGCTGGGATTAGAACCCAGGTCTTCTGCAAGAACAGCCAATGCTCCTAACCACTGGGCCATCTCTCCAGCCCTCTACCCTGTGCTTATAATATAGCTGTATTGTTATTTCTTTGGAAATATGATTCATTTGTGTATATATTCTATTTATTTATCATATTGGAAGAGTGCTTGCATATCACAGCATGCATGTAGGAGTCAGAGGACAACTTGGTGGGCAGCATTGGTTGTTTTCTTCTATCAAGTGGGTTCTGGGGATCAAACTCAGGTTATCAGAATTCGTGGTACTCCACGGTAGTGGCCTTTACCCAGGTGGGGGCATCTCTCCAACACTGTGCTGCTAATTCTAAAGTATCAGTTTCACTAGAGTCTGAGTTTCCCAGATATTTGATCAAACATTATTTATTATGGGTGTATGAGGGTGTTTCTGGATGAAATTAACATATGAATGGCAGACTGGGTACAGTAAATTGCATTCACTAATGTGAGGGAGCCTCGTGAGATTGATTAAAGTCCAAGAAAAGAACAAAAATGACTGAGGGGAGAGAATTCCCTTTGTGTGGCTGCCTTTGAGCTTTGATTTTGGTTTATGTTTCTTTGGTTGTTTTTGTTTGTTGGTTGGTTGGTTGGTTTGGGGTTTTCCTTGCCTTTGGCCTTCAGACTTGAATCAAACATTGTTGTCCTAGTTTTCAGGGCCAAAACTCAGCATCAGTCCTCTAGTTTCCAGCTTATCACAGGTCTTCGAATTTATCTGCCGTAGTAACTACATGAATCAATTCCTTATAACAAATCAGTGCACATATTTACCTGGGTTCTACCTCCTTCCTATTTGTTTCATCCCTCTGGATAACTCTGATTACCACTCTGTGTCTGTGCTGCTTAGTTTTTTGCCAACTTGGTACAAACTAGAGTCACCTGGAAAAGTGACCTCAATTGAGAAATGTGCTCCATCAGGCTGGCCCCTTGACATAGGAGGCCCCAGTCCACCATTGGCAGTGCCATCCATGGACAAATGCGCCTGGATTGTATAAGAAAGGTAACTGAGCAAGCCAGGGGAAGCAAGTCAGCAAGCAGTATCCCTCCATGATCTCTGCTTCAGTTCCTGACCCAAGGTTTCTCCCTTGAGTTCCTCCTTTGGCCTCCCTCGCTGATGAACTTTGACCTGGAAGTGTAAGATGAAACAAACCCCTCCCCTAGTTGGTTTTGGTCAGTTTTATCACAACAGAGAAGCAAATTAGAATAGCCTCCCAACAGCGAAAATTAAACACTTTATGTTAAATGAAAAGAGGAGAAGATGTGGGTGGGAGGGTAGCCAGCACCATCAGGCACATTCCCCTTGAACAGCGGAGACTCACAGAAGTGCTGAGAAGCCAAGGATTGCCTTTCACCTCCAAGAACTTGCATTACTGTGAGGATGTGCTCTTATGTCCCTCCAGAGCTGCAGCCCCACCTGTTTCCTCTGACAGTGTGGGATGGGATACGCTATAGCTAGCATTGTTTGCCTTGCAGGGAGGGCCATGAGAATGGGGTGTTTGTGCTCTCCTGTAGATGATGGAAGGGGTTAAACTTGTGAGTGTGCCATTTCTGGGTTGCCACAGCAGAGCTCTGGCATATTGTGAGGAAATGTCCACATCTCAGAGACTCCAGACGAAGTGAATATCCAGTGTTTCTCTTGCTTTCCATTCAACTAATGTTTTCACGTTGATCAAATAGCTTTACTCAGTTTTATGCCTCTAAAATTAAAACCACAGAATGGTTGGGAAATACTCTGGTCTGTGATAGTTAGACACTGTACTCCTCAGACAGGTCAAACATTCTACTGTTTTCTTATTTCATACTCCAGAACATTAAGAGCTCTTTCCAGTTAGAACCTCTATGTGAGATTTTTGGGGGAATTTCAGGTCCAGCCCTCCAAATACGTCTCCATGATTCCTGTGTTCCTGTTGGAAGCTTTCTGAATCTTGATGTTGAAACTGTTTGTAGTGTAGACAAAGTAGTGAAAAGTAGCCTATGCACGAATGAGAACTGAAGAACTATGCGCAATTATTATGATGCTTGGTCCAAAAATGTTTACGTGCCTCGGAACACTGAGTTTACTACTGTTATTATTGTTGTTGATGTTTTTGCTGGCATCATCGCCTTTATCATTTATGTGCTTAGAGCTGAGTCTAAATTCAGGGCCTCATGCGTGCTAAGCAAGTGCTCGAGGACTGAGTTATACTCCCAGGTCATTCATTACCATTCTTATTTCTTTGTTTATTCATTCATCCATTTCCAATTGTTATTAGTGTCTTTAAAACTGGCCTATGATGGCATTTTCTTCCATTCCTTTTGTTGTTCTCCCCTCCTCTAAGTCCCATCTTCATCCATTCCGGCTCATCCTGTTCCTCCTATCAATCTCTTCTTCTGCTTTTCTGTCACGTATATTGCTACCCCTTCCCTGCTCAATCTTCCTTTAAGTCTCTTTTCCCCTTCATAATTTCCTTTCCAGTTTCACAACATATATCCCATATATATGTATATATATATATATATATATATATAAAATTTGTCAAAATTTGTCTATGAGAGAAAACATGGTATTTGTCCTTCTAAACTTGGATACCTCACTTAACATAATAATTTCCCAGACCATTTTTCTACAAGTATTATGATTTTCTTTTTCATAGGTAAATTAAATGCCATTTGTGTATTTATTACATTTTCCTTATCTGTTCATGAACACCTACATTGGTTCCATTTCTTAGCCTCTGTGAACAGCGCAGCAATAAGCATGGATGTGTGTTACCTCTGTTGAAGGACTTTGATTCCTTTGGGGCCATATCTGAAAGTGGGATATTTGAGTCATATTGCCGCTCTATTTTTAGTGTTTTGAGACATTTTTATACTGATTGCATAGTGATTACTTTCCCACTGACCTTTAAAGGATTTATTTTCCCCATATCCTCACCAGAATTTGTTGCTTTTGTTTTATTGATGTTAGGCATTCTGATTAGGGTGAGATAGAATGTAAAAGTAGTTTTAATTTACAGTTCCTTGATGGTTAAAGATGTGGAACCGTTTTAAAAGGTGTTTATTGGCCATTGCCTCTCGTCTTTTTCAAACTGTTAGTTCCTTGTCCCATGTATTGTTTGAAGACTTGGGGGTTAGTATTTGATTTTTGAAGTCCTTCGTATGTTCTTGACATTAGCTTCCTGCCTAAAGTGTAGATGACAAGATTTCCTCCTACTTTGTAGCCTATTTCTTTACTCTTCAGATTATTTCTTTTGCTGTGAAAACCTTAATTTCATGCAATCCCATGTGCTGCTCTCCTAGCTATTAGACTTTTAGGAAAGCTCTTGCCTGTTCTTACACAATGGCGTATTGTGGTGTCTTCCCTACGGCAGTTGCAGCATTTCAGGTTGTATGTTAAAGTCATTGAGGCAGGGTCTCCTTCCAGCCCCAGCTGACTTAGAACTCGCTATGTAAACCAGGCTGGCTTCAATCTCCCAAAGACCTGCCTGTATATGCCTCCTGAGTGCTGGGATTAGAGGTGTATATCACCACACCTGGCTCATTGATCCATTTTGAATTGATTTTGTGTTGAATGAGGATCTAAGTTTATTCTTCTGGGTTTGGACACCCAGTATTCTCAGGACTGTTTGTTTAAGAGACTATTTTTTTTCCAATGCATATTCTTGACACTTTTTGAAATATAAGGTGTCTGTAATTTTGTTGGTTTATTTCTGGGTCCTCTATTCTATTTTGTTGACACACACACCTGTTATTTTGCAGTACTATGCTGTCATCATCACTGTGGTCCAATAGTGCTATTTGAGGCCAGGTGTTTGATATCTCCAGCCATGTCCCTTCCACTCAGGATTGCTTTGGCTTCTGGGTCATTTGTGTTTCCATATAATTATTTTTTTGTCTTTTTGGCACAGGGTCTCCCTGTAACCCCAGCTGTCCCGGAACTTACTATGTAGACCAGGCTGTCCTCACAGAGATCTGACTGTCTCTGTCTCCTGAGTGCTTGGATCAGAGGTAGAGGTGTGTACCACCATGCCATATGAATTTTAAGATTGTTTTTCTAGTCCTGTGAAGAATGTCACTGGAAGTTTGATGGGAATTTTGTTCAATCTGTAGACTGCCTTTGATAATTTATCCGTTTGCATAAAGTTAATTCTTCCAGTCCATTAGCATGGAAGGTCTTTCTGTTGTGTACTTTCTTCTCCAATTCCTTTCTTCAGAGTCTTAAAGTTTTCATTGCTGTGGTCTTTCACCTCCTTGGTTAGGTTTTATTTTAAGGACACTTTGTAAACTATTGTGAATGGGAAAAGCTATTGCTTTTGTATATTGATTTTTTACCCTAGGTCTTTGCTGCAAGTGTTTGTCACATCTCAGAGTTTGCTGGTGGAGTCCATTGGGTATTTTAAATGTAGGTTCATGTCATGTGGAAATAGGGATCCGTCGAAGCTTTCCTTCTCTACCTGTATGCCTTTCTTTCTTTTGTACATTTTTTCTAGTTAACATTTTGAGCACTGTATTGATTAAAAGTGGAGAAAGTAGATACTTTTGTTTTGTTCCACATTTTAGAGGAAATACTCTCAGTTTTTCCCCATTTTGGATAATATCGGCTGCAAGTTTGCTGTATATCACCTTTGTTATGTTGAGATATGTTCCTGCTCTTTCTAGTGTTTTCAAGACTTTTATCATAAGGCCATGTTGAAATTGGCCAAATGCCTTTGATACTTCTATTGATATGATCATGACTTCTGTTATTAAGTGTGTTCATACGATATTTTGTAATTATTAATTTGAGTATGCTGAAGCAACTTGTATTCCCGGCATGAAACCAATTTGTTCGATAGACCAACTACTCAATTTGACCAGCCACTTGAATTTGTTTTACAAATATTTTGAGATTTTTTTGCATCAATGTTCATCTGTGAAATTGGTAGTCTCTATGTTGTAACTTGTTTTCAGTTTTGTCAGGGTGATCTGGGTTTCATGGAATGAGCTTGGTAGAGTTTTTTTCTTTCACTTTTTTTTAAAGCGTTTGAGGAATATTGGTATTAGCCCTTCCTTAAAAGTTTGGTAGAATTCAGTAGTGAGTCCAGTTCTGGGATTTTTCTTTATGGAAATAATTTTAATACCTGCCTCTATCTTATTGCTTATTTGGGGTCTGATTAACTTGTTTATAGCCTCTTGGTTTAATTTTGGTAGGTCATATGAGTTTTAGATTTTATCCATTTCTTCTAGATTCTCTAGATTTTTTCGGCATGATTTTCTAAGCTGCATTGAGGTCTACCCCTTTCCATTTCTGATTTTATCAGTGTGGTTCTTTTCTCACTTTGGTTAGTCTGGCAAGGGGTTTATCAATCTTGTTTATCTTCTCAAAGTACTAATTCTTGATTTGGTTAGCCTTTTGTTATATATTTCATTAATTTCTACCTTTGTCTTAGTATCTCTTCCTGTCCACTGTATTTGGATTTGACTTATTCTTTTCCTAGAACCTTGAAGTGCATCATGAGATTATTTGTGATCTTCCTCATTTTTTTAATACAAGCACTTACAGCTGCAAACTTTCTTCCTAGAACTGTCTTAGCTCTGTCTAAGATGTTCTCATAGGTTTGTTATCATTTTCCTTTTGTTCAAGAAACTTACGAAATTTAATAAATTAATAATTTATCTATTGCTCTGTTCTTGATTCAAAACTGCATTGTTTAATCTTCAAGTTTTTGTGTTGTTTCTGTTAACTCTCTTGCTGTTAATGTCTGTTTTTGTTACACTTTATTCTTGTAAGATACAAAGACTTATTTTGATGTTTTTGAATTTGTTAGGATTTTAAAAATGTGACTGGCTTTATAGAAAGCTTCTTGGGCCACTTAGAAAATCGTGTATTCACTATTTGTTGGATGGAATATACTGTGGGTCTCTTAAAACTAATTGATTAGATACTGAAATTTCTTTGCTGAGTTTCAGTTTGGGGGACCTGTCTAAAGTGTCTCATCAGTATTGTCCCTGGACTTCTCTGAGCTTTCATGAAAATTACTGCTTGTTTGATGAAGGTGAGAACCCAGTATTCTGTTCGTAGACATTTATGATTGTTACAAGCATTGCACCAGCATTTTTGATGGCCTGTTTCTTCACTAATGCATACTGACCTTCTTCACTTCTTTTGACTAGTTTGATCGGATGTCTACTTTATCATATTTGACAGTGGTAATGTCAGCTTTTTACAACTTCCATTTTCTTGTTCAATTGATTTCCGTCCTTTGACTTTCCGTCTTTGGGGGTCTTTGCTCATGAAATGTGTTTCTTGGAAACAACAGGGTATTGCTTATTAATCTAGTCATTTAGTCTGCGTTTTTAGTTGGTGAGTTAAGTACTGCGGTTGTTATTGACAGAGCTTTTCCATTTTCTATGTTTTTGTTGTTGTTGTTTTGGTTAGTTGGAATATAATATTATCTCTTTTCTCCCTCCTTTGTTAGTATTTGGAGTTTGCTGGTGCCACTGTGTTCATATTGTAACCCTTCTAAGATCTCTTATAGTCATCTGTTTCTCTCATGAAATATGTTCTTTCCTGTGTTTTTATGGACGAGACTGTTTTCTTTTTTGTGTAATATTCTTTTGATTATTTCCTATAGTGCCAGCTTTGATGTTGTGAATTGCCTTAATTTGTGCTTATCTTGAAATGTTCTTATTTCTCCATTAATTTTAGTAGATAATTTGGTGGGTACTACAATCTGTGCTGACAATTATTTTCGTACTTCCTTAGCTTTTAGAATTACTGACAAGAGACTTGTTATTTTAGTGTCTCTGTCTTTGTATGTCTGTTGACCATTTCCCCTTACAGATTTTAATATTTTCTTTGTTTTCTATTCTCACGATCTTCACTATATGTCATGGAAAGGTTCTCTGGTCAAGTGCATTTGAAGTTCGAAATGCCTCTTGTATTTGAATATTCATTTCTCATTCTAGATTTAGAATTTTTTGTTATATTTTCATTGAATAAATTGTCTATACCTTATATGTTATTGCAACTCCTTCTACTCCATAGATTCTTAGATTTGGTCTGTGGAAGGTATTACCTAGTTCTTGGACGTTTTGGCTTCGTTCGTGTACTTTATAAACGTATGGACGTCTGACTGCATTATTGTTCGGCCTTGTCCTCCCTCCGCGATATGCGTTCTGCTTGGTCTTCTCTGCTGTCAATGTTCTTCACTGTGGTTTTCATTTTATTACTTGATTCTCTGATTTCCAGAACTTCTGTTTGGGGTTTCAGAGTGTCAGTTCCCTTCTTAACTTGTTTTCTCTCTGTTCCTCACTTTTGCCTCCAAGTTCCTGAGTTGATTTCCTTATTTATTGGTTGATTTGGGTGTTCTACACGTTTGCTGATCCTTTTCAAATGCAGGTCGTATGTCTTTTGGGCGAATATCACCATCTGATTACCTTGGCTTTAGGTACTAAAGAGTTACGAGCATGTGAGGTATCCTAGGGTGCTGTGGTCTCGCATTTGTGCGTACCCTTGTGCTGGTACCTTTTGGAGGTGGACGTGTCCTCCAGTTCTCATCTTCTCCCCTTTCCCCGCTCTCCTTTATTTTAGTTTTTCATGAGTCCACCCTATGAGTGGCTTCACTTGGATTTAGTTCTCTTCTGCTATTTAGGTAGAAGTTGAAATAAGAAACATGATGGTTTGACAATTGCCCTGGTCTTAACTTGCAAGAGAAGATATCGTGCAGAGCCTTTGAGAGTTGGAGACAGCAGCACTGGGGTGCTGGTTGGGGGAAATGAAATTTGCAGTTGTTTTGGAGCAAAGGCCATTGATGTTTAACTAGTGAACTTGGAGGGCAACTGAAAGGGGATAAAGTATGAAAAAGAAAGTCCGTGGGTTAGTGGTGTGAGAAGCAAAGCGAGGACAGCCAGGAGGGTCTTTTCCTGTGAGACGCAAACCAGTTAAAACATGACACCAATGCACACAAGTGTAGGAATTTTTTAAAATTTGTTTTTATTGAATTTTTGTGTACTTCATAAGAACATATCAAACAATCTTAATCGTTTTTATACCCCCATCCCCACTGGCACACCCCCATAGCCACCCCCACTGGAGCCTATATACTCTGTCATCCTTATTAGGGCCCACTGTGTCAAGTCAGTGTCCCCAGATGTTCCCCAGTGCAAGTCCATCCACCGAGGTCTAGTCAGCCTATCTAGAGTCCTTTGTTTTAGGAAGATCAGCTCTTCCTTACCTAGCAGTAATTTGTTGTCAATATTTTGTCAGCTAAGATTGGGGAATGCTGTGCATTACCCCAGTTCTATGCTGGATTTTTGTCTGTCTGATTTTGCATGGGACTTGTGTATGCCGACACCATTGCCATAGAATCATATGAGTAGGGTCCCAGGAGCTTGTAAGACTTTGTTTCCCTATGGTCATGTACCTCTTCCCTGGCTCTTAGAATCTTTTGCACCCTCTTCCATGATGGCCTCTGAGCCCTGGGTGGGTGAGGTTTAATATAGAAGTCCTGTTCAAGGACCAGCAATCTGCAGACTCTTAACCTCTACGCTTTGGCCATTTATGACCTTTTGTATTTCTGGCCCTCTGTTGCATGAGGGATCTTCATTAATGAGAGCTGAGAGATTCATTAGTGTCCTCTTTTTTTTCCTATGTTCATTGAGCCTTAGGTGTAGAGGTTGCATTATATGTGTGTCACTTGGGCCTGGGCAATTCATAGACAACGTCTCTGTGTGACCAGTTGTGGTACTTGGTAATAGTCTCTTACTGGTGTAAAATAAGCTTCTTTGATGAGTGGTAACTTGGATATTTGTCTGTAAATATAAGGTTACATGATTTCCACATGGTAGGAAATGACATTAGTCTAGGGATGTGACAGTCTTGGGGTTTTCTCTAAGATCTATGACCACTCTAGCCATGTATATTTGGTTATGTTTTTACAGTACCACACTTGAGTTTCCTCCCATTCAGTGGGATTTTAGTCCAATTAGGTAGCTGTTGATCACCCCCAAGATAAAAGTGCCACTACTGCACCAATGTCATTCTAAATGATGCAAAATGTGCAAGCATTCCCATTAAAATCAGGAACCAGACAAGGCTGTCCACTATCTCTACTCCTTTTTAATATAGTGCTTGAAACTCTTGCTAGAGCAATAAGATAAGAGAAGGAAATTAAAGGAGTACTAATTGGAAAAGAAGAGCTCAAATTATCCCTTTTTGCAGATGATATATTACATCTAAGAGATGCCAAAAATTCTACCAGGAAACTCCTAGAAATGATTAACACTTTCAGTAAAGTGGCAGGTTATAAAATTAATCTACAAAAATCAGTAGCCTTTCTATATACTAATGACAAGCAGTTGGAGAAAGAATACATAAAAACCCTCCCATTCACAATAACCTCAAAAAAATATCAGAATAGACCAGATCAAAGACATTAAAGATATCTACCCAATGAAAACTAAATCCTTAAAAAAAGAGATTGAAGAAGACAGCAGAAGATGGAATCCATGCTCATGGATTAGAAGAATTAATATTGTGAAAATGACAATTCTATCAAAAGCCATTTATAGATTCAATGCAATGCAATCAAAATCCCCATGACATTCTTCAGAGAATTTTAAAAAGTCCTAAAATTCATATGAAAGTACAAAAGACCCTGTATAGCCAAAGCAACCCTGAGCACAAAGAACAATTCTGGAGGGATTACTACCATATTTTAAACTATATCACAGAGCTATAGTCATAAAAACAACATGGTACTGGCACAAAAATCGACCCATAGATCAATGGAACATAATTGAAGATCCAACCATAAGCAAATGAAATTTCAGCCACCTAATACTTGACAAAAGGACCAAGAACATTCACTGGAAGAAAGACAGCATCTTTAACAAATGGTGCTTGCAAAACTGGATCTCTACCTGTAGAAGAATGAAACTAGGTTCTTATCTTTCACATTGCACAAGAGTCAACTCCAAATGGATCAAAGACCTCAATGTGAAACCTGAAACTCTGAAACTGTTAGAAGAAAACATTGGCAATAACCTACAAGATCAGTAGCCTTTCTATATACTAATAAGAAGCAGTTGGAGAGAGTACATAAAACCCCTCCCATTCAAGTTAGGAAGGGTTAGGAAGTTTGGGTATAAATGCTCCCATCTTAGTATGCATTGAAAGTTTTGAGTGAGAATGTTTTGTGTAGGAAAGGACTTTCTAAACTGGCCATCAATTGCTCAGAATTTAAGGTCAAGAATCAACAAGTTGGACCTCATTAAACTCAAAAGCTTCTCTACAGCAAAAGAAGCAACACATTGAATGGGAGAAAATCTTCACCAGCAACACATGTGACAGAGGTTTAACATCCAAAATACATAAAGAACTCAAAAAACAAAGAATCAAGAAACCAAGCAACCCAGTTAATAGATGGCCTAAGGATCTGAAAAGAGAGAGCTCAAAAGAAGAAATAAAGATGACTAAGAAACACATTAAAAGTTGTTCAACTTCATAAGTAATTTTTTAAAAGTAAAGTAAAGTGAAATTTTAAAAATCAATAAGATGAAAAAGTATTTCCCCCACATTGGGAAGATTTGGTTTCTTTCCTCCTGGATTATCTGTGGTACCATTTGCCACAGCTGTGTAGAAGGGGTGCTACTCTCAGTGACTCAAAGAAGTCAATCCAGCTTGTCCTTCCAGGAGAAGGAAGGGTTATGTGGCAAAGTCCTCTTTCTGCAGATTCCCCTGTCTGATGTCAGTCTTTTGCAGATTGAACCATGTCTCTGGTATTCTGGGGCTCAGTCTCTCTGCATAGGTTTTCTGTGACCAAGGCTCTGAGGGATTGTGCAAGGCCTGCTCACCTGTGTTTAACTTTTCACACCCAAGTTCTATACAGACTTTCCATGATCCTGTGTAGCTTATCTAGGCAATGGCTGGACTGGTATGGTGAATAGGTTGGTGGTAAGTCTCTCGGATTCAGACTCCTATGCCACACTTCTGCCCCTGCTTCCACAGGATGCTTTGATCCAGTGGTCTCTTCATGTACACTGTATCCAGCCTCTGACTTGGTCTCCTCATACCCATGAATGTACTTTCCTGGCAGCTAGAGTTAGATCTATCCCACTGTGAGCAGCGTGCTTCAACTAAGGGTTCTAGTGTTTTTGCTGAAGGAGAAAACCCTTTGAAAAACAAGGCTTGGGGGCTATAGAAATGGCTAAGCAGTTATAAGCCTTGACTGCTCTTGTAGAGGACCAGTGTTCAATTCCCAGCACCCACGTGGCATCTAACAACTGTCTGTAACTTCAGTTCCAGGGGATCTGATGGCCTCCTCTGACTTTGTGGGTATTGCATGACATGGGTGCACTTACATACATGCAGGCAATACACTTACACATAAAATGAAAATATTAAATAAAAAACCCGAGGCTTACTTTTGTTCTTTTTATTTAGCTTCTATGTTTTCTTTCTTTCTTTTATAGGAATAGGATCTATTGGTGTCTTTTCAAATATAACACCTTTTTTTCCATTTGACCTTGTAGCCTTGGTTTCTAATCTGCCATCGTACTTGGAACACCGTACGTAGACCAGGCTCGCCTCCATCTCATAGAGATCCACCTACCACTGCCTCCTGAGTGCTGAGATTAAAAGGCGTGTGCCACCACACTGGCTCATTATCATTTTTAGAAGAAACAAGTTTCTCATTCTTTCATTAAAATGTCCCCCATTATTGCCCAGACTCACTTTCCTACCTTCAATGGTGAACATGTATCATGTGTTGTGTACATGTAATGTCTATATTCTTATTATTATATTTCTATAGATTACCTTCCTGTTGGGTTAGGAAGTTTGGGTATGAATGCTCCCAGCTTAGGATGCTGTTGAGAGTTTTGTGTGAGAATGTTTTTTGAGCTTTGACTTTCCTTTATCAGTTCTTAGAAACTGGTGGGAAATTCCAGCCCTAGGAGAAATGCTGATGTTAACTCTGTAAAAGACCAGGAACAAGTGGTGGTGCAGCACTATTATGTCAGTTGTCAGCACACGGCAACTCCAGAACAGAGATGGGGGAATGGGGCCCTATCAGAGGAAGTCTATCTATTGCTTCCTCTTATTTGGGGAGTTTCCAAAGAAACAAGGTGACAAAGGCATCAGCAATCAGTTTGAAATAAAAATGCAAGGTGGAAATTTATTTTCCTTACTGTTTTTAAAATAATATTTTCATTAATTTGAGGATTTCATACAATTCTGATCATATTTCTTCTCCTCCTCTATCTCTTCCCAGATCCACTCCTACCTCCTTACCCTACTTTGTGTCCTCTTTTTAATTTAAGTCCAGTGAGTCAAATTTGTGTTGCCCAGTTACTCTAGGGGCCATCCCTGGATCACGGTCACCTAGCCAAGAAAGTTAACTCTTCCTTTTCCAGCACCTGTCAGCTGCCAATAGCCCCTCAGTTGGGATAGAACATTGGGCCCGCCTCCCTGCTCCGTGCTGGGAATTTTTTTCTGGCTTGAGCTTACACAGGCCTTGTCCACGCTTCACAATTGCTGTGAGTTCATACGTACAACTGCCTTGTTGTGTCTGGAAAACACCATTTCTTCCTAGTCATCCACAACCTCTGGCTCTTATAATTCTTCTTCCCCCTCTTCCTTGATGATCCCTGAGCTTCTGGAGGAGAGTGATATAGATGTCCCGTTCAGCACTTCACAGTCTCCTATTCTCTGCATGCTGGCCAGTTGTAGGTCTCTGTGTTAACTGAGATCTATTGCAAAAATAAGCTGTGCTGGTGAGGGTGGAATGATTCACTAATCGGGTTCCGGATGGCAAGCTGCTGTTCCTCACTCTTTATGAGTTATATATTCCATCAAGACACCTTATGTAAGAGAAGATGTGAGTGTTCACCTTGTGAGCCAGTTTTACTGCTCAGCAGTGGCCTTCCACCTCCCCACTCTGCCTTTCCACACACACAATAAGTTTCATGCTGTTGGACCTCGAAGGTAATGACAGAGAACAAACCAAATCACCAATGTCTATAGAACCTAATTTGTGAAAATTTACGCAAAAACATTATATCAGCTGAAACCACGTATACAAATATAATCTAGCCAAATCACAATTTACCTGCCTTATTTATAATGATAGGTGTTCTCTGTCTAGTCAGAGCTGATTTCAAGTAGATGAGCTTTACTTTAACAGATGCTCTTAACTAGCTCCATTGCTTACACTGTCCCTTGATTTTGTGTGTACAGCATAATGAGTAACTTGATATTCACCACAAATTTTATGGACACATAATTCATCTCAATTCTAGATTCGAGAGAGAGTTATCCTTTCTTGAGTTTCTGGGGTCCCCTCCAGTCCCAATTAGAGAATTATTTAACAGCCAGTTGAATTCCCAGAGCAAGCCATCAAGGCCTACATTTTTTTTTTTGGTCTTTTTTCCAAGCATTTTGCTGGGTCAAGTTTAATTGAAAAAAGATGAGTCCTAAGCTGAGAGGATTTTAGAAAATAGAATGTAAGCAACGAGTCAATAAAATAAAATACATAATATAGTTTTACACCAATTATATGTTCAACAATTCACACACATATTTATACTCCATGGAATTAGATTCTTTCCATTGATAAGCACATGGGAAGTTCAGCTTTCTTCCAGTCACAAATCCAGGACTTATAAGAAAATGTAACATAAGTCAGATTAACTTGCTGTTTAAAAATATGACTTGGACTTATTTAATGTGAAACCATTTTGATTGGGTTGTTGATACTTAAATGAGGAACACAGCAAGCACATCTAGTCACTAGTTCTTCACAGAACTCACCCACAGCAGCTTTAAAGGATCAAGGCGGGCAGGTCTGGGTTCCCTGGATGACCCCTGCGAAGCTCTGCTTCGGACACTGAGTTCAGTCAGCCCCAGATAAAAGCCCTGCAGGTCCACTTCCCTCTCTCCGTAGTCTTTCCCCTTCAAGCAATAAACATAAAATACCAAATAAAATTTCCGAACCAAGTGATTTTCAGATAGCATGTACTTAATGAAAACCTCTTAGGAGAACTTTTAAATATATTTTTGTAATTGAATTTTTGCAAATCTCTTAAAATATATTTTGATTGTATTTAGATCACCTCCCCCATCCATACCTCCTTACTACCATCACCCAATTTAATGTTTAATCTATCTATCTATCTATCTATCATCTAGCTAGCTACTTCTCTATCTGTCATCTATCTATCATCATCTGTCTATCTATCATCTATCTATCTATCATCTATCTATCATCTATGTATCATCGTCTATGTATTTATCTATGTATCTATGTATCTCTCTATGTATCTGTGTATCTATCTATCTATCATCTATCTATCTATCTATCTACCTATCTATATTGATCTATCTATATCTATTATCTATCTATCATCTATCTATCTATCTATCATTCAATCAATCAATCAATCTATCTATCATCTATCATCTATCTGTTATCTACCTGCTATCATCAATCTATCTATCTATCATCTATCTATCATTTATCTATCTATCTATCTATCTACATCTATCATCTATCTATCATCTATCATCTATCTATCTATCATCTATCCATCATCTACTATCTATCATCTATCTACCTGTCATATACTCATCTATCATCCATCTATCATCTATCTATCTATCTATCTATCTATCTATCTATCTATCATCTATCTAGGTCTATAGAGTCAAATTTGTTTCCTCAAATATCCTTCGGTGTGGATCCATCCACTGGAACCTAGTTAACCTACCAAGAGTCACACCTTTAAAAGAGACTGACTCCTTTTCCCAGCAGCTATTGGTTTCCAATAGTTCCTGAAGTAGGACTGGGGTTTCTTACTCACTTTTCCAGGTCTATGCTTGGATTTCCTCTGACTTGATTTATGTGTCACTTGTGCACGCTGTCACTTTGGCTGTGAGTCCATATGAGTAACTATCCCAGCTGTCTGGAAAACATTGCTTCCTTGTGGCAATCCATCACCTCTAACTCTTAGAATCTTTCCTGACACCTTTTCCACAATGATACCTGAGCCTTTAGAGGCAGAAGTTTAATGTGTCCAATTCAGGGAAATCACTCTGCAGTTTCTTATTCTTTGCATATTTGTCAGTTGTGAATTTCTGTGTTAATCACCATCTGCTGCATCATGAAGCACCTCAGGTATGAGTTGAGAGATGCATTCATCTATAATACGTCATTAGGAGTTGCATTAATGCTTTATCTATTTATTAGAATAATAGTATTAGGGGCTGGAGAGATGGCTCAGTGGCTAAGAACACTGTTCTTGCAGAAGACCCGGATTCGAATCCCAGTGCCCACACGGCAGCTAACAACTGTCCGTAACTCCAGTTCCAGGGGCTCTGACAGCCTCTTCTGTCCTCCGCAGGCATTGCATGACATGGATGCATTTACCTACATGCAGGCATAACACTCATACACAGAAAATAAAAATAATAAATAAAATATTTTTTAAAAAAGAATAATAGTATTAAACTCTCCTGTGTCCTGTGTTCTGTCTGGCTGCATGTTCTTAGGCCTGATATCAATGTCAGGTATGGCCTCTGTCTTATGAAATGGACCTTAAACTCAATTAGAAGGTGACTGGATACTCCCATAATCATGCTGCCGCTGTACCAGAGGTCATATCTTGCCAGGCCAGGTGTTGTTGAAGCACACAGGAGTCACATTTGGATTAAGTTAATTATTATTTTTTCTTCTGGTAGCATGCATAGCATTCAGAGAGATGGAGCTTTGACATCAGTATCAGCTTGATTTGTCCTTATTTATTCTATAGCTCATGTATGCAGTGTCTTCAGCAATAGGCCTTACTATGAAGTTCTGATGGGTAACCAAGAGCTGGAGCAATGGTCATATTGTTTAAGGGTCTATGGCACCTCTGGCCAACATCTTCAGAAGAGGGAGTCCATTCCAGACATTGGGCTTTTACTTTGCTTGTCAATAGCGCCAAGAACTATTTTTTAACTTCAAAAAAGTTTATTGAGAATTTCATACATGCATACAAGGTGTTTTGATCAAATCCATGCCCATTCCCTCCCCTCCACCTCCTCCCATATCTTCCCATTACTTTTTCCTGAACAACTTCATGTACTCTTTCTTTTTTTTTTAATGGGGCTTTTTACTGCTCTAACATTACCCCCTCTTTGAAGTGGTAGCCCTAAAATCTTTTAGGGATTAGTTAAGAGCTCCCAATTCCTTTTGACATTGTTGGCCTTTGGAACATAGTATGTTACTAAGAGACCCAAGGATATTTTGATTTTTTAGCCAAGAAACTGGCTACTTTCTTTGAGGTCTTTTTACCCTAACTGCCTAGCCAATTCCTACCTCCTATTCTTATCACATCATCCCCTGTAAAGGTTACCCAAATTGGCGATAGAGAATCAGGATGCAGACTGCTCTAGCTTCTTTCATGCTGAACAGGGACATAGGGTGAGGCAATTGGGGCACCCCTTCAGTGGGTCTATCTAAAAGACTCCCAAATTGTATAACTCTTAACTGTAGGGAGAAAAGAAAGTCCTTGACTGGTGCCTAGGAGATGTGAAGGAGAAGTAAAGGCAAGAGTAATTAGCATTACAAATTCGAGACAGGGAACTAGAAAAAAGCCAAAACAGGACAAATTTCAAATGTTCATATCAAAGTCCATTGGGATTTCCTGACGAGAGCTTCCAAAAGCCTCCCTCTATTGGGTTCCTTCTTATTTTCCTTCTGTCAGCCAAGGCTGGACTCTAGAGTGATGGACTCAGGATTTGTTTTCAGGCACTTTGGTAGCTGTTGGAGTGGTTAGAATCAGTGTCAGTTCCCTTGCAAAGGCTTCTAGATAGAGGGAGAAAACAAATTTAGCCATCATTTTAGAACACTAGTGCGTTGTCTCGCTTAGCTACAGGTTGGCACTACAGTATTGCAGACCAAGATTTGAAGTCTTACATCAGAGCAGAACTTCGTGATTAGAAACAAAATCATCAATGAGAAATAATTGTCCAAATAACATTTTATATGGACTTAAGTCTAATATCTGGAAAGTGTAATTCCTAAATATACTGATCACTTTAATCTTTGGTTATACTTTCCTTGGGTGCTTAAGACCATACAGTTGGCCCAAATAAACAAATTCGTTTTTACTCTTAACATCGTTTGAGGATCTGTTCCTTGGGGGTCATATGGGAATGGAGATATTTCCAAAATAGAAAAAACAAGAAAGCCTAAGCAAGTGATGAAGGTCTGTGTAGGTTTGTTATGATATAAAGGGAGGAGACAAACATAATATACACATAATCTTAAAATTTCTAAGTCATATTTTAGTCAACTAGTTTAAGGAACAAAATATATGTCTAATCAAGGTTTATCTGAGAATGTTTGGTTTTTGCCCAAGATTTATCGACATAGCACTTGGTATTTGAAAGTACCAGACTGATGGAACTGACCTTCTTGGATGTTTAACAGCCATAGTTTTAGGCCTATACTAATCTGGTCAGGGGGACTTGAAGGACAGTTTTTGCTTCTTGCCTCCAAGTTGAATAAGTTCCAGGGGAAAGTGGAGCATCTCTCAAAATGTCCTGTAACTGTGATGAGTCACCTGTCCTCTTGATCAAGGAGGCCATGGAGACCCCACCATATGGACTTGAATAAGTGTCCAGTCTACAAAAAGGAGGGTCAACTCAGAGGAAACATTTCCTCCATGCTTCCAAGTGAAGCCAGCCATGGTCAAGCAGGACCTTTGACTGATCTTCACATACTTTGAGCTGGTAAAAGAAAGGAACCAAGGGATCCTCCCAAGCCCATGTGCCTAGAACTTTTAAAAGATAAATAGAAAATAAAACCATTAAAAGTAAAGTTGTTGAAAATGTTTTCATGTTAACACTCAAAATAAACCAAAACACTCTAGAATTAAATAAAATTAAGAAAAGAAAATTAAAATAAAAAAGGAGAAAATCCTAATACTTTGAACTTTGAAGTAAGGAAATGACAACAAAGTCTGGAAGAGCACTCAGGTTTGCATAAGTATTCTCAAAGCTCTGTACTGAAGATTTGGCTCTAGCCCACGGCATCATTGAAATGTAGTAGAACCTTTAATGTGGAGCCTGTTGGGATAGAGATCACTGGGGTATGCCTTTGAAGGGGACACTGAAACCCTACATTCTTCCTGTATGTTTGTTTTCTGGTCCCCATGAGTCAATAAGCTTTTTCCGCTATGAGCGCCTACCATGATGCACTGTGTTACCATAAGTCCAAATCCACAGGGCCAAGAAGTCATGGATTGACCCCTCCGAAGCCATGAATCAAAATAAATCTTACCTTGTTATAATTGATTTATTGGGTGATATTTGTTACAGTAAGTTAAACCTGACTATATTAGTCACTTTTCTGTTGCTGTGAAGCACTGACCAAAGCAATCTATAGAAGGAAGAACTTATTTGAGCTTACAGTTCCAGGGGAATTATAGTCCGTCTCAGTGGGGACACATGGTGGCAGAGGTGGCTGGAGAAGAGGAGCAGAAGCTAAGTTCTATATCTTCCAGCAGGCACAGGAAACAAGAGAGCAACTCGAGATCCAGCAAGGCTTAAGAACTCTCTAAGCCCACCCCCAATGACATGCTTCCTCCAGGATAGCCACACCTTCTAAAATCTCCCAAAACAGCGCCATCATCTGGGGACGTCATCTTGGAGCGTATGTGGGACATTTTCATTCAAACAATCACATTCCACCCCCTGGCTCCCAAAGGCTCATGACCATATAAAATGCAAAATGTATTTAGTCCAACTTTAAAAGTCCCCATAGGCATTATCAGTCTTAATACTATTTAAAAGTCCACAGTACAAAAAGTCTCTTCTGAGACTCAGGTAGCCTCTATAAAATCAAAAGACAAATTACACACTCCCAACATACAGTGGAACTGAATACACATTACCATTCCAAAAGGAAGGACTGGAGGCATAGTAAGGAAGTATCAGACCAAACCAACTTCTGGGACTTTACTTCCAAAGGGCTTAGATGGCTCAGCACCTCTAGCTGTGCTGTGTGCAACACACATCTCTCTCTTGTGCTGGCACCACTCTCTGTATGCAGGTCTTCTTGGCAGATGCCTCACAGCTCTGGCAACATGAACTTCTTGGAGTCTCCATTGCCAACCAGGCTTCACCTTTCAAAGCTTCACTCACTGCCTGCCTCCAAGGCTCCCTGAAACCTTGGAGGAAGAACTGATGACCACTTCACTCTTCCATCTTTCATGCCTCTAAGTCAGCACCAGGTGAGCGACAATGCCAAGTCTGACTGCAACTTTGAGATGTACCAGGGTCTGCTTTATCCGTTTTAGAAACCCTTCTCTTCAGTGTACCCTGCAGCATTTTCCTTTCACAAGTTGGAGGCTTAACTGGATGTGGTCTTGCCCTGGAGCCATTCTCTCCATTGTTCGAATTTGAACCTCTAGGCCCCTCCAATCACTTTAATCTCCTTAATCACTTTAATCTCCTTATCAATGGAATCCTCTCCATCACATGCCAGGGCTCCAACATTAGTCTTCCTAGTGCTTTTTTTTCAGTCCATCCTATACATTCTGTATTTCTTTCTGCCCCATTTGCTCCTTTTCTCTGTAAGTCTGTATAATATTCACCATCAATAGCCATGCTACCATTTCTACATTAGTCTGTCTTGAAATTTCTTCTGCCAGAGAAATTAGTCCAAGACTTTTCAACTTAGCCTCAGGTAAGTTTTTGGCTGTGGGCAGACTCCAGCCAGACTCTTTGCCAAAATATCCCAGTTGCTGCTTAAGTCTTTATTTCCCTCTGGAACTACATTGTTCTCAGCACTACTTTCTTCCAGGACCTACTAGAATGACCTGTTAAGCTCCACTTGCAGCAATCAACTGCTTTTCTATGCCAGCCTTCCAAAGTCTTCCACATTTCTTCAAAATCCCACATGGTCAGGTTCTTCACAGCCAACAGCCCACTCTCTGGTACTAATTACTGTATTAGTCACTTTTCTGTTGCTGTGATAGAAACACTGACCAAAGCAATCTATAGAAGGAAGAATTTATTTGAGCTTACAGTTCCAGGGGAATTACAGTCCATTTGGTGGAGAGGCACGGTGGCAGAGGTGGCTGGAGAAGAGAAGCAGAAGCTAAGCTCTACATCTTCCAGCAGGCACAGGAAACAAGAGACGGGGAGATCTGCCAAGGCTTAAGGACTCTCTAAGCCCACCCCCAGTGACGTGCTTCCTCCAAGACAGCCACACCTTCTAAAACCTCCCAAAACAGCGCCATCACCTGGGGACAAAATGTCCAAACACTTGGAATCTTTGGGGGACATTTTCATTCAAACCACCACACTGACCAACACAAACAGTAGAAAAGAAGGCAGATGAACACTTTTCATTTGGACGGTTTTAATTAATGTATTAACCATTTTATTGTGATATTCTCAGTATAATCTTATTTTTATTATATTTTATTCTGTTGACTCATAAGAAGAAAGAGTTTAATACTACAACTCTAATACTCCCGATGGTTAGCTCCGGGTGTTTGAAGTTTCTGTTCTGTGCATGTATGCTTCCCCTTTATTCTTTTCTTAAATTGATCATCCATTATTTTAATAAAAATAATACGAATCACAATATCTTTTTAAATCTTGTTCATTTTTATCTTATGTGTGTGAGTGTATTGCCTGCATGTGTGTAAGTGCACCATGTTGTGCGACGCCCGCGAACGTCAGAGGAAACCATCAGATCCCCTGGAACTGGAATTACCGATGGCTGTAAGTCACCATGTGGGTACTGGGATTCAAACCTGGGTCCTCTGCAAAAGTAGTCAGTGCTCCTTCCAGCCCCAAGAGCCACAGTATTTTAAAAAAAGTCATGTCAATTTGAGTGCTTCTTTTTTCTGTTTTGTATATTCTATAGCGTTTATCTCTGGAAAATGTGATAACGGCGTCTATGTTAATAGTCTCTCTCAGGTATAAAATCTATTTTTTCTTTTTATTTCCACCGCTGTCATAGTCTAATCTTTCTTCAAATGCAGACTATCTTCCTCAGCAGGGTTTTGTTTCTCATGACAGCTTCTACCTTCCTGTGGTAGAGGTTATGACTAGGCGTTAGTAGCGCATGAAATGCTGGTAAATAAAACACCCCACAAGAAAACACATAGGTGGCAGTCCAGATGTGCCCTATACATCTTCTCAGTGTTTTTACATTAGAATAACATTGGGTGACCTTCATCTCATTAACCTACTTTCCTTTCAAGAGTTTGCATTCATTACTGTCATCTGTCTGTATTTTATTGTTTTCTGGCCTTTTCCGTTTTTGTTTTTAACTACTTAGTTTTGGTTTGGCTTGTCCTTGCACATTTTAAAGACCATAACGTGCACCATTAAGTTCTTTAAGGTTTCTCTGAATTTTTAAAAATAACTTTATTATTTGAGACTTTCATACAGTGCACTTTGATGTTGTCATAACTGCTCTGAGTTCATATGTGCACCTCCCTATAGTGTCCAGGAAACACAGTTTCACTGCAGTCATCCAGCACCTCTGGTTGTTACAGTCTTTCTGCCCACCCCCTTGCACCATGGTCTCTGAGCTAAGTGAGGGGTGTGACGTAGATGTCCCAAGTAAGGTTGAGTATTTTGCAGTCTCTTATTCTTTGCATGTTGCCCAGTTAGGGGTCTCTGTGGTATTGGCCATCTAATGTGAAAATAAGGTTCTCGGATGAGAGCTGAGAGATACACTAATCTATGGGTATAATGATAAGTCATTAGGAATCAGTTTATTATTATGGTAATTTATCAGAATAATAGTAATAGGCTCTCTCCTAGGATCTATGACCTGTCTATCTACAGGTCTTTGGCCATGATAACAGTGCCAGATATGGGTTTCATCTATGGAGCAGGCCTTAAATCTAACTGGACAGTTGCTGCTTACACTTATGATATTTGGGTGAGTATTGCACCAGTGGGCATAATTTGCCAGGCCAGTTGTTATTGTAGCTCACAGTGTTCGCAGCTGGTTAGTCTGATAATTACTTTTTTCTTCCAGTAGTGATGTAATCACTCGGAGCTAGTGATGTAATCACTCGGAGCTCTACAGGTCTTTCTTGGTACTGTCTTTGCCAAATCCCCAAGATTCTGTCAAGTTGTACCTTCATTTTTAGTTGATTCTAGGAATTCTTAAATTTTCTCCTTGATTTTTGTGATGACTTGTTAATTATTCAAGACTCTATTGCTGAATCTTCATCCTAGTGCATATTTTCGATAGTTTCACTTTTTATTTATTTTTAGTCACATTCTATAAAAACACGATACAATACAAGAATGATTTAAATTTTCTTTTTATTTAAGACTTGTTTTCTTTCCTACAACGTGATGGTTTCTAGAGAATACGCTATAGCTTTCAGGTTGTCTCCAGGTGATATGCTAAGCTCCTAGCCACAGAGGACAGGGCCACCAAACCCTGCAGCAATCTGCCCAACCTGAGCAAAATCACCAGCCAATCATTGTGCCACCTGAATTTAGCTTGTTCATGATTGTCCTCCTCTCCATGACTGTCCTCTCATCACCTCCCACCCACCGACCATGGAACTGTGCCATGTCCCAGCCTTCTTGAGTTATGATAGATCCTTGTTCTCAGGCCCCTTGAGGTTCTCAGTCTTAGCCAATAGGCTCCTGTCCACAGCTCTCCAAAACATGGGAGTGAAAACAAGAGGCCTAGTCTCCCCCGAGAAACCAGCATTTAAGAAGACTCACTGCACCATCCACGCTCTGACTGCACTGGAAACTTTGAGAGCTGGGGGCTTGTCCTGTGGGGTAACAGTGCTGGTTTCTTCATCAGAGCCATGTGGCTTGTCATTTCGGTCAGGGTTCCATGTTCCTGCCCCTGCCTGGGAGCCAGGGCTGGAGCCACGTGCTGATTCTGTTTGTTTTGCTGTCTTTTCCCTTGGTTTCCCCGCTATTTTAAACTGTCCTGAACTTATGCCTCTAACTGCTTATGACTGCTTCTCTTTCTGTCACACAGGGTCTAACTTTTGTAACCCTGACTGTTTTCTTCTTATGCAGAGACAGTGATTTTGCTCAGTCTTCTTCATGTCGAGCAGCTTCTAATCCATCACCCCCAGCAGTCCCATTTTATACATTTACTTAAACAGCTCCTATCTCTAGATATGTTCTTCACATTCTTTCTAAAACTGATATGTTTATCTGACCATGCGTCTCTGTCTTAAATAAACTAGTAGGTATTCATCTTCATATCTATGTGAAAGTCATGGTTTATCTTTTTCTAGAACATGACTTTTTAACAGATTTTCCTCTCAGAAACTGTTTTATTAAATTGTCCACCCTGTTTTCTTCGTCATCATTCTACGTTTCTTCTGTACATTATGATATTTTTATCTCACTACAGTTGTTCCATCCACATTGCCTTATTTTTCTCCGTTCTTGGGATGCCGTGTCTTGAGCTTGATAAACCTCCCACACTTGCTTTTGGAAACGATTCCTAGTGTTGTTAGAACTTCAAATATGCTACTGCTTATGCACAGCTGGCTTCCACTGTGGATTTTCTACATAACACGGGTTGTGGACAGGCTTCTATAAAGGACTCGGGTTTGTCATTACCACTGTCTGGGTGGATTTCCTGGTGCTGAGTTAGT
Source organism: Nannospalax galili (assembly GCF_000622305.1). Classification (NCBI taxonomy): domain Eukaryota; kingdom Metazoa; phylum Chordata; class Mammalia; order Rodentia; family Spalacidae; genus Nannospalax; species Nannospalax galili. Next base: position 183,243 of record NW_008359198.1, on the reverse strand, counting down.
TGTAAATATTAAAGGTGCAGCTTGCGTTCCTTCACGTGCAGACGGTGCCGTGGCTAGGTTTCTATTTCTCACGGGGTAACACCTGACTCTTGTCTGCATCTTCTCTCACTGTCACCCACTCTCTCCCTCCCACCCTTACAGACCTTCTCTTTTCCGCAAGTCCCTCTCCCACATTCATGGTCTTTTGTTTATCCACTGAGTGTGATAGTCCATGTATGTGATCATGAAATTACCCACTGAAGACAGTGTCTCCCCCTCCCAGAATACATGTTTTCTTCTTGTTTCTCTGTTACATCAGTTGGGGCTTATTTTTTTTAATCATTTTAAGTTTTAATAACTACATGGTTAGAAGAAGCGTTTCACTACAGCTTTAACATATTCAGTAACACACTCCAGAGCAAGAGTACATCTCTTTCACAAGTAGGTACAAGTTTCTAGGTTCACAGTTAATACAGTTATACAACATTGAACTCAGTATAAGTCCTCTAAGACATAAAATTGAGCTTATTTTAAGGCACAAGAAAGAACTTAATACGTCTAATTAGAGTAAAAATATTAAAGAAGCATATTCTAGAAACGAGTCATAGACTACTAAACGGTGATCTCCCCAGACTTATCATGAGTTCTACAGTGAAGTCAAGAAGTCACTTCTGCTCTCCCTGTGACTGCCACTCGGGCATCTCTGCTTCCGGAAACTGAGAAGCAAGTGGTGGATTGTGGCTGCAGAATCCCACAGTGCCACAACCTTGCTTATGCGAGTGACTGAAAAACCATCCCAACTCTCTTCTACAATCCAGTCTCCTGCTGGTGTAAAGTTTGACTCAATTCTCCTTCATATCTTTATCTTCAAGGAAGTCTGCAAGATGTTTATTTTGGTTTCATATCTAGTTTCTTTTGCTTTATTTTGATTTGCTTTCAGCACCTTCAACTAGATTAAGGCCTAAGTGAGCTTCAGTAGATCAATCAATAGTGGCCACGCCTACACTAACAGAAATTCCTTCCAAGGAGTTAGTTCTGGTTGTTCACATCTCAGGTACCAGTTGTAGAAGTTGTATGAGCCTCCCACGAAGGAGATGAAAAGTTGGAATTAGAAGTACAATAATGTGCTGGAGAATAATCTTGGCTGCAACAACATTTGTGAATGGAAGACGCAAGAAAGAGAGAGAAAAGAAAGATATAAGATGTAGCAAAGGGAAGTCTAGCAAAGTCAGCAAAGATGGTGCAGAATACAATATCCATGTTATAGAGAAGTGTCCAGGCCTTGCAGCACAAGCTGGCTCAGTTGTTGGCTGTCACCAAGCCCTGAAGCTGTTGGAGCTAATCCCTGAAGTCTGTCTGCTTACAAAGCTTCTCGTAGCTGGGCCGTGTTCTCTTTTCCATAGCTATATCTTGGCAGTATTGTGTCTGTATGAGGTCACTTCTGTTGGTGGGTAAAAACCTTTGTTCTCATTTATCCAGGCCCAACTCTTCTGTAGTTCTAAGACATTGCCACAGGATGATTTTTATTTATATCCCTGCCTCTTCATGCTAGGCCCCCATAATGACCTCCTTTTCTTCCGTGTTTGCCTTTATTATGAAGATTTACAAGTCCTAATAGCAGAACACCAGTATCTTGCCATGAAACTTCAATCTAGATTTTTCACTTGATTCATTGCATTTGCTACCCAAGAAATCACTTTAGAGAGATTAAAAAGGCTCAGCTAGCATAGTTTGAACATTTGTGATCATTCCACAGAGGCAGTAAGAGAAAACAGTTCTCTAGTTACTGCAGCTTCACCTGTAAACGACCAGGGTGTATAATTAGTGATTAGATGGTGCTCTGCATGTAGCTGAATCAACTAACAAGTTATTCTATATCATCGACAATGTAAGTGACCACGGAAGTAAGAGATGAGGCATCTAAAAATGATATTATTTCTTATTCTAGATTCTGTGTTTAATTGGAAATGTATACGAGAGAATCAAAAAGCATTGTGATGTGAAAACATATAACTTGACTCTTCTCACCAAAGCCACATCATGAATATCATCATAAATCCACAAAAATGCAGATTCTTACATTATACTCCAAAAACCACTGTAATGTACATTATATTGGCAAATTGCCATGTGCTGTTTAAGCTTGTGAAAAGTCTTCCCTTGTCTCCTTCAAAACTCCCTGTCCTGGGGAAGACTGATTGAACAGCTATCTCATTGGACTTAAAGCCCTCTCAATGGTCAAGAACTCATGTGTGGCACTGTAAACCTAGCCAAGTACATATAGTTGAAGAGGTCATAGATCCTAGATCCTAGAGAAAACTCTGTCTTATCCCTAGACAGATACAGTTTCTTACTATATGCTAAATATGGATCTTTATATTTATAGACAAGTATGCCAGTTACCACTCATCAAAGAAGGTTTTTTTTGTTGTTTTTTTGTTTTTTTTTTTGCAACAAATAGAAACTATTACAGAGTTCCACAACTGGTCACACTGAGAATATGTGTCTGAAAGATGTCTATCCATAAGTGAAACACAGGTTCGCTTCTTACAGTGGGACTTCTAAACCTAAGGCTCATGGACCATAGTGAAACAGGGGGTAGAGAGAATAGTAATGCATCCCTGAACTTTCACTAGCAAAGTTCCTTCATGCAGCAGGGTGTGATATACAAAGAAGGCCACAACTGGCCAAAGAGAAGAAGTGACCGCAGAGTGCGTGTCCTGCAATAGGACTCCTATATTAAACCTCACTCACCCATGGCTCAGGGACCACTGTGGAAGAGGGGGCTGGAAAGATTGTAAGAGCCAGGGCTGGTGCATGAACATAAGAAAAAACAGTCTTCTAGGCCTTTGGAAACTTGCTTATATGAGCTACAGCAGTTGGTGACAACATACACAAGACCTATGCAAACTCAGTGGGTCAAAAACCCAGCACAGCACTGGGGAAATGGGCAGCAGGCCCCAGCCTTAGCCAAGGAACTATAGGTAGCCGATCACTGCTGGACGAGGGAGAGTTGATTTTCTTTAAGGGAGAGACTCTAGGTAGGATGACCAGACTCCAGTGGATGAACTTGCACTGAGGGACGTCTGTGTACAAATGCTTAACTGGATAGGGCTTATATTACAAAATGCATGAAATCCGGTGTGGGGGGCTATAGGGGTATGGATGGGGGAAGGGGTCTAAATATGATTAACATGTATATGAAATGCACAAAAATTCAATAAAAATATACGTTGAACAAAATAGAGAGAAAGAAAAACAGTGAACAAGACTGGGTGCGGTGGCACATGTCCTTAATTCCAGAACTCAGGGAAACAGAGGCAGGCAGATCTCTATGAGTTCAAGGCCAAATTGGTTGACATAGTTTCAGAATGGCCAGGGCTACATGATGAGATCTTGTTTCAAGAAAAAGGAAAAAAGGAAACAGCAAGTGTCTAAGGGCTGTTAGGGACATTGTGCCCTTGAGAGCATATGCAACTACTACTATTTAACCCATAAAGTAAGATCCTTATGATGGGAATGGGTAGCTGGAAGCTCATCCATGGAGAGTCCTTTCACCAAGGACTCTCACTCAACAACTCCAGCTGACTATCCTCAGTTGGATTGTTCTAGATGATTGTAAGTGCCTCATTTGATGAGGTTACCAGTCTGCTGCTCTTGTTCTTTTCCTGGGAAGCTTCACCAGAGGAGACGCTGCTCCACTTGTGACCCTCTCAACCGTGACCTCCGCTTTGCTACCTCTGGATGGCTTCCCCTGTTGATTTCTGCTGGGTGTGTGTAAGCCCCTGCATTGATGGTATTACCTTTCCTTTGCTCTCTCAATTGAGCTACTCCAATCATCTCTGCTGTATGGTTTGAACACCCAATTTGATGTTTGCTACCTACTGCTTCTCTCTATCTGCTACTTGCTATTTGTACTTTTACTTTTTATTGCTTTATATATAATAAACTCACTCATTAGAAACTGAAAGCATGGCTAGAGTAGATCATTCTGTGGACTGTATGGAACACCCACTGCATTATAATCTACCCTATAAAAGACATACAAGTGATCCACATTAAGGTCTGGGAAATGCTAATGTGCACAGAAGTGCCCAAGCTGATGAACTTTGGAGAAGCAATATGATGGAAGTCCGTAAGTTCCCTACATGGCTGCATGAGAATGTCAGTAAAGAGGGTTACATGAAAAGGACATCAGTTTGTGGAACAAACTATCATCATCTGATTTTAAAACCTGCTGAGGAAATCTCAAGTATTATCCCAGAAATTTACTGTGATGTTTTCATTGGTGTGATTTTATGACACATCTATAAAAGGACAATGTGGATTGATATGATCATGCATTTGTATAATCTGTGCTGCAGGAATTTTGATTAACACATAAATTTCTTTGAATAGTTCACTGAGGTTAGAATGGTCCAAGTTCATGATGAATTTCACTATGATGCAGACTTCTCTATTGCAAGCTGTGTGGCTGCTAATGTGCCTTGCTTAATTTCTACAGGGTGGCATCAGTGCTTTCCTCTGGACTGAACAGCCTCATGTTTTTATGACTGCGCTGTCCCCACAGCGTTTTGAAAGTATCTGTTCCCTCCCTGACTTATCTCTAAAGAAGTGGAAGTGAAGTGGAAACTAAATTTTCAAATCATGTGCTCAAAAATAGGGACTTTTGCTATACTCACCTACACATAACTCCTTCTCAAATCCACTCCTTCACCTCCTCACTTCATGTCCACTTAAAAAAAGTCACTGCGGCCAGTTTGTCCTGACCATACACTCCTAGCTGTGTGGCATCACTGCAGCATGGTTGACCTACTGGGGATCACACCCATAAAAGTCCTGTTTCTCCTTCCTTCAAGAGTCATCAACTTTCAGTATATCCAGTTACGGATAGGGACTCATGAAGCCCTTCCCTATGCATGTTAGAATGCTGTCTAGCTTGATCTTATGCAGATCTTGTGTGGGCAACCAAGGTTGCTCTGAGTTCATAGCACAGTGTCCTGTCATTCCCAGAAGGCAATGGATGTTTCAGTGACTGGCTCTGACTCTGACTCTTACATTCTTTCCTCCCACACTTCCTTGATGGCCCCTGAGCTTTGGTAGGAGGGCAGGTGATATAGATATCCCATTTGTGACTGAGCACTCCACTGACACTTATTCTCTCTACTTTGATCAGTTTGGAGTTTCTGTGTTAACCACTGTCCACTGCAAAAGAAACTTCCCAAACGATGTCTGAGAGCTGCACTGATCTATGGGTGTAGAGCTAGGAATTTAGAGTGTATTTTTATATTATGTCCAATTAGCAGACTAACAGCAGGTTAGTTCTCCAGTTACAGGAACTTGATCTGGTTTACAGTACCAGGCATGAGTTTTCTCCTGTGGAGTGAGCCTTAAACACAATCTGAAAGCTGTTTGTTAACCTCCTCGCATTCACACACTCATACCACTGTCGCACTCAAGGGTTTATCTTGCTATGCCAGTCATTATTATAGTTCACAGGAGTCACAGCTGGGTAAGAGTGTTGATGGCTTTTTCTCCTGGGACTATAAAGGCTAGCCAGCAAGAAGGAAGCTTCCTGGTCAGTTCCAGCTTGCATGTCCTATGGTCAAACTGTGTGGTGTCTACAACAATAGACTTTATCATTAAGTCTTGGTGGGCGACCAGGAGCAATAGCAATAGCCTGCATTGTTTGGAGTTGTCCCTGGCATACCTCTGACCAACAATTCAAATGGCCCTATCTCACATTTGACACTGCCTTTTTTATTTGGCAATCTGTAGCTTCTGGAAGGAGCAATATCCCCTGCGTAGGATAGCTCCAATTAAACTTTTTTATATGAATGCAAACACACACACACACACCACACAACACACCACATACTACGCACCATTCACACACCACGCACACACATGCACATACCACACACCACACACACCACACCTACCATACACAAATGCATACACAACACACACAAAACACACATACCACACACACGCCACACACACATCATACACTAACACACACAAAACACATACACACCACAAACACCACACCACACACATCACATACACTCCTTCACACCATACATGCACACTACAAACCACACGCACACACACTGCATACACACCATCCACACACACACCACACATACCATACACACACACCACACACATACACCATACATTCATCACAAACACATACACACTATACATACACACATCATATACACACAATGCAAATGCATGCACAACATACATATAGACCACACACATACTACACATACACCACACACCACAAACACACACAGTACACACATACCAGAAACGCACACCACAAACATACACACTGTACAGGCCACAAACACACACCATACACACAGAGCACTCACATACCACAAACATACAGCACAAACACACACACACCATACACACATATCACACACACCACAAATGCACATACTGCACACACTCCCCCACAAACAAACACTGTCACTACAAATGCACACTGTACACACCACACACACACACACACACACACACACACACACAGTCACACACATATACATGAATACTGGAAACTCATGAAATCGATTTCCATATGGGTTTTCCTTAGTGCTAGTTATGTGTCTGCAGACCCTTCCTCTGCCCTACCATCCCTCTCCCTGTTTAAACATTCCTCCCCAGCATACCTTATTTCCCTTTCATATACACTTTTTCGGACAGGCTCCCTCACTGTCCTGGAACTCATTAAGCAGCTTAGACTCACTAAACCGACACAGAGCCTCAAAAATCTTCGTGTCTTAGCCTCCCCAATTTAGGATTACAAGTGTGTACCATTACCTCTAGCTTTTTAAACTCTGGATTCTGGAGTCAAACTCAAGTCTTCAAGTTTGCAAGGGAAGCCCTTGACTGCCCGAGCCATCTTCCTAGGTTAAGTGTTTTTTATTTGCTTGTTTTTATCTTTTTTATTAATTATATCTGCTCTTTGACAATTTCATGTGTGCATACGATGTATTCTGAATACTCTTACCTTTTACGCTCTGTAATCTCCCTCCATCCCTGTCAACATCCCCTCCTTTCCCACATTCATAGATTTGTTTAGTGACCCAGTGAGGTTTTAAAAACTCATATTAACTTATTTATTTGCTTATTTATTATTTATTTAATGTGCATGAGTGTTGTGCCTACATGTATGTAAGTGCACCTATGTCATGCAATGCCCATGGAGGCCAGAAGAGGGCTTCAAATTCCTTGGATTTGGAGTTACAGATAGTTGCTAGCCACAATGTGAGTGCTGGGATTTGAACACAGGTCTTCTGAAAAAACAGTGCTCTTAACCACTGAGTCATCTCTTCAGCCCCTTAACATTTTTTGTGAAGTCCAATTAATCTGTTTTTTCCTTTGATTGCTTGCGCTTGAGTTATCATGCCTATGGAACTATTTCCTAACTCAAATTCAGAAATATATAAACCGATGTTTTCATTTAAGAGTCTTATAATGACTCTTGCTATTAAATCTATGGTCTATTTTTAGTTCAATTTTGTACAGTTTTGTTACAGAAGAATTCAGTTTCATTCCTGCTCACATTAATATCAACTTATCCCAAAACTGTTAGTTGTAAATACTAATCACTACTCCAATAAATTGTTTTTGGGTCCCTTTAAAAACAGTTGACATAAAAGCAAACTTTTTGGATTAAAAAAAATATATATATTTTTTAAACTTTTATTTGTGTGTGTGTGTGTGTGTGCGTGTGTGTGTGTGTACACGTGTTGTGTATGTATGTGTAGGCCAGAAGAGAGGGCTGTAGTGTAGTTACAGGAGATTGTGGGCCACTGGATATGGGTGCTAGAACTGTTCTCTGCAATAGCATGCGCTCTTCACTACTGAGCCATCTCTCCAGCCAAACTGTTTGAATTTCGAGTCTATAGATCTACGCAAACAAAGCAATTGTTTGGACACTCTCTGGTGTGCTTCTGCTGATGCCCACACCTTACTTCCTGTTTTCATGGCTCATGTACTTTAGGCATATATGATTATTCTGTGCTTTGCTCTGATTTCTGAGGCACTGTAGTAGTTTTTTCAACTGAGGAATGCAATTCTCCAACTTTTATTATCATTATCATGATATTACCATCTTGCAAGTGGTCATTGCAATATTTCCATTGGCCCTTATAATTTATCAAAATATATCTTGAGCTACCATTTCTTTAATAAAGGGAAATTCAAGGCTGGAGAGATGGCTCAGTGGTTAAGAGCACTGACTGCACTTGCAGAGGACCCAAGTTCCTTTCTCAGAACCCACGTGGCAGCTAATGATTGTCTGTAACTCCAGTTTCAGGGGATCTGACGCCCTCTTCTGACCTCTGCAGGCATTGCACATCATGAGTGCACTTAAACACATGCAGGCAATACATTAATACACATAAAAAATAAATAAAATATATTTTAAAAATAAAGGGAATTTCTCTTCTCTTAGGAGAAAGGATGCTTGTAAGTGATTTAATTGTTCCTCAGTATTTTGATGGTCGTATGGTAAGTACTTATCACTTGTAGGAACATATCTCCTTTGCATGCATGGCATGTTTGGTGTGGATGTGTGTTTCTATAAATGTGCAAACACTTCCACTGGGAATCATCCTTTTACTACGTTTATTGAGATTTTACAAACCTGTGTACTTCCCCCAAGGCTGATAACCTTTCTTTTTCTTTTCTTTTTATGGTCTTCTTGAGACAGGGTCTCCCTGTAGCCCCAGCTGTCCTGGAACTCACTATGTAGACCAGGCTGGCCTTGAACTCACAGAGATCCGCCTGCCTCTGCCTCCCAAGTGCTGGGATTAAAGGCATGCGCCACCACACCTGGCTGACAACCTCCTTTCTAATACATCTCACAGTGATGTCTTGAACTTGAAAGCAAATGAGCACACCTGGGACTGACAGCTGCCTGCTTATGTCTCATCATTAGAATTCTGCACAAAGACACAATCTGTAGACTGAGCCAAACAGCTTTCATCTTATGAAAAGAATTGATATTTATGCAAAATAAGCACTTTTTGTTGGCGCTCACAGGCTCTAAGTGTCCCAGGCTGGTTGCATCACCTTCCTGGGCTATCTGATGGGTTTGGGTGGGATGGGTGAGTTTCAGGGCATTAGAAAAAAGATTGCATGGAAGCTAGTAAAAGGAAAATATACTTAGGAAAACAAAGCTTTAGTTAAGACATAAGAACAGAAGTTATGTCCTCAAGGGAAGCTGAAATGCTGAGGAAAAAAGTGTTATTGTCTACTTAAATGTCACCGGAAAAAGATTTTAAAAACCTAAACCTTTTCAGAGAGCAGAATATTAAAAAGTAGTTGTTTTGTGTGAATTTTTTTTGGAACATTTAGTTGATTCTATTTGATTTTTTTTGTATGGATGCATTGCAGTTTGGGGGAGTGTTAAGATGATTTAGACGAATGGGAACAGGAGGGAAGAATTGATGCCAGTTTCAGAGCAAAGAATTGTTCCGGTCTAAATAATATTTTTGCCAAACTTTTGTAGGAATGGCGGGACTGAGTAGTGTTTACTGAGGATGGCGGGACTGTGTAGTGTATACTGAGAGAGTGAGCTGCTGTATTTGTTACTTTTCTGAGATCCTCATGGCTTGGGCAGCATACATATGCCTCTTAGTTAGCAAATGTCTGTAGGAAGCACGGTATAGAAGGAAGAAGACAGGGTGGGAAGATAGCTCAGTGGTAAAGTGTCTGCTACTGAAGTATGAGGACCTGAGTTCGATCCCAAGCATCCCATATGAAAAGCTCCGCAAGCAGTGCACACCTGTAATCCCAGTGCTAGGGTGGTGGAGACAGGCAGGACCCTAGGGGTCGCTGGCGAGCTACTCTAACCCATTGGTGAGTTCTGGGTTCAGTAAGAGACCTCACCGCCCCCCCCCCCAATAAGATGGACAACGAGGAAGTTACTGGACCTTTGGTCTCCACCCAATGGGTACACGCATGCATAGTGAACAAGCACAGTGAGTACAAACACACACACACACACACACACACACCCACGTCAACTGAAAATGGGGATGTGACAATCTATAGCCAATGAAACCTACGGTATTTGGAAGAAATCTACTTAAACACACAGTTCACTATATTTAAATTTTTCAGTTGTGATTTTATTCTTGATAAACGTTACCCTATTTGCCAAATCCTCGCTTATTTGATTGCTCTCATTCCCTCTAAAGAGTTCATATTTTATAACAAGTGAAAGCCCGATTAGCTAAAGTTAGGAATCCAAGAGGAAGAGTTCCAGGAATTCTTGAAGGATCCAGGAAAAGATAGAGCAATTGGCTGAGCATTTTTTGGCTGCTATGGCTGAAAGAAAATCAATTTACAAGTTTGTGAAGCTTGGGTTTTAGAGCAGTGCTTGTGTCTTCATCCACTAGTGAGTCTGTGAGGTGGCACCAGGCACCCTTCCGTGTGGGTGTGAGCCAGTCCCAGAGGAGAGACTGCAAAGAGCTTCCAACTGAAGATGCAATTATTCACTTCTGAAATTGCTGTTCCCTAGTGTGTGGTAGCTATTCACCACCTGCTCAGTGGAAGTCACTTGAAAAGCATGTAGAGGCTGGGACAGTTCTAAAAAAAATATTTCTTAAGTTAAAAGCAAAGATAACTATTTTGGAAGGGGGTGAATTAAGTTATCCCAAAATAAATTAGAAAAAGTACTTTCATAATCAACTACATCTTAAATTTTTTATTATTTTCACTGTAAAATACAGATACCATACTTTTACTCTGCTAACCATTTTAAGTGACCATTTCAAGTATACATTCAAAATGTTGTATAGCCATCACCTGCTATCTCTAAAAGCTTTTCTAGTCCCCAACTGTAACTCTGTACCCATTAGACAGTAGCTCCGTACTGTCACCAGCTCTTGACAATACCTTTTTACGTTCTGTTTCTGTGAGTTTGACTAACAACATCACATAAGTGCATCCTGTGACATCTGGCTTATTTCACAGAACATGGTATTTTTAAAGTTCACCCTTCAGTGTATGTCAGAATTTCTTTCATTTTTAAGGCTGAACACTATTGTGTTACACATATACAGTTTCTATCACATTTAGTAGTCATCCATGTGTCTAGCTTTATTATGACAAATGCTGAATCAGTTTCATTTTGAGGTGAGAAACTCTGTAACCAGAGCTGGTTGTCCAGTGCTGATAGAGGATTTGGGGAGAAAAGATCCCACTGAGGGACTAAATTGAAGAGATGATGCATTAAGCCATTGATATATTATGTTTTGATAATTCCATATATGAGCATTGTATTTACATCGTTTCCACCCCTTCGTCTCCTCTCCAATTTTCATCTCTCCCCCTACTCTCTGAGACCAGTTAGTGGTGCTTATATGATGTACATGTGTTTAGGGCTAACTGCTTGGGATTGGCTAAGCAATCAGAGAGCATGTCTTTGGAGTAAACGGATTGTCCCTTCTTCAGCAGCCATTGACAGCCTGTATAGATAGCCCTGCGTCTAGAGTTGGGACACTGTGAAGCTTTGCCTCTCCACACTGGCCTGTCAGCTGGAGATGTCATTATTTGGTCTTGTATAGACAACCATATCGTTGAGATTTCATGAGTTTAGCTTATCTGTCATGTCCAGAAGACACTATCTAGCAGATAGTGTCATCCAGCTCTTTTAATCTTTCCAAACCCTGTTTTGTGATGTTCCCTGAGACTTTGTGTGGAGTTTTCACTGTAAGTGTATCTATTAGGTCTGGGCACCCTGCGTTTTGACCAGCCGTGACTCTATAATTGTTTCCATCTCATGCAAGAAGAAGCTTCTTAGATAAAGGGTGAGAGCTACACTTATCTGTGCGGTTAAGGATAAGTTTTTTAGAATGCAGTTAGGAATCCTATTGGTTTAAGGAAATAGTAGTAAAAAGTTGTCTTCTAGGCTGTATGACCTCTCCAGCAATGGGTATTCGGGTAGTTTTACAGTAATCAGTATGAATTTCCTCCTATACAGTGAGCCTTAAGTTCAATCAGACATCTGTTGGCGGCCCCCAAGATAAAAATGCTGCTACTGCACCATTAGGGATATCTATTGCTGAGGCTGGTCTTTGCAGTTTGTAAGTGGTACAGCTGTGTAGGACTATTGATTGCTTTACTACCTTGGTAACTTGCATAGCACCTTCTGATACCATGAGAGCTGGTAATATCCAGTCGTTCACTCCAGGTGGCCATTTTAATATTTTCCCCTCATCATCCAGGTGTAGGCACTGATTTTGGATAGCATGACTATTTTCTCCACCATTCTCTAGCCTGTGATGAAAAAATGGTATTTCTACTGTTTTTCTAATAGGGCACAGCTAAGTCTTGACTGAGCTCAGCTCATTCTTTCTTGATGACTTTATATCTCCTAACTATGCTGATATACAGGGAAATGTGACAGTTCTCTTCAGGACAATAGAGGACATATGTCCACCCACATGTCATACTTATGGGGAGAGGCTCTCACTCAGGGATTTGGAGTTTTCTGATGTCTTCCTGAATGGGATGACTTTTAATTGATTGAGTTTTATTAATCCTTGAGTTACATCATTTTTTCAAGTAACCCTGAAAGCCCTGATCAGCCTCCTCAAAGCCACAGTAAAACTGGTATACTTAAGAAGGGCAGGACTACTCACATCTCAGATCTGGGGGGAGGTAATTTGGTCTAAAATGCACCACAGTGATGATTATTTTGGGGGACAAAATGATTACGACATTTCATTGCCATTTTGATCCTGTTTCTTAGCTCATATGCTTCTGGGAGAACATGATATCTAATGTAAACCTTTACTTTGTATTAGTTCCCAGAGTGATCGAGGATTTCAGCCCAATCGTGTCTCTGGTATAAACATCCTCTAACACCCATATCTTCAGGAAAACGAATACATTTCATCATAGAACCCAATGGGATCATTATGATCCTTCCTTCCTTCCTTCCTTCCTCCCTCCCTCCCCCTCCCTCCCTCCCTCCCTCCCCTCTCCCTCTCCCTCTCCCTCTCTCTGGTCTTTTTGAGACACGATCTTCCTGTAGCCCCAGCTGGCCTGGAACTTGCTATATAGACCAGGCTGGCCTTGAACTCAGAGATCCACTTGACTCTGCTTCCTGA
>NW_008359198.1:159573-169599 GCF_000622305.1 Nannospalax galili | reverse complement strand
CTTCCTTCCTCCTTCCCTCCCTCCCTCCCTCCCTCCTTCCTTCCTTCCTTCTTTCCTTCCTTCCTCCTTTCTTCCATTCTTGGCTCCTCCTCTCCATATTCTTTATCCTCAGTCCCTCCCTTTCTTCTTCTAACCCTCGGACCATCCATATTCCATTCCTTCTTTTGAACCTTTTACTGTCCTTTTGTCTTTCCCTCTTTTCCTGTTTTCTTTCATGTCAAAATTCATTAATAGAATTGTTGCAAATTCAAGAAAATGTGTTTTCATGACTCTTTCTAGGCTTCTAATTATAATTTCTAGTTTTATGATAGCTTCATAATTTTGAATATGTGGCAAGAGTTAACTTATCTTGTGAAACTCAGGCAAGCTTGTGAGTTCAAGTCTAGCGTAGGATATATTATGAGTTTGAGGCGAGCCTGGGTTACATCATAAGAGCTGTCCTACACCTCTCCCCAACATGGTTCTTTTTCAATGGTCTCCTCTTTCTAAATGCTCAATAGAACCTGCATTGCCTCTTAAGCTCCTCGGTATTTGATACTCTTGGACAGCTCTAGTGCTTTGCTGACTTCTGTGTCTAATGTCCTTTCTAGTCTATGCGAAAGTCTCACTTTGAATGCCTTTTCTCTACTCTGATTCGCGATTCTCTAACCTCCTTCAAGACAATCCTCGTGTCCATTCGTGGAGCTCTCTTTCCATGGAGTGGGAGTTTGACTTCTTGCTCAGGAGTCCATGTGTTGGAATGTTGAGATTTTGGTCTTCACTGGAAAGCAATGGGGCCTTTATAAAGTGAGGCTTAGTAGAAAGTCCTAGGCCAATTGGAGCATGCCCTCCAAAGATCTTACGGTATTGTTTTGAGGTTCCCTGAGCCTGGAGTCACATGTCCTCTCCCTGACTTCTTACATCGCAATGTGATCACTTGTTCCTACAGCTAAGAAGGTACTCACTGTTACTCAGCAGATACACCTCGTGCCATGCCATTAACCCCCAAAGTTGGGAGCTGAATGAAACTTTTTTCTTAAAAAGTAACCTTCGTTGTAAATTTTATTAAAGCAACAACAAAAAAAAAAACTGGTTAATACATATCTTGCCTTACTCCTATGAATGTGTCACTTTCATGATTACTTGATGTTTTGCCTTTAGGTTATAGACCACCGTGAGGCAAGAGTTATATGTTATTCTATAGTGTATCTTCCATAATTACCAGGCTTAGTATCTAGCAAGTGCTAAATCAACACATGCTAAATAACTCAGGAAGTAAAGCCACTGTGTATATCTGGCAGGAGATCTGATATCTCCATCCTAATGGAAAGCTATGACACTTCTCCAGCCAATGACTGTGCTATCTTATAAATGTAACCTCTATCCTGAAAATGCAGGAAAGAAAAACAGCTCCATAATGCAAATGAGATAACTGAGAATCAAGGAGGCAAGCCATAGCATGCAACTGATGCCTGACATGGTGTGGTAGTTTAAATGAGTATCCCATAGGCGCCAAGAGCTTGAACACTTTGTTCCCAGTTGGTGGCGCTGTTTGCGGAGGTTTAGGAGGGGTGGCCTAGCAGATCATTGGGGGTAGGCTTTGAGATAGCCGTGCCCACTTCCTGTCTGTCTCTCTTTGCTTCCTGTGCCTCCTTGAAGATGTGAGTGCTCAGTCTTCTCTCCAGCTGATTTCTGCCATGCCAGCCCCACCATGATGAACTCTTGTCCCTCTGGAACCCTAAGCCTGTTAAACCCTTCCATTAGTTGGCTTGGTCATGGCTGCTTTATCACAGAAACAGAAAATGTAACTAATACACATAACAAATTGGGAATGATTAAGAATAATTTGACCACAACAGAGTGATGGTTGTTCCTTCATGGAATGACATCAGTGGGAAATGTTGAAAAAATAAATAATATCAAGCTCTCCACTTGCAGACCTGAAGGTTATCTGTTTGTGGCCCAACACTTGAGAATAGTCCCAAGACAAGCTAGTGTTCTTTGTTTGTAATCTGGTAGCTAAACTACATTTCTTGTGAGGCTTGACCCTCTCTTAAAGCTTGTACATCCCTAAATATTCCCTCTCAATCCTAAATTACTACAGTTGTCACTTATATTTTAGACATTCCCCTCTGCTATGCTTACTAACTTAACTGTGAAATTATCCTGCCTAACCTACTCTCTAGTTTATACATCCAGGAATCACTAAAACCATATTGCTAGCAGATATCTTCCCAGAAAATAGACTTCCTAAAGATGATGGGATGCTTAATCTTCATAGTGAATTTGAGTAGATTTAGAATCACCTAGGTGACTGGTGAGGCACACCTATGGGTGTGTCTATAAGGATGTTATCAGAGAAGATTATTAGCCCAGGAGAAAAGAGCCACCCTGAATGTGGGAGTGCAGTTCCCACAGGATGGGATCAAAGCAGCGAAGCCAGCTAGACAAGCACCAGCATCACCTCTTCTCCCTGCTTTCCATCAGCTAAGAAGTGAAGGAACTCTTTCTTCGCAGGCCGACGCCATCATGATGCTCTGTCCATCTGCATGGGGCCTGTGAACGGAACTTCTGAAACCATAGACCAAATCAAATGTTTTTTTCCTTTTATTTGGTTTTCTTTGGCAATTGGTCACGGCAGTGTTAAAGCCTGTCTCCCAGAGATGGCACATCCATTTCCCAAGTTTCTATAACTAATTAATCCGAACTTCATCATTTTAGATAACTAAAGTTTACTTTCTCAGAATTTTGGAATCCAGAAGCGAACAATCAGTATGACTGGGTCAAAGTCCAACTCTTGTCTTTACTTTTGTTCTCTTTGGAGGCCCTGGGGAAGAATCCGTTCTTGTCCCCTCCACTTTTAGTGGTGTCTGATCACTTCTTTTTTGTTTACATCAAATTGCTCTGTGCCCCTCTCATTCAGATACATGTATGTATATCACAGTATAATCCACAGTAACTTTCTCATATGAAGACATTTGCCACTCTTCTCCACTTTTAGTTCATAATATAATATTTACCAGTTCCGGAGACTTGACTATCCCTTGAAGAACCACGCTTAAATTATTTTTAATTATTTTTATATTATGTGTATAAGTGTTTGCCTGCATATAAGTACGCCCATGTTGTCCAAAGTCTACAGATGCCAGAAGAGGGAACTCGAATCCTCTGGAACTGGAGTTATACACAGGCGTTAGCTGCCATGTGTGTACTGGGAACGGAATCTGGGTCTGCTGCAACAGCAACCAGTGCCCCAAGAAGTATGTTTTGAAGCCTGTCACAGATGGGATCTTGAGATTGGTTTAGCAATGCCTTTGGGCTTGATCATGCTCCTTACCAATGTGAGATGGGATACTACTAAGCAAAGCATGCATTAACATCATAGTTAATCCAGACATTATCTGTTCTTGATTTTAATTAAATCCTTATGGAAGTAAATGCCTTGGACATGCAAGTGACTGTTCTAGTCAATGGTATGACAAGATAGGAAGACTGGGCTGTGGTATGTGCAGATTATTTTTTGAGTACACTTTAATGCTTACAAAGATAAGGCCCAAGAATGTTCATTGCAAGTCATGGTATGAGAATCAGCCTTAAGACATCCTCAGAACTGTCTTTCCTCTTAATTACAGGACTAAAATGGCTGAATATATTCATCTGTTTTCTGTTGTTATGATATAACAAAACTGACTTGGTAATTCATAAAGAAAAAAATGTTTCTCGTGGTTATGGAAGCTGGGAATCCTCATATACAGGTGCTGACATCTAGTAAGGGACTTCTTGTTGGGTGATAACATGATGGAGGGCATCATATGGTGACAGAGCATGCACACAGAGTGAAGAGAGGAAGGGAGAGATGTGTGCTAATGGTTTGGCTCCCCAATGCTGTCACAGTACAAGGAAGCTCAACAGGCTTTAGAGGGGATCTTCAACCTGTGCCTGGAAAGTCAAACACATTGTTCAGTTATTTAGTCACAATAACAATTATATTACAATCGCCTGGTGACAGCTCACTCTCTCATGTTAAAACTCATGAACTGAATGGGAAATAAAAGTATTCTGAAATTTGGGATGTGAGGAGGGGCATCTGATTAGATGCAGGTGAGGTGATACCTTGAACCCAGTCATTCTGAGCCTCTCCCCTGTGTGGATGGCTGGCCACCCAGCATTGTAAGAAACTGCCTTTCCTTAGCCTGACAACTTTTTGGTGCTGTTAGGTGACTTAGAAGTCCTAGAAGCTGTGCTTATTTCACTCAGGACCCATCACTGTCATGCTCTTTGGTCACTTGATTCAAATCTCAGAATGTTTCAGAGTGTTGTTAGATGCTATAGCCCAGGGTAAAATAGTAAGATTTTCCTGATACATATTGGTAAAATCCTGGAAAATGTGGAACTTTTTCTTAAGATGCTAGGATAGAAGGAAGGAGTATAACGCTGTACTGTGCTGAATTAGTTGACATGAGTACGGCAGCCTTCAGGGCTGATTCTCAAGGACAGTGGTGAAGGAAGATTCACACAGAGGCAAATTTCATAACGCACAATTGTTACTCACTAGTTCTGGAGTGAGAAGGGGCCAGAGTACAGACCTGTACTTATTAATAGGCATTTGATAGTGGTTTGGCTGAATGATTACTTTGAAGAAATAAGCTTGGGAGACTCATACCTAAAATGGTCAGAGAAGAAATATGCTGACTGACCTCTTAGTTATAAGTGCAGATCGTAAGTCTTTTATTTCTTTGAATAATATCAAAAAGTTTCTACTATACTTACTGTTGTTTTGTGTACTTGAAATTTGCTGAGTGAGGGGCTGGAACGATGGCTCAGTGGTTAGGAGCACTGACTGCTCTTGTAGTAGACCCAGGTTTGATTCCCAGCACCTACATGGTGGATAACAATGATCTGTAAGTTCAGATCCAGGGAATCTGACGCCCTCTTCTGAACTCCATGGGCACTGCATGACATGGATGCACCTACCTACATGTAAGCAATAACTCATACACATGAAATAAAAATAATAAATAAAATAAAAATAATAAATTTGCTGAGTGAATAGACCTAACGTATTTCCCTCCAATACGCACTGACAGGTGCTGTGTGAGGTGACAGGTATGTTAATGAGATTGACTGTGGTCACTGTACAATGTATATTTATGTCAAGATGTCACTAGGCAAAGTACATGCATGTAAATATTCAGTATACTTGCTTTGAGTTGTCAGTTGCACAGCAGTAAAGCTATAAATAGGTAAACAAAATACCTGTATGGAGCCAGTCAGCCCTATTGCCCAGCCACCCTAGCACCATGAACACATGAATTCAGTAGCCGTAATGACAGGGATGAAAGCTGTGTTTAGCTCAACATGAAATTCCTCTTAGTGAGACTGGCTTGCCTACCACTGGTTGGTACTTTATGCTGCCAACTTTGGAAAACAGCATCGAGTTCCCAATACGGCACTTCCCTGAATACCACGCTGCCATCTAATGGTAGGTTGACATCAGACTGCCTCCATTATTGAAGAAACAAAACATCTTGATCAGAATATGTGTATTTACCTTTTGGATAAGGATTTCTTTTTTCTGCCAGAAGTGTTTCTACTGTAACTACCATCTTGTACTGAAAGATACCGGTGTACCATTTTAGCATTCCACGTAGCATCGATTGATCAACAAATGCATCTCCTGGTAAAGAAAATGGAGCAATGGGCTCGTGCCTTACAATCAACTGGCCTGACAATATACTTTATTATACAAAAACAGTTGGTCTAATTTAAATGTTAAATGTATTATTAAAAAAGCCATTTATGAGGTAACTAAATAATACCCCAAGTGGGCAGGAATCTTGTCTTTTTTAATAGTGTACTTTATTCTTTGACTCATAGACTATTTCATGAAATGAGTTTTTTCATAAAGTACGTATAGCAAGGGGAATCGAGGGGCAAAAGTAGAAGCTTCTACTCTCAGTTTTGTCCATACTAACCCCTGTCTGAATCATGAAGTCTGTTTTAATGAAGATCTTAGCTCACAGGGGAACAATTCTTCTATAAAGGGGGCATGGTGGCTTTAACTTATTAAAGGTGTGACTTGTTCTTGGCTATTCTGGGCCCAATGCCACTAACGATGCTAACTAGCCAAGTACATAAAAAGAAGATTAAAGGAAAAGTTATTTTGATGACCAGTGGTAAGTAGGGTTGCACTCTATGACAGAGATAAGAACTCTGTCCAGAATCCATAGTATTTTCTCAAAATTTTATCAACTAATATAAAGAAGGATGACATTGGACTGAGATACGTTAAGACTCAAGGTTGGGGTCACTCCATCAGGTAAAGAACACAGATGAGATCAGGTTCTTCGGGAAGGCAAGGTAACTACTACTACAAAGAGTTCTAGCTTGCTTTCTGTTGCTGTGATAAACACCATGACCAGTTTCACCTTGGGGAGGAAAAGGCTCCTTTCAGCTTGCAGTACAGCCCTTCATTGAACGAAGTCAGAGCAGAGGCTCAAACAGGACCCTGAAGCAGGGATCTTGGAGGAATGCTGCTTATTGGCTTGCTTCTTGACTGAGGTTATTTATTTGTCCATTTGTTTTATAGCCCAGGTCCTCCTGCACAGGGATGGCGCTGACCACAGTGGAATGGGCCTTCCTGTATCAAACAACAATTAAGAAAATGCCCCAATGATACGGCTACAGGTCAATCTAATGGAGGAAATTCTTCGATTGAGATTCACTTTTCCCAGGTGTCTCTGGTTTCTGCCAAGTTGGGCAAAATTAGCCACCCCAGATGATTTGATGGTGGATGCTCTAGATGTCAACATGATCCTAGAGAAAAGAGGAATGTGAAGCCTTCACAGATGTCCTTTGCGCTTCTTACTCATGCACATTTATTTCTAAGTATTAATCATTTTGCTCTTCTTTTTCCTTTTCATTAAAACATTCTATAAATGTCACTAAATTTATCAACTAAATATAAGTAACAAAATATTCTGTAGTCAGTGACTGAATTTGAAGACTAAATAATGTGCCTCACTAGAGACAGGATGACTGTTGTGACAGCATGTCGTATCTGGGGAAAGAGTGAGCAGTTCACTTGCAAAAAAGTTAAATTATAACTGTTGCTTCAAAGACTTCAAACTAGAAGTAGCATAAGGAAGCGGCTACTAAAAGGGTAGACTGCAGCAGGAATTAAGTAACGACTTCTCATCTCCAAATTCATCCTTCAGTATGTATTCTACGATAACTGGGTATGCTAAGTACTTTTCTTTAAAAGCGAGTCTCATGTAAACTAGAGTGTGTTAAAGTAATAGAGCAGGAAAAGGGAGAGTAACTTCAGTTTCTAAAGAGATGGTAAATCAGTGTGAGAATAAAGACATGCAGGAGACTGAGCCAGCCACAGGGCAGAACAAGTTCCTCCTATGACCTTGGCTCTGTCTGTTGGTAGATTTCTGTAGTTCAGGCAACAAGAAAGCCAGAGCTCCAGTGTCTGTATTCAGCCACTTATGATGCGGGTGGACACATTAAGCAGCTTCTCCTGCAAGGTCCCATTCAGAGTGTGCATGTAGTCCACAGCCCCGTGAGTTTACACAGCTGATCCCTGTCAATGTCCCCCCAGCCCACATATTCTGCAGGCCTCTGCCCTACCTGCTGCATGTGCTCCCACTGCATACTCATACTGCTGGTTTTTGATTACCTGCTCCTGACTTGAATACTAGGCCTGGCCTATGTGCCAAGAATTTCCTGGCTAGTACCTAAATGACTAAACTAAATGAATTTCTTAGGTATCTAGTGGCTGAATCACACCTTCTTCTCCAAGGTTTGACCCATGTGATGAATCTGTAGAGAACGCCCCTGTCTTTTTTTTTTTTTTAACTTTTACAAAAACTTTATTGAGAATTTCATACACATAATAAGGTGTTTTGATCAAATCTATGCCCACTCCGTCCCCTCCAACATTCCCCCCTCTAAAGAGGTAACCCTAAAATCTTTTAAGGTTTATATACAAGCTCCCAAATACTTTTGACATTTTTGGTCTTTGGGACAGAGTATGTTGCTAAGAGGCCCAAGAACATTTTGACTTTTAGCCAAGAAACTGGCTACATTTCTTTGAGGTCTTTTTACCCTAACTGCCTAGCCAATTCCTACCTCCTGTTCTTATCACACCATCCTCTGAAGGGGTTACCCAAATTGCCAATAGGGAATAGGGGTGCAGACCACTCTGGCATCTTCCATGCTGAACAGGGACGCAGGGTGAGGCAATTAGAGTACCCCTTCAGTGGGTCTATCTAAAAGACTCCCAAAGTGCATAACTCTTGTTTCTAGGGGGAAAAGAAAGTTGTTGAAACATGAACAGGAGACGTGAAGGAGAAGTAAAGGCAAGAGTAATTAGTATTACAAGTTCTAGACAGGGAACGAGAAAAAAGTCAAAACAGGGCAATTACTAATGATTACTAACGATGTTGAACACTTTTTGAGATGTTTCTTAGCCGTCTTTATTTCTTCCTTTGAGAACTCTCTGTTTGGATCTTTAGCCCATCCTTTAATTGGGTCATTTGGTTTCTTGATTCTTTGTTTTTTGTGTTCTTTATATATTCTGGATGTCAAACCTCTGTCGGATGTGTCACGGGTGAAGATTTTTTTTCCCGTACTGTGGTTTTCTCTTCACTTTTTTGTTTCTTTGCCATACAGAAGCTTTTTAGTTTAATGAGGTCCCACTTATTGATTGCTGACCTTAATTCCTGAAGTTCCTGAGCAACTTCTGTCCAATTTAGAAAACCCTTTCCTATTCCTATATCCTGTAAGTTACTGCCAATATTTTCTTCTAATAGTTTCAGGGTTTCCAGTTTCTCTTGAGGTCTTTGATCCATTTGGAGTTGACTTTTGTGCAAGGTGAGAGATAAGGATCTAGTTTCATTCTTCTACAGGTGGAGATCCAGTTTTGCCAGCACCATTTGTTGAAGATGCTGTCTTTCCTCCATTGTGTGTTCTTGGCACCTTTGTCAAATATCAGGTGGCTGAAATTGTGTGTACTCAGCTTTGAATCATCATTGATGTTCCATTGAAGTATGTGTCTGTTTTTGCACCTGTACCATGCTGTTTTTATGATTATGGCTCTGTAGTATACTTTGAGATCTGGCATAGTAATCCCCCCAGAGTTGTTCTTTGTGCTCAGGGTTGCTTTGCCTATTCAGGGTCTTTTGTGCCTCCATATTAATTTAAGGATGGATTTAAGGGGCATTTTGATTGGAATTGTATTGAATCTATATATTGCTTTTGGTAGCATGGTCATTTTACCAATATTAATTGTTCTAATCCATGAACATGAGAGGTCCTCCCATCTGCTGGTGTCTTCCTCAATCTCTTTCTTTAATGATTTAGAATTTTCATCATAGAGATCTTTGGTGTCTTTGGTCAAATTTAGTCCAAGATATTTTAATTTTTTTGCAGCAATTGTGAATGGGAGCATTTACCTGTCTTCTTTCCCCAATTGCTTGCTATTGGTATATAGAAAGGCTATGGATTTTTGTAGATTGATTTTATAACCTTCCACTATACTGAAAGTGTTGATCAGTTCTAGGAGTTTTCCAGTGGAACTTTTGGGCTCTCTTAGGTATAGTATCATATCATCTGCAAGTGATAGTTTGACCTCTTCTTTTCCAATTAGTACCCCTTTAGTTCTTTTCTCTTGTCTTACTGTTCTAACATGAGTTTTAAGCACTACATTGAAAAGGAATGGAGACCGTGGACAGTCTTGTCTGGTTCCTGATTTTAGTGGGAATGCTTTCAGTTTTTCTCCATTTAGTATGATGTTAGCCTGTGGACTTGTTGTATATTGCCTTTATGTTGTTGAGATAAGTTCCACATATCCCTAGACCCTCCATGACTTTTATCATGAATATATGTTGGATATTGTCACCAAAAGCCTCTTCTGCATCTAATGAGATGATCATGTAGTTTTTGTCATTGAGTCTGTTTATGTGGTAGATTACATTTATTGATTTTTGTATGTTGAATGATCCCTGAATCTCTGGAATGAAGCCAACTTAACCATGGTGG
>NW_008359198.1:158970-159433 GCF_000622305.1 Nannospalax galili | reverse complement strand
AAGTATTTTGTTGAGAATTTTTGCATCTGTGTTCATTAAGGATATGGCTCTTTTGGTTGTGTCTTTATCTGGCTTGGGTATCAGAGTGATGCTGGCTTCATAGAAGGAATTTGGGAGTTCTCCCTCTGTTCCTATCATTTTGAATAATTTAAGTCGTATTGGTTGGAGGTCTTCTTTAAATGTCTGGTAGAATTCTGCTGTGAACCCATCTAGGCCTGGACTTTTTTTCAGTTGGGATGCTTTGTATTACTGTTTCAATTTCCTTACATGTTATGGGTCTGTTTAATCTGTTGATCTCTTCTTTTAACTTTGGAGGTTCCCATGATTTCAGACATTTAGCCACTTCTTTTAGACTTTCAGATTTAACAGAATATCGGCTTTTTAAATATTCCCTTATAATGGTCTGGATCTTTTGGGTGTCTGTTGTTATATTTCCCCTTTCTTCTCTGATTTTGTTGATTTG